>NC_063338.1:3309864-3434658 GCF_021869965.1 Rhincodon typus
GGGGGAGGGGAAGGGGTTTCTGAAATAAATAGGGAGAGAGATAGGGTTAGGGTTAGAAACCATGTAGTTTCAGTCTCATATGCAGGCCAGCGCGTCTTCCCCATTTTCTGGTGGGTTGTGGGTTTGGGAGGTGCTGTACATGTCTAATAAATCTCAAGCCTAACCCTAGCCCAACTCAAACCTCATCACTTCTGAGCTTTATGAAGACAGAACAAAAGGAGTAGGTAACGAACTCAATTCTAGTGGAGAGAAGAGGTGGAGGTGTGAGGCGATTAGCAATTTAAATATTATAATTAAGTTGTGAAGATGAGACTCAATGTGTCTTAAAGGTTTTACCTGGACAATAGAAGTCTTCCATGCCTCAGGAAAGTGAAGAGTTCAATTTTGAGATGTGGGCAGATTTGAGGAAAAAGCAATGCCTTCATACACTGCTTGTAGGTGAGAAGGAGAAGGAATAATAAGCCTTATCTCTGAGATAGTAATAACTGATGTTGCTAGAGTCAGAGGTAACACAATGTGGAGCTGGAGGAACACAGCAGGCCAGGCAGCATCAGAGAAGCAGGAAAGTTGACGTTTCAGGTCAGGACCCTTCTTCAGAAGAAGGGTTCTGACCCGAAACATCAACTTTCCTGCTCCTCGGATGCTGCCTGGGCCAGCTGTGTTCCCCCAGCTCCACACTGTGTTATCTATTAGCCTCATCTCTATTTCCTTGTTTACCTGCTTCACTGGGATTAACCTTAGCCTCACTAGAAGCCTCCTACATCCCTGGTCCACTCAAGGATTTCTCATCAGGAACAGGAATTTAATATTCGCACTCCTGGATCAGACCGTCCCTCAGCCTCCTTGCCTGTAGATGTGACCTGTTGACCAGAGCTTCCTGTTCAATTGAAAGCCAAGCTGGTCAGACTGGTTGATTCCAGGTTGGATCTCCTAAAATCTATATAACCTGTGGAATTACAAAATCCACATGTGCAAGGAAAATCCAGATTCTGAAATCCTGTGACATCCCACATGGAAAACCTTGTCTGGTAATATTGAATCCATTGACTCTAGTTATGCTTAAGTGGAAATATCAGTGAACAGCTATGGTGACACACTTATTTAAAATCATTAAATAAAATCTGGGATATTAGTAAGTAGCATAACCACAACAACTATCAGTGATTATTGTAAAAACCCATTTGATTCACTAATGCCCTTTAGAGAAGGGTATCTGCCGTCCTTACCCATTCCAGCCTAAAAGTGACTCTACACCCATAATTGCCCTTGGCAATGGCAAAACAAGCCATTCAGTTCAAGGCCAATTAGGAATAGACAACAAATGCTGGTCCAGCCAGTGACACCCACATACTAGCTGACCACATGCCTCTTGTGTGTTTTGCAGTATTTCTGTTTATTTATCTTAGCAGTTGTGCAATTTATGAAATATGTTCAGACGGTCTGTATCCAATCTCTAGTGGGCACGTGTCTTGGATCACAGTGTATATTCAAGCAGTTCTTTTCAGATTCAGGTAAATATAATTAAGAGAAGGCTTGGCCACAGCAATTTGCTTAAATATGAAAGTTTATTAAGTAAGAATAATGATTATAATGGCAATAATAAATGATTACAGTGGTAATAATAAATGGAAAAGAAAAGAGGCAAAAAAAATAACAAGTCTCGTGTCTTTTCAGAAAAACCAACAAGTCTCATGTTCTTCTGCCTGTCGGGGCCCCTCAATCAATGGCTGTCTGGAGGCTTAGGTTCATTCCTGGCAGCTTGGAATGCTGTCTCTCTTATACAGTGTGACAAACAGCCAACACATAGAAAGCAGATACAGAAGGACAAAACTGTTGGCTGGTACAGAAAAAAACAGGATGGGAAAGCAAGTGCAAGTGTCATCTTTTGGTCGTAAAGGAATGTTCACAGGACATGTTCAAGGTCATGCAGCCTGTCAAGTACTATTCTAAACTTTGCCAGCCTATTTTCCCATCCTTTACAATCTATTTTCTCATTTAGCTGTCGAATATCATCACTAACTTTTAGCCCTTCGGCCCATCCTATACAGCATGGCACTGACATTGAGGGTGACGAACACCACAACAAATAATTTTGTAAGAGTTGGCATTGGACAATCCAAATTACAGATACAACATTGTATTTAAAATTAGGGCAGAAGCCATTCAGCCTAATAGATTGATGCTAGCATTTATGCTCCACACAGGCTCCTTCCAATTCAATTTGGTATCCTGCTATTGAATATCCTTTGCTTCCTATTTCTCTCCTGTGCTTATTACACTTCTCTTTCAAAGTATCAGCCTATTCACCTCAATTACTTCTCATTCAAGCCCTAAATTCCGACAACTCTCTGGATAAAGTATTTTGTTTGTGACTGCCTTTTATTATGCCCTCTATTTCTGGTGGAACTTTGTCAAAGTTGTTTTTGGAACTTTGTCAAACACTTTCTTAAAATTCATATAAACATCATCCACCACATTCCCTTCATCATCCTTTTTTGTCATTTCATCAAAGATTTCAATTCAATGAGTCATACCCGATCTGCCATTTACTAATCTGTGCTGCTTCTCCTTAATTAATTCAAATCTCACCAAAAAATATTGTTTTTTTTTCCTCTGATTCTTGTTACTTACCTTACCCACTATTGATAAAAAAAATACTCCTGATGTGTTGGAATCATCCTCCCTATGTTGAACCTATCAAATCCTTTCATGATCTTGCAGAGTTCAACCAGCTTAGTCTTAATTCGCCCTTTACCAACTAATTCAGTTTTTTGGCTCAGTGTAAGTTTTGATGAAATGTCTGTCTTATGAAGTGAGATTGAGCAGTTTATGTCGATAGTCCTTGGGGTTTAGAAAAATGAGAAGAGATCTAACTGAGGTATATAAGATGCTAAAGGGGATTGAAAAAGTAGATGTGGAGAGGATGTTTCCTCATGTGGGGCAAGCTAGAATGAGAGGTCATAGTTTTAGGCTAATGGGTAGCAAATTTAAAACAGAGCTGAGGAGAAATTACTTCTCTCAAAGGGTCATAAATCTGTGGAATTCACTATCCCAAAGTGTGGTGGATGCTTGGACATTAAGAAAAATTAAGAGGAGATAGATTTTTAATTAGTAATGGGTTAAAGGGTAATGGAGTGCAAGCAGGAAAGTGGAGTTGATTGTCTTGAATAGCACAGCAGCATGAAGGGCTACTCCTGCAGCTAGTTCCAACGTTTTTGTTCTACAGCTTCTTGGTTTTGAGTGTGGTCTAAACTGAGTTTAATGTAAGTTTTCTGTTTTCAATTCTATCTCGTCAGGATAAAATGCAATGCCTTGCTTGCCTTTTTAGAGTCGCAGAAATTTACAACACAGAGAAAGCCCTTTGGCCCATTGAGTCTTTCCAGGTCAAAACCAACCACCTAGTTATTCTAATCCCATTTTCCAGCACTTGGCCAAAGCTTGGTATCCCTTGGCATTGTAAATATTATGAAGGTTTCTGCCTCTGCCACTCTTACAGGCAGTGACCTCATTTAGACTTCTTCATTTAGACTTAACCTTCATTGCTAATGATCTGCATTTTCTTCCAAGTCCCTCAACTTAATTCAGGCCTGGTTTTCAAAGTGTTCACAGTCTCTTCATTCTTTACACTGAAATGTATTTATTTGCTTGATGTAATCTCCGTTGAAGTTATTTGTGTTGGTGCAACAGGAGAACTCAAGTTTCATTGAGAACGTGAGGTTTAACAGAGTTGGGAGGAGTTAGGTATTCCCTACTGCATACCCATCATGGTATAAGTCATCAATCTTACACCGTACGACCTACCACTGAGCCCATCAGTCAATGCAAGTACTTCACTGCAGTATTGTCAGGCAGCGCCCAGTTTTTAGCTGTTTACGTATTTTCCACTGGTCAGTCTTAGTGAACAGCCAGAGTAAGAAGCAATTCTTGCTCTGAAAAGTACATCAATGTATCCACCAAACACTTCCTCCCCTCCCTTGTCACTATTCCAAAGACCCGTTCCTTCCATAAGAAACTGATCCACTCTACATTGATCAACCCAACGCTTAACCCCTTTCCATGCAGTCACAGGAGATGTAACACATATCCCTTCACCTCCTTCATCCTCCTCATTGACCAAGTCCACAGAAACCCTTTTCCTGTGAAGCAGCAATTTTCTTGTAAATTCTTTCAATTTCTTTTAACGTCAGGTGACTGCTTGCCACTCAGTCTACAAGTATCGCCCCTACCATGTGGCCTCTGCCCATGTTAATACTCTATCTTGCTCACATGCTGGCATCTCGGTCCGCAATCTGCTGCAAGCTCTGGTCAGGCCCAATGAAAACAATGCAGCTCCTCATTTTGCATTCAGGCATTTTTACAGCCTCTAGACTCAACATTGAGTTCAACAACTTCAGGTCACTAATTCTGTTGCCCATTTCAATTCTGTTTAATTGCCATTTGCTGGTCTTAATCTTATTTCTCATGTTTTTGGATGAAGCCATTCATTTTTGTGCCAATCACACACACTCTAGGCCAATGCTTTGTTTCTTTATTACAAGTATTACCAGTCCCAATGACTTTCCATCCATGACAGCAATATCTTTTAATCTCTCCTGCCCTCTACCCTGTCCCAGATAATTCTTTTTCTGTGTTCCTCCTGTCAGTGAGGGAATCAAGGGATCTAGGGATAAGACAGGAAAGTGACATTATCAGATCAGCCATGATCTCATTGAATAGAGGAACAGACTCAATGGGCTGAATGGCCTATTTCTGCCCCTACCTCTAATGGTTTTAATGGATACAATCTGACCTTCTTTCAGTTCTGAAGAAGTTGAAACATTAACTCCAATTCTCCCTCCAAATGCAGCTGGACATAATGGCTATTTATTTATATTTCTGCCATCCAGCACCCACAGTATTTTGTGATTACTTCAAACAGTCAGAGTCAGATAGCATAGAAATAGATACTTCAGTCCACCAGTCCATGCCTAACATAATCCCAAACTAAACTAGTCCCACCTGCCTGCTCCTGGCTCATATCCCTCAAACCTCTCCTATTCATGTACTTATCCAAATGTCTTTTAAATGCTGTAATTGTGCCCACATCCACCACTTCCTCAGAAAGTTCATTACACACACAAACTATGCTCTGTGTAAAACAATTGTCCCACAAGTCTTTTTTAAATCCTCTCCTTTCACCTTAAAACGTGCCCCCTAGTCTTGAAATCCCTCATCCTAGGGAAAAGACGCTTACCATTAACCCTAAGTATACTTCTCATGATTTTATAAAATTCTATGGCAGGTACAAGTCAGAGATTCAAGAAAAAATTGGAGTTTGATGGCCATGTAATTTAGCTGCTGTACCTTTCGGGTCATGAAGAAACAGTCAAACTGCAATTTTCAGCAATCGACCTTCATGTGGTAGGTTCAGTTTGGGCCATAAGATATGGGAGCAAGATTAGACCAATCAGCTCATCTAGTCTGCTCTGCACTATACTTTAAAGCCATAGTTTGAAATTCATTTTACATTCATGTTCAAGAATTGAATCGTGGCTGACAAGTATCATGAATATTATTCCTTTTTTGTCATGGAAGTGGTCACAATAGCTACTTAGAGCATTGATTGTACATGAGGAGCAAAGTTCACTTTTAACATTTTACTTGAACCAACTGTGAGTGTTGTAATGAAAAAAAAGCTTTCTATTTTTGAAATAAAGATTACTGTTTAGGTAATGTGATTAATCTTTGATCCATTATCAACATTGGACTTAACAGAACAAAGGTCAAAAGATTGCCCTTGAGGTTTTTGATTAACAGTTATTGACTGGACAATATGCTCACTGGACAAGAAACCACTTCCCCAGTCTTTGCAATCGCACCTACTTACTTGGGAAGCAATGTAGATTTCCTGAAGTGTATTTTCTTATACAGTAGAAAGCATTTGTGAAAGATGACAATAACATCTAGAACCTATGGTGTCATAAAAAAATGCCAAGGTGCTTCACAGTCGTGGCACCGTCAGGGGAGGAACTAAACGAATGTGATGTGTGGGTAGGGGTGGGTATTGATGGGTTGCTTTCCAACTTGTGAGACAATGGGGGAGAAGTAGGAGGGAAGGAGAGATATGAATAGTGGGTGGGTACAGAGGGGATGGGGATGACTACGATCAGTTGTATAAGACAAACGGTACCTAAAAGGTTAACAGATGTTGTGGGGTAAGTGCATCCATCTGCATTTAAAAGACCATTCCTAGTGGCAATTAACCAGTCGAGAGTTTATTACCAGATCTGAGTGCAAATACTTTAGCAGTAATATGTACTTGATATTAGCGAGACTGATGTCTCCCCAGAAACCTTCTTGCAGAGCGTAGAACAGTACAGCACAGGAACAGGCCCTTCGGCCTACAATGCTGTGCCGAACATGACACCAAATTAGACTAATCCCTTCTGGCTGCTCTTGGTCCATATCCCTCCATTCCTTGCATATTCATGTACTTATCTAAAAGTCCCTTAAATGCCCTTTTCGTATCTGCCTCCACCACCACCCTGGCAGCACGATCCAGACTCCTACCACCCTCTGTGTAATAAAAACTTGTCCCTTACATCTCCTTTGACCTTTCCTCCTCTCACCTTAAATGCATGTACCTTAGTATTGGACATTTCAACTCTGGGAAAAAAGATTCAGATCTTATAAAATAATAAGATTGCATCTTATTATTTTATAATCTTCTATCAAGTCTCCCCTTGGCTTCTGCTACTCCAGAGAAAACTACCCAAGTTTTTCTAGCCTCTCCCTATAGCTCATACCCACTAATCCAAGTAGCATCCTTGTAAATCTCTTCTACACCCTCTCCAAAGCCTCCACATCCTTCCTGTAGTGCAACAACCAGAACTGAACGCAATACTCTAAGTAAGGCCTAATCTAAGTCTTATAAAGCTGCAACATGACGTCCTAACTCCTGTACTCAATTTGCCCACCAATAAAGGCAAGCATGCCATTTGCCTTCTTTACCACCCTATCTACTTGCATGACCACTTTCAGGGAGCTATTGAAATTAAACCCCAAGATCCCTCTGTACATCAGTGCTGTTAAGAATCTTGTCATTAACTGTATACTTTTCCTTAACATTTGATCTCCCAAAGTGCAGCATGGCACACTTACATGGATTAAACTCCATCTGCCTTTTCTCCACCATATCTGTAACTGATCTATATCCCACTGTGTCCTTTCACAACTTTCTACACTATCCACAGCTCCAATGATCTTTGTGTCATCTGCAAACTTACTAATGCACCCATCAACATTTTCATCCAAGTCATTTATATATATCATAAACAGCAGAAGTCCCAGTACAGATTCCTGCAGAAAACCACAAGTCACAGACCTCCAGCCAGAAAAACATCTTTTCACCACTATTGTCTGCCTTCTATGGGCATGCCAATTCTGAATCCACACGGCCAAATCACCATAGATCCCATGTGTCTTAATCTTCCATGAGCCTACCGTGAGGGACCTTGTTGAAAGCCTTACTAAAATCCATGTAGACAACATACACTGCTCTACCTTCATTGCTTACCTTCATCATGTCCTTGAAAAATTCTATCAAGTTAGTAGGACATGAAAAATATAAACCGAAAGAACTGTGGATGCTGTAAATCATAAACAAAAACAGAAATTGCTGGAAAAGCTCAAAAATGTTCTGAGATAGGGTCAGTGGACTAGAAACGTTAACTCTGATTTCTCTTCACAGGTTCTGCCGGACCTGCTGAGCTTTCCCAGCAACTTCTGTTTTTGTGTAGTAAGACATGTCCTTGCAAGCACAAAGCCATGCTGACTGTCTCTAATTAGACCATGCTTTTCCAAATACATGTAATCCTATCCCTAAGAATTCTCTCCAATAGTTTCCCAACACTGGTGTGAGACTCATCGGTATATAGTTTCCTGGATTATCCCTATTTCCCTTCTTGAACAGAGGAAAACATTAGCTACACGCCAGTCCTCTGGGACCTCTCCAGTGGATAGCAAGGATACAAAGATCTTGGTCAAGGCCCCAGCAATCTCCTTTCTTGCATCTCTCATCAACTTGGGGTAGATACCATTGGACCCTGGGGCCTTATCCACCTTAATGCTCTTCAAGAGACCCAACACCACTTCTTTCTTGATCTCAACTATCCTCCATATCCTTCTCCTAGGTGAATACTGATGCAAAGCACTCATTTAGGATCTCACCCACATCCTCTGTCTCCGAGCACAAGTTCCCTCCTTTTTCTTTGAGTGTTCTACATTCTCCTTAGTTATCCTTTTGTTTTTAATATATGTATAGAATGCCTTGGGATTCTCTTTACCCCTACTTGCCAAGGTCATTTCATGGCCCCTTCTTGCTCTTCTAATTTCCTACTTGAGATCTTTCCTGCTTTCTTTACATACCTCACGGCCCTATCCTGTGTTAGCTTCCTAAACTACATATGCCTCTTTTTCCCTTCTGACTAAATTCACAACCTCCCTCATCATCCAGGGATCGGATGCTAGAAATCAGAAACAAAACAGAAATTGCTGGAAAATCTCAGCAGGTCTAGCAGCACCTGTTGAGAGAAATCAGAGTTAACATTTCAGATCCAGTGACCCTTACTCAGAACTAATGGTAGCTAGGAAAATGTTGATTTTATGCAGAAGGTTGGGTGAGGGGAGGGGTTAACAATCAGGCTGGGAGGTTGCCAATAACAGTCACCATTAATAGGTAATGACCCTCCCAGCCTGATCGTTCTCCACTCCTTTGTCCAACTGTTCTCTCTCTTTGGGCTCTATCTCCATCTATCATTTACTCCTTACCCCCTACTCCAATCCCATTTTCTGCATAAAAAACGATATTTTCCTAGCCACCATGAGTTCTGAAAGCTTGTGATTTCAAATAAATCTGTTGGACTATAACCTGGTGTCATGTGACTTCTGATCTTGTATACCTCCAGCCTAACCTCCCTTCTCTTAAGCTTTATACCTCAGCTAATGAAGGCAAGCATCCCATATGACTTCTTAAACACTTTATTCACCTGTCCTGATAACTTAAGGGACCAGTTTACATGCACACCAAGGACCCTCTGATCCTTGTAGGAGCAAATTACTGCAGATGCTAGAATCTGTCCTGAAAAAAAAGTGCTGGAAATCACAGCAGGTCAGGCAGCATCCATGGAGAGAGAGAAAGCTAATGTTTTGAATCCAGATGAGTCTTCATCAGAGCTAATGTGATCACCCTGATTCTTGGTGCTTGCCTTGGCTCCTACCCTAAGACTAAGGGCAAAAGTAAAATATGAATGAAAGGCCAACTTGAAAGTAAAGTAATTCATGTTGTAATTTGGTACTGTGGAGTTGTGCTTCTTTAAGTGTTAGTATCCACCAATCCGGTAAATCAGATGTTGCGTCAGGACCCTGTTCCTGTAGTAACTCATTGATAGACTGTGAGAACATCAGTGAGGCTATAAAGTGAACACACAGACACACGCACACATACATTAAAGGTAAGGATTGTCATAATGAATAGCTGCAAGTGCAGAGTGAATCGGCCACCGTGCTCTGCAGAGGGTTAACTACAATCTGCTTCTTTGCAGGAATTAACGGATAGTTGGATAATCATGGCCCGGCTTGTGGAGTGTGTACCAAATTTCTCCAATGGGCAGAATAAGGAGGTAAGGCTGGGATTAGTGGTTGCGCAGTAATTTACCAGCTATCCCACCAAGACTATATGTAGAGATCTATCTGAAGACACAGTAAGACCAGCATTAGTTTAAGCTGATGAGCTGCTAACTATACAGAGGTGATCCCAAAATCATTTCACAGTCAGAAATTAATTAGTGGATTTCAGGATTCAGACATATTAGCTTCCTAGGTTAGGGAGATGCGAAATGGGCAGAATTCCGTTTCTGATTTTTTTGTCACCCACTGATACCTGTCTCTTGTGCTGGAGCATCCCAGAATAGCATGGCAATGGTGATCATTCAGCCCATCACACCCTGCCAGCTTTTTTGAAATGTTAGCTCTACCTTCCTGCTCCTTTCCACTGCAATTTCTTCTCTTTCATATTTATATCCAATTGCTTTTTGAAGGCTAGTGATTAATCAAAAAACTTAATCAACTTTATCTAATCTCTTCTCTTCCTTTGATCTGAGAAAGACAATTGCCCTGTCCAACTGATTGAATTTTCTATAAGCCCGCCATTGAAACCTCTTCTAGTCAATCTGTTCTACAGCCTCTCTGAAGCTGTTACATCCCTCCCAGAGATCAAAATACATTCTAGCCAGGCTCAAAATAGTTGTTTGTTTTGGTTCAGTAAAATTTCCCAGTTTTCCTGACCTATACTTTTCTTTATACATCTCATTCTCTTTCTTATGCATTGTGAAACTGTCCTTTCACTTCCAAAGACATGAGCATATACACCCCACACCGCACATAAAATGTGCTGCTGGAAAATCAATGTGCACTGCAAAATGACCCAACTTGCAATTTCTAACAAGAGGATAAAATTCCAGAGATATTAACTGGAACAGAGATATTAACATCTCGTGTACAAGATGATGAGAGGCATAGATAGAGTGGATAGTCAGAGACTTTTTCCCAGGGTGGAAATGACCATTACGAGGGGGCATAATTTTAAGGTGATTGGAGGAAGATATAGGGGAGATGTCAGAGGTATGTTCTTTACACAGAAAGTGGTGGGCATGTGGAATGTGCTGCCAGCAGTGGTAGTGGAGTCAGATACTTTAGAGACGTTTAAGCGACTCTTGGGTAGGCACATGGAGGATAGTAAAATATAGGGTATGCAGCGTAGATTGATCTTAGTAGGATAATAGGTCGGCACGACATCATGGGCCGAAGGGCCTGTACTGTGCTTTAATGTTCCATGTTATATGTTCTAACTATTTAATCACCCTCTTCCCCGCCTCTTTAGAACCAGGTCTCAGGAATTATAATTATATAATATTTTGTTGAAGTTTTATTGTCTTACCCTCACCAGGACAATTTGCAAGAATGCTAATTTAAAGAAAAAAGTTGTATTGTACGAGAGGAGACTGCTGATTAGTTAGCAAGTGGATTCTCATTGGTGTGGTGTAGCTATGTTGAATGCAGCAGGTGATTCTATAGGCATTATGATTTACTTGTATATAATAATTACATGTAATACATATATGTAGTAATATATATCTAGTACATATATGAATACACAGGGCTCTGGTTCATTGAGAACAGAATAAATATGTACATATGCTCCTCCTGTTTCAACTAGGTGACAGGTTTTCTGCAGTTCATTTCTCAGTGCAATACCTAGAATAATTGAAAGTTGAAGACAGCTATAGAATTTGATCAGGTAGATAGAGAGAAACTATGCCCCGGTGCCACAATTCAAAGCGAGGGGCCTGGGTTTTTGCTGAGTTGGGCTAACTCAGGGAACCAGGAGGACTTGGCTTCAGGATTCCTATCCCATTCTCGATTCTGGTAATGTTCAGCAGTGTGGGTAGCCAGCCCACATGAAACAACCCCACCCTGGCTTCAGCTTTCATAGAACCAGCCTTTCCCCCACCCACAGAAGTCAGTGTGTTTCATGGCCTCTCAATGGTGGACCAAACAAAACAGCCACCTTCTTCTGGTGTTCTTTCTCTGACAGGCTTTGAAAAGCCAACAAAGGATAGGCTGGATTTTGCAAGAGGTGCAAATTCCCAGACAGAGAGATAGAGAGGGAAAGCGCGAGAGAGAGAGTGTGTGTGTGTGTGTGTGTGTCAGGTCCCAGATAGAGACAGAGAAAACGTATGTCAGGTCACAGATGGAGAGAAAGAGAGAGGGTATGTTAGGTCTCAGAGGGAGAGAGAGGTATCAAGTCAGGCAGGAGGTTTAGAGGATATTTGACGCAAAGGTTTTTTACCCAGAGGACGGTGGGATCTGGAATGCACTGCCCAGGAGGGGAGTTGAGACAAGAAACATCACAACCTATAAAAAGTACTTGGAGGAGCACTTGAAGTGTCATAACATTCAAGGCTATAGGCCCAATGCAGGCAAGTGTAGATATTTTTGGCAGTACAGACTCGATGGGCTGAAAGGCCTCTTCTGTACATATGATTCTATGATGGAGAGGGGGTTATCAGCTTGAGGAGGTGGAAGCAGGTCCCAGAGGGAGAGGAGGTCTGATGTCTACTGGGGAAAGAGGGAAGATTGTCATGTCCAGTGGTGGGTTCTGGGATTTCATGTCCCAAGTGGTGATGGCAGTGTCAGGCCAGGGTCCAAGGTATGTAAGAGGTCAGGGTAAGGTATCATTGGAAGGAATCTGTGTAAGTCGAGGCTTCAGTTTAATAGTTATCTGGGAGTTAGAGCAGGATATTAATTATCTAACCGTTCCCGAGTAATTATTTGCCTAACTGCAGTGAACCTTCTAAACTCTCTGATTTAAATGGAGAATTTCCAAGAATTACAGGCACTGGGGAATTTCAAACAGAATCCTCAATTTCCAGGGCAATTCTCTCAGCATCTGCTACGGCAGGAATTCTGTGGGGCTGGGGGGTAGTGCAAGAGTGGAGGTAAGTGTTGGGGGCTGTGGTTGGGTGGTGCAGAAATCTGGACTTGAGGAAGTAGCGTCAACACCTCAGAGACAACTGCAATGGAGATGGGGTTTGGGGAGGGATTTGGGGGACAGGTGGTGAAGGGGGAGGAAGGGAGGCTGGTGGGAAGCATGGAAGAAGACAGACGGGGCAGAGGACCTTCTGGGCCATGAGCCCACCTTGTCTCCCCACTGCCACCCACACCCACATCCCTCTATCCCGACCACACTCACACCCACACACCCACACCCACTCACCCCAACACTCACACCCCTACCTATATGCCAACACCTACATGCCCACACCCACATACGAACCCATACACCCACGTCCACATGCCCACACCCACACCTCCACACCAACATCTGCACACCTACTTCCAAATCGCACACGTTACCCTCCCCATGCACATTACTACATGTGTACATGACATCACATGCGATGACATACTGTGTTTGGATCCATGTGCATTCGTAGGTAAGTTGCAATTGTCAGCAAACATTGCCTCAAAACAAAAGCTAAGAATTCTGACAAGCCAATTTTCCCCCTGGGATCAGACCTGTCTATATATAAACAGCATCTGGCATCATAACAACATACAAGGTGCCAACTTGTGTATCCTGGATTTGTTGAGACACGTGTCTGACTTGTATAAAAACAGAAGTTGCTGGAAAAGCTGAGCAGGTCTGGCAACATCTGTGAAGAAAAAATCAGAGTTAACGTTTTGGGTCCAATGACCCTTCCTCACCACCTGTTCTGAGGAAGGGACACTGGACCAAAACATTAACTCTGATTTTTGTTGCACAGATGCTCCCAGACATGCTGAGCTTTTCCAGCAACTTCTGATTTTGTTCCTGATTTACAGTATCCGCAGTTCTTTCGGTTTTTATTTAGTGTCTGACTTGTATATCTCTCCGGTTTTATAAGTCCCTACATTGTTGTTTGATGTGTTTTAGCTGTAACTGTTTCTCTCCATTAATTCTTACTGCTAGGTTATTGATGCTATCGCTGATGCTATTTCAAGGACTGATGGCTGTTCTCTGTTGGATGTGGATCCTGGTCCCTCCACTAACCGGACAGTTTATACGTTTGTCGGTTCTCCTGAGGCTGTGGTGGAGGGAGCATTGAATGCTGCACAAGTGGCCTTTGACCTCATCGACATGACAATGCACAGAGGTGAGCTGGTGGGTGGCTTGTCAGACAAGTGACACCTGCCTGGTTGATCAGTAGCACACTGATGCTAAAGGAGGAGTTGAGGATTGAGGGGTCCTCTTTAAATTCTGTGCAATCCCCTACAGTGTTTATAATCCAGAGTGGAGTTTGCTCCTCACTGACTATGTTTTTTTCTATTCATTTGTGGGATGTGGGCATCGCTGGCTGGCCAACATTTTTTGCCCATTCCTAGTTGCCCTTGAGAAGGTGGTGGTGAGCTGCCATCTTGAACCGCTGCAGTCCACCTGCTGTACATTGACCTACAATGCCATTAGAAAGGGAATTCCAGGATTTTGACTCAGCAACAGTGAAGGAACAGTGATATATTTTCAAGCCAGGATGGTGAGTGGCTTGGAGGGGAACTTGGAGGTGGTGGTGTTCCCATCTTTCTGCTACCCTTGTCCTTCTAGATGGAACTGGTCATGGGTTTGGAAGACGCTGTCTGAGAATTTTTGGTGAATCTCTGCAATGCATCTTGTAGATAGTACACACTGCTGCTACTGAGGATCAGTGGTGGAGGGAGTGGATTCTTGTGGATGTTGTGCCAATCAAGTGGGCTGCTTTATCCTGGATGGTGTCAAGCTTCTTGAGTGTGGTTGGGGCTGCATTCGTCCAGGCAAGTGGAGAGTATTCTGTCACATTCCTGACTTGTGCCTTGTAGATGGTGGACAGGTTTTAAGGAGACAGGAGGTAAATTACTCACCGCAGTATTCATAGCTTCTGATCTGCTCTTGTAGCCACTGTGTTTATGCAGTAAGTCCAGTTGAGTTTCTGGTCAATGATATCCCCCAGGATGTAAGTAGTAGAAGATTCAATGATGGTAACACCGTTGAATGTCAAGGAGTGGTGGTTAGATTGTCTCTTATTGGTGATGGTCATAGCCTGGCATTTGTGTGGCGCAAATGTCACTTGCCACTTGTCAGCCCAAGCCTGGATATTGTCCAGATCTTGTTGCAATTGAACACAGACTTCTTCAGTATCTGAGGAGTCATGAATTGTGCTGAACATTGTGCAATCATCAGTGAACATCCCCACTTCTGACCTTATGATGGAGGGAAGGACGTTGATGAAGCAGCTGAAGATGTTGGGCCAAGGACACTACCCTGAGGAACTCCTGCAGAGATGTCCTGGAGCTGAGATGATTGACCTCCAACAACTATGACCATCTTCCTATGTGACAGATATGACTCCCACCACTGGACAGTTTGCCCCCTGATACCCATTGATTCCAGTTTTGCTAGGGCTCCTTGATCCCACACTCAATCTAATGCAGCCTTGATATCAAGGGCTGTCACTCTCACCACATTCTCTGGAATTCAGCTCATTTGTCCATGTTTGAACCAAGGCTGTAATGAGGTCAGGAGTTTTCCACAAGACTGTAAACAAAGTTGCTGGAAAAGCTCAGCAGGTCTGGCAGCATCTGTGAAGGAGAAAACAAAGTTAACGTTTGGGGTCCGGTGACCCTTCCGCAGAACAGCATCTGCAGTTCTTTTGGTTTCCACAAGACTGTGCTCCTTAGCATTCCTGTTCCACACAATCCTGTGGACCCAAATTCAGTCTGTCAACATTGGTGTGTAGGTGAGTGCAAGCACAAAAGTGCAATGTTTATACGACAACTTGCTTTAAGCTGAAACACATTATGATCAGCCCAGTGTGTGTGATAAACTCTGACAGTAACTCAGCTTGGAATTGTGACCCTCGACAAATCTTGCTAGATAATAATGACCTTTCCTGTCTGTGATTGATTCAGGATAAATTCCATGCAGATTGGGCATATAGATTTAAACAGCTCCTTTTACACTCTTCAGTGGCAGACAGGCTGTGCTCGGTGGGTCTGATTTAAGCAGTGTGTTGGCCTAGGTTTAGACCATTAAATTTTGAAATACCCACAAGAGGCTGAAACCTCCTATATTTTGATGAGCTGTCCTTTCCAAGGGGTTGATTGGAGGGTTCCCTCTGTGGGATTGTGGGTATACCAGTTTCCACTGCTCATCTTATTAATTATACCACCTGTCTCCATGGCAACCTTCAATCATGTGGTGTCAGAGGGGGTAGGCCCTAGCCACCATTGTCACTTTCCAGCAGAACCTATCTAGTCTCTCTTCTTCCGGGCTTACTACAGCAACACGCCTCTTATCTGCCCACTTTTTTTTTATCTCTCTCCCCCACCCCCTGTTAGGAGCTCCTTTTCCTAGCTGCTATTAGTTCTGAAGAAGGATCACAGGACTCAACATTTTCATTTTTTTCTCTCCACAGATGTTGCCACACCTGCTGAGTTTCTCCAGTAATTTGTTTTTATTTGTTTCAGATTTCTAGCATCCACAATTCTTTTCTTTTATTTTGGTATTTATACAGCAGGTCCAGTTGAGTTTCTGGTCAATGATAACACTCCAGGATACAATAATGGGAGGGGATTCAGTAATTGTAATGCAATTGAATGTCAAAGGACAATGGTTAAATTCTCTTGTTGGACAAGGGGCATAGAATCCCTATGTGATAATGATTTGGAATTGGGTAATTAAAATAAGCCCCTCTCTAACTTGGAATTAGTCTGTTATTCTCCTGTTTTGGATCAATGTTTCAATTTCTTTTGTTCTTTTCCAAGTGCACCGTTTTGGATGGTTAAGAATTTCAAACTGCTTTGATTTTAATTTGACAATTTTTGCTGTTAGGTGAACATCCCAGATTAGGTGCTCTGGACGTTTGTCCCTTTATTCCAGTCCGGAATGTTGATATGGACGAATGTGTTTGGTGTGCAAGTGAGTTCGGCAAACGGCTTGCAGAAAAACTGGAAGTGCCCGGTGAGTGCTTTTGAGAAAAACAAATTATAAGGGGCCTGATGAGGACAATGTTGGCCCACACATTGGTGGGTAGGTAGGTGTGTGTGTGTGTGTGTGTGAATGTGTGTATCTGTGGAGTGGGATGTCTGTGTGATGGCCCAAATGTGTGTAAGAGAGTGTGTGTCGTATTGTGAATGTATTTGTGTGTAAGAAAGAGAGAGTGTGAGTGAGTGAGAGTGTGTTTTAGTGGCAGTTTGTATATGAGTATATGAGAGAGAGAGTGTGTGTGTGTGTGTGTGTGTGTGTGTGTGTGTGTGTGTGTGTCATTAGAAGTGTGTATAAGAGAGTCCGTATATGAAGAAGAAAGATTGGGTATTCTGTGCTGATTGCCCAGCTCTTGCTAAATAAAAATCCCATCCCTTTTGAAAATGTCAATGACTCTGTGTCCACAGCCTGGATAGAGATGGAGATGAAGACAGGGACGGAGATGGGGAGGGACGGAATTTCAGATTTCCACAACCCTTTGTTTGAAATGGTACTGCCGAAGTCCCTCCTTTAAACCACCAAGCATGGAGTGCTTGGGAGTTGGTATAGCTCAGTTGGCTGGATTGTTGGTTTACAATACAGAGTGATGGGTTTAATTCCTGCACCAGCTGAGGTTACCATGATGTCTTAACTTCTCACCTTCACCCACCAACTGAGACATGGTGACCTTTAGGTTAAACCACCACCAGTCATCTTAGAGCAACCCTCTGGGACCAAGGTGACTTTACTTCTACGGTTATGCCCTTTATCCCAGATCATTTTAATAGAGGAAATAGATTCTTTGTAATCTACCCAAATCCCTTTATCATTTTACATCAATCAGGTCATCTTCCCTACTACTAGATAGGTTCTTGATTATCAAGGGGATCAAGCGTTACAGGGAGAAAGCGGGAGATTGGGGTTGAGGAACTTATCAGCCACGATCGAATGGCGGAGTAGACTCGATGGGCCGAATGACCTAATTTCTGCTCCTATGTCTTATAGTCTTATGGTCTTACTAGCCCTTAAAGGAAACACAAGTCTGCTACAAGTCTCATCTGCCTGTCCCTATAATCTACCTTCCAATCTGCCTCACACACACTTTCACACTAACACACCCACTTTTTCACTCGCATTAAGATTGTGCTTGATGGTCAGCACCTGGAACTGAACTCAGGATTCTGAATGAAGCCTAAAGCTACAATTAGAGCACACAACCTCCCTTTGATATTCCAGGACCATTGAAATTAAAACATTTCCCTTCGCCTATTCCAGTGTTGCTTTATACCTGCAAACTCATCTTTGGTAATTTCTGAAATGTCTCAGTGCCATACAGCGTTTGACATTTAAATATTTGTCTTTCTTGGATCTAAAGTGGATGATCTTTCTCTTCTCTGCATTGAACTCCATTTGTCAGAGTGTTTCCTCTCAACTGTGACTGTATATCTTTTTGTAACTTAATAGACTGGAATTTAATCTAACTAAATGTAAAGTGCTGTACTTGGGCGAGACAAACAAGGCAAGGGAATACATGATGAACCCTGGGAAGCACTGAAATCAGAGGGACCTTGGTGTGCATGTTCACCAGTCCTTTAAGATGTCAGAAAAGGTGAATAAAGTCGTTAAAAAGGCAAATGGGATACTTGCCTTTATTAGCTGAGGCATGAGTTTAAGAACAGGAAGTTGTGCTGGAACTGTATAAAATGCTGATTGGGACATAGCTAGAGCATTGTGTTCAGTTCTGGAATCCACGTTATAGGTGGGATGTGATAGCACTGGAAGGGGTGTGAAGGAGATTTACCAGGATGTTGCCTGGGCTGGAGAGTTTCAGTTATCAGGTGAGATTGAATAGAATTAGGGTTATTTTCCTTAGAATAGAGGAGATTGAGAGGGGCCATGATTAAGATGCATTAAATTATCAGGGGCACAGATGAGGTAAACAGGAAATAACCTTGCCCCTTGATGGTGGGATCAATGACCTGGGGCATAGATTTAAGGCAAAGGGCAGAAGATTTAGAGGAAATGTGAGAAAAAACATTTTCACCCAGAGGGTGGTAGAATCTGGACATCACTGCCTGTAAGGGGGGTAATGGCAGAAACCCCCATAACATTTAAGAAGTATTTCGATGTGCACTTCCGATGCCAAGGCATCAGGATTATGGGATTAGAATAGTTAGGTAATTGGACATGATTGGCCAAAGAGCCTTTTTCTGTGCTATAGATCTCTATGACTCTCAAATTTAATGTCAGTTGTAGCACTGGATAAACAGTCTCTATTCCTCTGTGCAGGTTTCTGATATTATGATGGAAAACAGAACACTGAAACAGATCTCCAGACACACCAACTTTGACATTTCCCCAGTTAACTGTATGTGTACATCGGTGTGTGCATCTGTGCGTGCCTCTGTGTGTGTATTTGTGTGTCTGTCTCTGTGCCTGTGTGTGTGTGTGTGTGTGTGTGTGTTTGTGTGTGGGTGTCTATCTGTTTGTTGCATCTGTCTGCAGGTGTTAGTTGTGTACTGCTGTAGGTGCCTCTGTCTTTACACATGTGCTCTCCAGTTAGTCTCGAGTACAATGTGTTTGCTGTAAATATTGACTTTGATTGTAACAGAGGGATGGGAGGTTTCAGGTGTCTCGATAGCAGCTGTACTATTTGCTGGGCCAGGGACACGGAGACCGTACTCCTGAACGACATGGTCTCAACTCAATAGTTTTGATCCCAGCTGCACCCTAACAATTGCCCAGAGGAAAATCCAGTAAAGAAACAGTAAGATTTGGACATGAATCTACTGGTCATACTGGAGCACTGTTCTGAGGTATACAAGGTAAATCGAATCAATCTACACCATTCACAAGGTTTACTGTTTGTTTTTCCTTTCTGGGCAGGGTCTGCTGTGATTTTGCCTCTAACAGGGTTTATTACCTGATAACACAATAATTGCATTATCTCCCATAACTTAAAAAAAACTGGGCATGGGTATTGAAGAATCCAATAGACATCTATTACAACTATAGAAATTGTTGGCAAAAGTCAGCAGTTCTGGCAGCGTCTGTGGGAAGAAAGCAGAGTTTTGAGTCTGGTGAATATTTATCAGAACAGGTGATGAACAGTCACCAGACTGGAAACATTAACTCTGCTTTCTTCCCAAAGATGCTGCCAGACCTTCTGAGTTTCGTCAGCAATTTCTGTTTTTGTTTCAAATCTCCAGTGTCCGTAATTCTTTGTTTTATTTCAGTCTGTTACATCTAACTACTTTATACATCATTACATTCCTGAGGCACACAAGTGCCTGATCTGAAATTAAACTGAGTTTAAAACACAGCAGCATACTTGCAGTAGAGTGTCATGCTTCAAGTAACCTGAGGTAAAATGGAATCTAAGATCTTTATACCCTCAGCTTACACACTATGGTGCAGTGATGTCATCAGCATAAAGGTACACCAAAATACTGTGTCTCTTAAAGGTATACTTACCTACCGTGTCTCTTAAAGATACAACAACATACTGTGTCTCTTAAAAGCATACTCATATACTGTGTGGAGGCCCAGGATGGACATGGACACTTCAACTCCCCCTCCCACTCCAGGATGGACATGGAGTGGGAGGGGGAGTTGAAGTGGCTATGACACGACCACCCTGGGCCGCCTCCAGTGTCACTACAATGCCACCTGGAAACTGGAGGAACAACACCTCATATTCCGTCTTGGAAGCCTACAACCCAATGGTCTCAATGTGGACTTTACTAGCTTCAAAATCTCCCCACCCCCGACTTCATCCCAAGACCAGCACCCCCTCTCATCCCCGCCTCCTTGACCTGTCCGCCTTCTCTCCCACCTATCCGCTCCTCCTACCTCACTGACCAATCCCCACCCCCACCTCCTACCTACACTCACCTTTACTAGCCTCATCTCCGTCTCCTTGACCTGTTCGTCTTATCTCCCACCTATCCACTCCACTATTTACCTACTATCACCGTGCCCCCTGTCTCTATTTATTCCAGAGCCCTGTTCCCCTCCCCCATTTCCCCTAGCTCCACACCTTGTTATCTCAGACTCCAGCATCGGCAGTTCCTACTATCTCATATTCTGTGTCTCTTAAAGCTACACTGACATACGTACATAGAAACAAAGAGACATTGAAGATAGGAGCAGTTCTCTCATCTAAATCATTAACATATGTTATGTATAGCTGAGGTCCTAGCGCTGATCCCTACAATACCCCACAAGTCACTGCCTACCATTCAGAGAAACACCCCTTTATTCCTACGCTTTGTTTCCTGTCTGCCAACTAATTTTCAATCCATTTCAATTCACTATCTCAGTGTTACGTGCTTTAGTTTTACACATTAATTTCTTACATGGGACTTTGTCGAAAGCCTCCTGAAAGTCCAAATAAACAACGTCCACTGACTCCCCCTCATCTCTTCTATGAGTTACATCCTCAAAGAATTCCAGTAGATTTTTCAAGCATGATTTCCCCTTTGTACATCCATGCTGACAGTGTCTGATTCTATCACTGTTTATTGAGTGTCGTGCTATAAAACCCTTGATAAAGGACTCTAGCATCTACTCCACTACCAATGTCAGATTCACTAGTCTATTTAATTCCCTGTTTTCTCTCTACCTCCCTTTTTAAATAGGAGGATTATGTTAGCTACCCTCCAATCTGTAGGAACTGTGCCAGAGTCTAAAGAATCTTGGAAGATGACCACCAATGCATCCACAATTTTTATGGTCACTTCCTTAAGTACTCTGGAAAGTAGATTATCAGGCCCTGGGGATTTATCAGTCTTCAATCCCATCAATTTGTCCATCACCATTTCTATACTAATATAGATTTGCTTCAGTTCCTGCCACTAATTTAACCCTGTGTTCCTCATCATTTCTGGTACGTTATTTGTGTCCACCTTTTGAAGACAGCAAAGTATGAATTTAGTTCATCAGCCATTTCTTTGTTCCCGATTATAAGTTGCCCCATTTCTGATTGTAAGGGACGTACATGAGTTTTCTACAATCTTTTTCTGCTTACATACCAATAGAAATTTTTAAATCAGTTCTTATGTTCCCTTAAGCTTACTCTCATTACTCTATTTTCTCTTTTTAATCATCCCTTGGTCCTCCTTTGCTGACTTCCAAATTGCTCCCAATCTTCAGGTCTATTGTTTTCTTCTTGCCAATTTGCATGCCTCCTTTTTGCATTTAATTTTTTGTTTATTCATTCGTGGGATGTGGGCATTGCTGACTTGCAGCATTTCTTACCTTGTCGCTAATTGCCCTTGAGAAGGTGGTGAGTGAACCACTGCAGTCCACCTGCTGTGAGTTGAGCCACAATGTCATTAGGGAGGGAATTCCAGGATTTTAATCCAACAACAGTGAAGGAACAGCAATACATTTCCAAGCCAGGATGGTGAGTGGCTTGGAGGGGAACTTGCAGGTGGTGGTGTTCCCATCTTTCTATTGCCCTTGTCCTTCTAGGTGAAAGTGGTCATGGGTTCAGAAGGTGCTGTCTGAGGATCTTGGGTGAATTTCTGCAGTGCATCTTGTAAATAGTACACATTGCCGCTACTGAGCATCAGTGGTGGAGGGAGTGGATTCTTGTTGATGTAGTGCCAATCCAGTGGGCTGGTTTGTCCTGGATGGTGTCAACCTTCTGGAGTGTTGTTGGAGCTACACCAATCCAGGTAAGTGGGGTGTATTCCATCACACTCCTGACTTGGGTCTTGTAGATGATGGACAGGCTTTGAGGAGTTGGAGGTGAATTACTTGCTGCAGTATTCCTAGCCTCTGACCTGCTCTAGTAACCACTGTGTTTATGTGGTGAGTTCAGTTGATTTAATACTATCTCTAACTTCCCTTGTAAGACATGATTTGGCCACTCTTGTCTTTGCATTCCAGTCAGACAGGGATAAACAATTTTTATTGTTCACACATTTGCTCTTTGAATGTTTGCCATTGCCTATTCACCGTCATTTGTTTTTAGTAACCTTTCCGAATCCATCATACCCAACTCACACCATCATAGTTTCCTTTATTAAGATTCAGGACCCTAGTGTCAGGATCAATTACGTCACTGTCCATTTTGGTGGAGAATTCTATCATATTATGTGCTATTCTTCAAAGGATCCCTCACAATCTCTCATTACCAATTTTTCCTATCTCCGTGCATAGTACTCAGTTGAAAATGGCCTTAAACTGAGTTATTTGCTCAATGTATTGGTCCAGCAAACCCTCTTTATACACTCAAGGAATTCCTCCTCTATGGCATTGTGATTAATTTGATTTGCCTGATCTATATGCAGATTAAAGTCATCTATAATTACAAGTCTCCTTCACCACATGTATCTCTGGTTTTCTGTTTAATGCCATTCCTAATATCACCACTGTGTCTCTTAAGGGTGTCCTGACAGACTGTGCCTCTTAAAGGTATATAAAATGCTAAAGAGGATTAAGGGTGTACTGTATACTCACTATGAGACATAATACAACATGGGTGGCTCCTTGTGAGGCTGGGTGGTGAGGGACACTCCTAAAGGAAAAAACAGCTCACTGCTTCTGCATCTTGTGTTTATTCTAATAGTTCCTTTATTCTCCTTACAGTGTATTTATACGCAGAAGCAGCTCATGATGAACGTCGGAGAACATTGCCCACCATTCGTGCTGGTGAATATGAAGGGCTCCCTGAGAAGGTACAGGAACATAAGAATTAGGAGCGGGAGTAGGCAATTCAGCACTTTGAGCCCACTCCACCATTTAACATGGCTGATCTTATCCTGGTCTCAACTCCACTTTCCTGTTTGCTCCCCATAGGCCCTTATCCCGCTCTACATCAGAAATATATCTATTTCTTTCTTGAATCTGTTGATTGATTCAGCCTCCACTGCACGCTGTGGCAGTGAGTTCCATAGGTTCACAACCCTCAGAGAGTAGTTTCTCCTTATCTCAGTTTTGAACCTACCTCCTTTCAATCTATATGTATGATCTCTTATTCAAGACTGTCCCACAAGGAGAACATCTGGTCAACATCCACCTTATCAATCCTCTTTAGCATTTTATATACCTCAATCAGATCCCTTCTAATTCTTCTGAACTCCAACAAATACAAGCCTAAGCCATTCAACCACTCCTCATACGATAGCCCTTTCATCCTGGAACCTTGTGAACCTCCTCTGATTTGCCTCCAGTGCCACCAGATCCTTTCTCAAGGATACCAAAACTGGACTCAATATTCCTGATGTGGTCTCCCCCAATGCCTTATATAATTGTAACAACACTCCTTTACTTTTATAATCCAGTCTTTTTACAATAAATTTCAGAACTCCATTTGCCTTTCTTATCATATGCTGCACCTATACATCCAATTTCTATGATTCATGCACAAAGACACCCAGATCTCTCTGCAGTGACACATTTTGAATCTGCTTCCCATTTAAATAACAATTTGCCTTTTTATTTTTCCAGCCAAAATGAACAACCTCGCATTTATCCACATTAAACTCCATCTGCCAGATTCTGGTTCAGGAAGCAGGAAGGATTCAATGCCAGACGTTATGCTAAATGTGGGAGAAAGGAGTGTGCTTCAGCTTGCTCCACCAGCCAGCTGCTCCATATATTTGTCAGCCTTTAGTTCTGTGCAGACTAATTCTCGGCCTGTCTCACTTTCTGATGCTTGAGGTTAGCTTGACACACTCCAGCTTTCCAATTGGAAGCTCTATGGCTTCAACCTTCTCCTACATCCTCCAGGTTGATGGATTGGTACAGTAGTGAGGGACTGCTTCTATGTCACAGCAGTCATTCGCAGGATAACACTTCAGATATTTTATGATCTAGCTGTTCAGAGACATTATGAAACATTTCTAGAACAGGTCGGACTTGATCCCGAACCTCCTGTCTCAGAGGTAGGGACATTACACAGCACCATAAGTGCCCCAAGATAAGCTGTTTGAGTTGAGGTTAACAATATCAAATACTTGAGATTCTTAAAGAAAGGGTGAGTGTAGATTTGAATACCTTGTTGGAGAAGCCCACTGGCTCTTGAACCAAACAGAGAGGCAAAAGATGAGTGGGAAAAGGTTGGGGGAATCAGATAGTCAGATGAAGGCTAGCCATTACATACCCATTTGTTTGTGGGAGCAGGCAGACAAACTGCAGAGAGTTTTCCAGTCATAGAGGTCTACAGCACAGAAAAAAAGGTTCTTTGGCCCATCGCACCAGTGCCAGTCAAAACAACCACCTAACTATTGTAATCCCACTTTCCAGCACTTGGCCCATAGCCTTGTATGCTGTGGCATCACAAGTGCATATCTAAATACTTCTTCAATGTTAGGAGAGTTTCCGCCTCTATCACCTTTACAGGCAGTGAGTTCCAGATTCCCACCACCCTCTGGTTGAAAAAGTTTTCCCTCGCATCTTCTCTAAACCTTCTGCCCCTTACCTTCAATCTATGTCCTCTGGTCATTGATCCCTCCAGCAAGGAGAAAAGTTTCTTCCTGTCTACTCTGTCTATGCCCATCATAATTTTATACATCTTAATCGTGTCGCCTTTCAATCTCCTCTGCTCTAAGGAAAACAACATTAATCTGTCCAATCTCCAGCCCATATACAAACCCATACAGGTCAAAACCAGAAATGACACTAATCACCATAATGGACCAGACAGTATATATTCCAAGCGGAGTAGAATAACATCACTTCATTGGAGGCTCCACTGATGATGTAACCTAGCGTGGTGACGAAACGTTTGAACGAAAACAAGCCAGCTCAGTGAGCAAGTCAACAACCTCACCCACAACCCAAGCTTTGATCTTTGCCTAAACTTTAAACATTGGCACCTCTTAAGAACAAATATGAGAACATAAGAACTAGGAGCAGGAGTAGGCCATTCAGCCCCTTGAGCCTGCTCCATCATTTAATATGATTATGGCTGATCTCATCTCGGCCTAAACCCTCCTTTCCTGTCCATTCCCCGTAACCATTCAAACCATTGCTAATTAAAAATCTGTCTAGCTCCTCCTTAAATTTATTCAATGACCCAGCATCCACCATACACTAGGGTATTGAATTCCACAGATCCATAACCTTTTGAGAGCAGTAATGTTCTATTCTGATTTCTGTTTTAAATGAGATCTCACAGAAAGCAGTTGAGGCCGAAACATTGAATGTTTTCAGGAAGGAGATAGATATAATTCTTTGGGCTAAAGGGATCAAAGGGTATCATGCAAATGTGGGAACAGGGTACTGAGGTGGATGATCACACACTGAATGGCAGAAAGACCGAATAGCCTACTCCTGCTCATATTTTCTATGTTTCCATGTAATAGCAATATACAAATTGACCAGGAGAAAAAAAAACAAACCTGAGGAGTGGGAGCAGTTTAGAATTCAGAAAAGCGGGACAAAGGGATACCAGTAAGCGTGACTCAGACTTCTCCCATCTCACTGACCAACCTGCACTCACCTATCACCATCCCACCTTTTACTAGCTTCAAAATCTCCCCGGCCTCATTCCTAGACCAACCCTCCCTCTCATCCCTGCCTCTTTGACCTGTCTGTCTTCTCTCCCACCTATCCGCTCCTCCCATCACACTGACCAATCCCCACCACTACCTACCTCCTATCATCTACCTTTCCCAGCCCAATTCCCCCCCTCTATTTATTTCAGAACCACCTTCCCCTCCCCCATTTCTGAAGAAGGGTCCCTGAAACGTCAGCTTTCCTGCTCCTCTGCTGCCTGGCCTGCTGTGTTCCTCCAGCTCCACACTGTGTTATATCAGTAAGCCTGACATCAGAAATCAGGAAAATACTAAGGTCCGTTGTAAAAGTTTTATTTCTGAGCATTTGGAAAATCGTGGAAGGATTGACTGTAGTCAGCATGGAGTTACAAAAGGGAAATCATACTTGACAGATCTACTGGAATTCTTCAAAGATGTAACTCGTAGAGGTGATGAGAGGGAGTCAGTGGATATGGTTTATTTGGATTTTCAGTACACTTTTGACAAAGTCCCACTTAAGAAAGTAGTGTGTAATATTGGGAATAAAGTATTGAGAATGGATAGGAAATTGGTTGGCAGATAGGAAACAAAAAGTAGGAATAAACGCGTCTTCTTCCAAATGGACAGTAGGGTACCACAAGGATCAAGGCTAGAACACCAGCTATTTACAATATATATTTAATGATTTAAATGAGGGAACTAAATGCAAATTTGCTGAAGAACAATTTGCTTTTTTCCCTCAGACTCGGACTTGCAGAAAGAATAATTAAATGATTCCTCAGCTGGGACTGCAGGGTTTGGAGGCACAGTTTGTTCTTCACTGTTCCATACAGAGCCCAGTCAAATGGGCGGGTGACTTTCTATGGAACAAGGTCTCGGAGCATTTGTTGAAATCTCACTGGAGCTGGGATTGAGTGGAAAAGGTTGTGTTTTTTCAATGGAGACATCTACAAGGAGAGACAGAGTGAAGCCTCCCTTCCCTGGCAGCCCAGTGATGTGTCTGTGTAATGCAACAACTTGTCCTATTACAGCTGCAAAATCCAGAGTGGAGCCCAGACTTTGGGAGGGCGACTTTTGTCCCACGCTGGGGGGCCACAGTGGCTGGAGCCCGGAATTTCCTCATCGCATTCAATGTCAATCTGCTGAGCACGAA
Organism: Rhincodon typus; assembly: GCF_021869965.1. Classification (NCBI taxonomy): domain Eukaryota; kingdom Metazoa; phylum Chordata; class Chondrichthyes; order Orectolobiformes; family Rhincodontidae; genus Rhincodon; species Rhincodon typus. The sequence goes on from NC_063338.1 coordinate 3,337,079, forward strand.
GGAGCAAGCTCACCGCATAGCTCTCAATATCCGAGAGCAAGGTCGAGGTAGGGACCAGGTTAGTGTTCTTCAACATAAGTTTGGCAAGAGATTTTAGTGCACCCTGCAATAAATTACAGAATTACTGAATTGTTATGGAGCAGAAGGAGGCCATTTGGCCTTTCATGCATGCACTGGCTCTTCAAATGAGTATCAATATCTAGTGCCAATCTCCTACGTTTTCCCCGCTTCCCTGCATACCATTTCTACCCAAATAACCATCCTCTTGAATGTCTCAATGGAACCTACCTCCACTATATTTCCAGGCAGTGCATTCCAGACACTTACTACTCACATTGTGAATAAGATTTTCTCACATCACCCTTTGCTTAATTTGCATATTACTTTAAATCTTGCTGCTTTTATGAGTGGGAACAGCTTCTCCCAGTCTAGTCTATCCAGCCTGCTCATGATGTTGAAAACGTCTATCAAATCTCCTCTCACACTTCTCTCCAAGGAGAACAGTCCCAACTTCTTTAATCTATCCTCATTACAGAAGTTTCTCATCTTGGAATCATTCTTGTAAATCGCTTCTGCATTCTCTCCAATGCATTCACATCTTTCCTATATTGTTACACCCATAACAGTACGCAGTACTCCAGCTAAGCCCTTGTACAAGTTAGGAATACAAAAGCTAGCCTCCGTGATGGTGATCATGAAATGATCATTGATTGTTGTAAAAACTCATCTGGTTCCCTAATGTCCTTTAAAGAAGGAAATCTGCTGTCCGTACCCAGTTGAGCCTACATGTGACTCCTCACCCACAGCAATGTGGTTTACTCTTAATTGCCCTCTGACATAGTCCTAGCAAATCACACAGTTTAAGGGACAACAAATGCCTGCTGTCTGCATTCCATGAACAAATGAACAGAAAGACCCCTTTAAAACAAATCCATGTGTTCTTGACCCATCACAACAGACTGCATATGATATCCAGAAGCATCCAGCTTAATTTTCCTGACAAAGGGTTCATGTACTGCACCTGCGCTTCAACCAATCTGCTGTTGCCAACATCATGCCCATGTTATTATTCACTCAACCTATAAGGTAGGAATAGCGAGTCTGGGATGTCACTGCTTTTCTAGTAAATCTGATTGTAGGGGTCATTAACTCGAAGGGAGAGGAACAGCATCTGTCATTCCAGCGTATGGAATCAGATAGTTCAGCACTACCTTGAGCGGCAGTGTGCAGACACAGCTCAGCAGTTACATCAGGCCCTCTTTGACACACATTTTGGCAGGTGCTTCATGAGGACAGCTATGTCATCACGGATACCTCAGGGGTGTGAAAGGACCAGTAGTTAGGTCACAGGCAGAAATGCGCTGTCACATGTCAGAAAACCTGACAAATTGGGGCAGCAGATGTACACGTGGCATGTTCCCGACTAACCCCTAAACCAGCAGGATTGAGTGAGCAAGATGGGACCCATTCTGGAGCTCAGGGGCTGGAGGGGGAGTTTAAGCAGACTGAGGAATGGAGGAGGAGTTGAAGCAGACTGAGGAATGGAGGAGGACTGACACAGGTTGAGGAATGGAGGAGCAGTGAAGAAGAGTGAGGAATTGAGGTGGAGTGAAGCAGAGTGAGGAATGAAACGGGCGTTAAGCAGAGTGAGGAATGGAGGAGGAGTGAAGCTCATTTGCAGAGGGCATTGTGTTCGAATGTGGGCTGCGGCGCCACGAGGTGGAATAAAGTGAAAACAAGACTTAACTTTTTGAGTCTGGCAACACTTTCAGAACCAGGAGTTCCCAAGTGTCAATGTGACTGAGGTGATAAGCGTCACTGTTGCTGAGTCCAAAACCTGCGTACAATTTGCCTGAGAATTCATTGTAAATTAACATTTTGAACCATTTTGGAGGTGTTGGTCTCTGACTGATCGTTTGTGTTTGTGTAGCCTGGACGTCTGAATAAAGTGCAAGCTATTGGCTGGTACTTAGAGGAAGCCAATATTGCCCAGGTCTCCACTAATCTTCTTGATTTCGAAGTGACTGCACTGCACACAGTATTCGAAGAAGTCTGTAAGGATGCCAAGGTACTGTGAGAAGCCACACATACTGTCGTTTGTACAACCTCAGTTCCGTACTGCCCAAAGTAAACTGCATTGTCAATAGCATGTCCTCACCATTCAGGCTATTTACAGTAAAAACAAGAAACAGTCATAGAGTAATTGAGTCATAGAGTAATACACCATGGAAACAGGCCCTTTAGCCCAAACTGGTCCATGCTGATCATGGTGTCCACTCAGCTAGTTCCAATTGCCCACATTTGGTCCATATCCGTCAAACCCCTTCCCATCCATGTACCTATCCAAATGTTTTTTTAAATGTTGCTGTTGTACCTGCCTCAACCACTTTCTTTGGCAGCCCATTCCATATATGCACCACTATCTATGTGAAGAAGTTAACCCTCAGGTCCTTCTTAAATCTTTCCCCTCTCACCTTAAACCTATGCCCTCTAGTTTTCAATTCCCCATCTCTAAGAAAAAGAATATATACATTCATCGTTTCTATTCCCCTCATAATTTTATACATCTCAATAAGGTCACCCCTCATTCTCCTACATTACAAGAAATAAAGTCATATCTTGGCCAACATCTCCCTATAACTCAGGCCTAGTATTCCTGACAACATCCTTGTAAATCTTCTTGGCACTCTTCCCAGTACCATAAACCATAGAATCCCTACAGTGTGGAAACAGGCCCTTCAGCTCAACAAGTCCAATCTGACCCTCAGAGCATCCCACCCAGACCTATCCCCCGTAACCCATCTAATCTATACATCCCTGTACACTATGGGCAATTTAGCATGGCCAATCCACCTAGTCTGCACATCTTCAGACTGTGGGAGGAAACTGGAGCACTGGAGGAAACCCACGCAGACATGGGAAGAATGTGCAAACTCCACACAGACAGTCGCCTGAGGTTGGAATCGAACCCATATTCCTGGTGCTGTGAGGCAGCAGTGCTAACCACTGAGCCACAGTGCCGCCCCCACTATGTCTTTCCTATAACAGGTGACCAAAATTGTACAGAATACTTCAAGCATCACCCTCTGCATCCTATCATCAAGCAAGTTTTGAATCCAATTAGCTAGCTGTCCCTGGATCCCCTGCAACCTAACTTTCATGACTAGCCTGCCATGTGGGACCTTGTCAAAGGCTTTAATAAAGTCCATATAGGCAACATCCACTGCCCTACCCTCATCCATCCTCTTCGTTACCTCTTCGAAAAACTCTAAAAGGTTTGTTAGACATGATTTCCCATGCACAAATACATGCTGAGTATCCCTAATCAGACCTTGACTATCCAAATGTTGGTTGATCCTGTCCCTCAGTATCTTCACCAATAACTTGCCTACTGATGTTAGGCTCACTGGCCTTTAATTCCCTGGCTTGTCTTTGCTACCTTTCGTAAACAATGGAACAACATTAGCCACTCTCCAGTCTTCTGAAACTTCACCAGTGGCTTATGATGAAGCAAAAATCTCTGCAAGAGCGTCTGCAATGTCTTCCCTAGCCTCCCACAACGTCTAAGGATGGACTTGATCAGGCCCTGGGGATATATCCACTTCAACGCGATCTAAGGCTGCAAACACCTACTCTCTGGTAATATATATGCGGTCCAAAACATCTCCACTTATTTCCTTTGCATCTATGATTCTCTCCTCAGTAAACACTGAGGAGAAATATTCACTAAAATTCTCCCCCATTTCCTGTGGCTCCACACATACATGGCCATGCTGGTCTTTAAGGGGACCTATTCTCTCCCTAGCCACCCAAAGTGCTCTCCAACTGACAGTCAGGAGACGAAGCACACACACTTCAACATTTTCCACTCCGAGTAATGAGATTTAAAGTGATTTGCCATTTAGTATACCTGAGATCATGAATGAAGACGGGAGCTCAATTTTTGCCCTTGTAATGTGCTGTTCTCTCCATAGGATTTAGACTTGCCTGTCGTTGGCTCTCAAATTGTTGGTCTCATCCCTTTGAAATCCCTGATGGATGCTGCAGAGTTTTATATGAAGAAAGAAAACTTATTTATCCTCGAGGAAGAGCACAAAGTTCGACTGGTATGTGTGCTGACTGCAGATGACAGGGAATGGTTCAGGGTTAAGGTTAGGAATTCCTTTGTCTCGGTTTGGTGCCCCTCCATGTGAGCAGCAGTCACACTTGATAACCAAATGAGTCTGTCTCAGATCCCCTTCCCAGCCTAGGAGCTTTTGGTAATTCACTTCCATTGGTTGTAGGCAGAAGGTGCAGGAAAGTAGAGATTCTTCAGCAGTCAGTCACCTGATCAGGTCTGGGAAGGGAATCTAATCATTACAATCACATAAACAGCACAGAAACAGGCCATTTGGCCTATGCTAACATTTATGTTCCCACAGGCCACCTCAATCTTACTTTTTTAACTTTATCACCACAGCCACCTATCAAGTAGTTGTGTCAGTATATCTGTGTGAATTCCCTCAATGGCTGTGAGGAAGTTGTGTATCTCTGGGTAATGATGATTTTCCTGAATTCCCTAATGGACTTATTGTCGAATAGCTAATGTTTACAACCTCAACACTATTGATAGCTTCTCAATTCCTGTAACAAAAAACTCTGTTTTGTTATTGTGTAACTAATGATTGTACAATTCAAGCACAAACGGGGCCACTCAACCCCTCAAGTGCATGCTAGCTCTCTGTTCAAGATAAATCAGTGGGTCCCACTTCCTGAGCCTTTCATATATCCTACGCACAGCTTTCTCCTCTACTGTTTCTCATTCCAATTTGAATGTCTCAATTGAACCTGCCTCCATTTCCCTCTTGGGCACAGTATTTGAGATCCTAACCATTTGCTGCATAAGAACAAAATGTTTCTGTCATCATTGGTATTTTACCCATCCATCTTCTACTGTGTCCTCTAACTCCCTTTACCAAAGGGAACAGTTTTTTGACCGAACTCCAAATGGACCAAAATACTTCAGGCTTTTCAAAACCTCCATCAAATCTCTCAACATACACTTCTCCAAGGAGAATAGTCCCAGCTTCCTCAGTTCATCATCGTAACTGAAGTTCCTCATGCCTGGAAACTTTGTCTCTCTGTGTCCTCTCTAAAACCTCCCTAAACTGAACAGTTTAGTTTTTAGTTGGGGCTGACTCAGTGTTTAATCAAGTTTCATCACAACTTCCTTGTGTTTGATTCCTATCTTTTGAGTTATGAAGCCCAAGGGTCTATATACCTTCTTGCCCACATTCTGAAGCTTGCACAGTCACCTTCAATGATTTGTACTTGTATGCCCTAAGATCTTTCAATTCCTGTGTACCCTTTATTTTGTGCCTCTTTATTCTTCACACCAGTGAATGTAAATTGTTTTGCACTGCTCTGCATTAAGTGGTCATCTGCTACAGGTTTCACAAGCCCACCAGACCATCTATGTCACCCTGGAATCTAGCACTTTCTTTCTCACAATTCACAATGCCTCACCTTATGTCATCTCCCCTCACAGATTCTGTCTACCATCTGACCACTGCGTGTCTATATTCCTCTCCTGAGGCCACTCTGTCCATCTAGTTTGCTTTTGTGCTGGACCTGCTGCAGCTCTACCCTAACCTTAGCTAAGACTAACTGTCCCTCCCTTTGTTTACACAATAATCATCAGAATACTGATCACAGTTCTCAGGTGCAGTGTGTCCATTCCTCTTTCCTCTGCATTTTTATATCATGTGACTGTCAAAGTCAGAGTATCATCATCATTAACATTTGCTTCCCATTATACTACAGCTCCGCTCCCCACCCCACCCCACGCCACCCCAATTCCTCTTGGGCATCTCCACTTGAACATGGAATGCATACCTTCATAGATAGAATGAGGTTATTATGGGCTATCTCCATCCTACCATATTACTTGTGAGGGGTACACCTCCATCGAACCGTATCAGGTATGTGTGGGATAGCTCCATGCTTGCCATAACCAGCAATGTACAAATCAGTTTTTAAAGATGCTACTGTTTTTCCTAAATCCATGTTCTTTTGAACTGTATTCACCACATCTTTTTATTTCTGTTAGACAATGGTTAAAAATTCGAGTGACCAAATGGAGGTCAGCCATGAAACAACTAAATGGACTGGAGGGGCTGAATGGCCTTCTCTTTGAGTTGTTTTATGTTGCCAAAGTCAGAGCTCTCACAATGCGAAGTTATAGTCCCACAGATTTTTATAAAATCACAAGCTTTCGGAGCGGTGCTCCTTTGTCAGGTAAAGTGGAGGGAGGCTCATTGGCACAGAATATATAGGTGGAAAGATAATGGCAAAATAATTCCAGGTAATTAAGTGTCCACAGATTACTACAAATAGTGTGAGTAGAGCGTCGACAGGCTGAATAACAAGTGAAGGAATGACCTATGAACTGATTAATTAACTCAGAGAGATAATTACAAATAATCAAACATAAGATGGTGCTAGAGATAAACCAATGGGCTGGAATAACGAGAGTAGATATCAGAATTGCATGACGAGGGTCTAACCAAAGTAACAAGTAATCAAAAACTGTACAGACTAATCAAGGTGGAGAGATAATCGCAAGTAATTAGTAATCACTAGCATCTCCATATCTATGTTCCTAATAACAGTGTTGCTGCATCTACTTTGCTGCAGGTTATCAGTCGTCTGGGCCTCGATTCTCTTGCTCCATTCAATGCTAAAGAAAGAATAATTGAGTAAGTGATGGAGCTTCTTATGAAGAATTAGTTTCTTTTTTGAAACAGAACATAGAACATAGAACTGCACAGCACAGCCCACGATGTAGTACTGAACATGACACCAAATTAAACTAAACTAATCCCCCTTCTGCCTGCCCTTGGTTCGTATCCCTCCACTTCTTGCCTATTCATGTACTTATCTAAAAGTCACTTAAATGCCCCTATCGTATCTGCCTCCACCACCACCCTGGCAGCACCTTCCACATGCCTACCATTCTCTGAGTAAAAAAATGTGCCCCTCATATCCCCTTTGAACTTGCCCCCTCTCACCTTAAATGCATGTCCCCTAGTTTTAGACATTTATATTCTGGGGAAAAGATTCTGACCGTCAATCCCATCTATGCATCTCATACTTTTATAGACTTCTATCAAGTCTCCCTTCAGCTTCTGCCACTCCAGAGAAAACTACCCAAGTTTTTCTAGCCTCTTCTTATAGTTCATAACCTCTAATCCAGGTAGCATCCTGGTAAACCCCTTCTGCACCCTCTCCAAAGCTTCTACACCCTTCCTGTAATGTGGTGAACTGAATTGAACGCAATACTCTAAGTGTGGCCTAACCAAAGATTTATAAATCTGCAACATGACATCCTGACTCTTGTACTCCATTCCCCAACCAATTCCCCAAGAATGCCATATGCCTTCTTTACCACCCTATCTACTTGCATGGCCACTTTCAGGGAGCTATCGACATTAAACCTCAAGATCCCTCTGTACGTCAATGCTGTTCAGGATCCTGCCATTAACTGTATACTTTTCCCTAACGTTTGCTCTCCCAAAGATCAGCACCTCAACACTTGCCTGGATTAAACTCCAGCTACCTTTTCTCCACCATATGTGCAACTGATGTATATCCTGGTGTATCCTTTGACAACCTTCTACATTATCCACAACTTCAGTGATCTTTGTGTCATCTACAAACTTATTAACCCACCCATCAACATTTTCATCCAAGTCATTTACATATATCGTAAACAGCAGAAGTCCCAGTACAGATCCCTGCGGAAAACTACAAGTCACAGACCTCCAGCCATAAAAACACCCTTCCACCACCAGTCTCTGCCTTCTATGGGCATGCCAATTCTGAATCCACAAGGCCAGACACCATGGATCCTACTCGTCTTAATCTTCTGGATGAGCTACCATGAGGGACCTTGTTGAAAGCCTTACTAAAATCCATGTAGAAAACATCCACTACTCTACCTTCATTGCTCACCTTTGTCACGTCCTCAAAAGCAAGACAAAGGGTGACAAGAGACCTGAGGGTGTGGGAGTAGTGGGGGAGAAATAAGTCTGTGAGAACGGGTTGGTGAGGGGGTGGGATTGGTGAGGGGAGAGTGTGATGTTAGTGAGCAGTGAGAATGGAGTTGGTGAAGGGGTTAATGGCGTTGGCGGGCGGGGGGGAAGTAGTTTTGGTGAGTCGAGAGTTGGGGTTGATGAGCGGGGACTGCAGTTGGTGAGGGGCAGAGTGGTATTGGATGAGGTGGAGTGGAGTGTGAGAGAGTGGAGAGTGGGCTGGATGAAGCAGATAGTGCGGTGGGTGAGGAGTAAAGTGGAGTTGGTGAGGGGCAGAGTGAGATTGGTAAGATAGAGTGGAATATGTGAGTGCCAGGGGGAGAGTGGGATTGGTTGAGGGGAGAGTGGGGTTGGTGAGGGGTGACTGGAATGGTGAGGGGGCAGAAGGGTGGGTGAGTGGGAGAGTGGAATTGGTGAGCAGAGAGCAGACTTATTTCTCCCCCTCTACTCCCACACCCTCAGGTCTCTTGTCACCCTTTGTCTTGCTTTTGAGGACATGACAAAGGTGAGCAATGAAGGTAGAGTAGTGGATGTTTTCTACATGGATTTTAGTAAGGCTTTCAACAAGGTCCCTCATGGTAGCTCATCCAGAAGATTAAGTGGGACAGTGGTGTTGATGAGGGGTAAAATGGTTTTTTTTTTGAGGGGTAAGCATTTGGATCAGTAAGCGCAGGAGAATGGCTGTTGTAACTCAGTAAGGGCACCACAGTCCCTCCAAAACCTGCCAAGCCAAAAAAATGTTGGAAACCAGTAAATTGGAAATGATAAAAATAGAATTTGGAAAAGATGAGCATTAAAAGGTACCAAGCAGCAGAGCTAATTAAGAAAACTTTTTTTATTTTTACTTAAGGAAAACTACTAAATCTTTATCAGCAGGGAAGGTTACATTTGAGCTCAGGACACACTTGTGAAAGGATTAGGGTTAGCGTTAAAGTTCACTGACTTCATTGAAATACATATGAAAGTTAGGTGGGGGAGGGGTTAAAAGTGAATAGCCTTTCAGCTTCAGTTCTCATCCTGTCACTGCTTAGCATGTTAATAGGATTTTGGAGAGAGAAGAGGAGAAGGAAGAGAAGGAGAAGCCAATGTGTTTAAGCACTCAGCAGCATGCGTGTATTTTTGTGTATATGTCTGTAATTCCGTGTGTGTTTATGTCTCTGTGTGTGTGCATGTATGCGTGTTGGTAATGGAGCCACAATTATTTACAATACATATTACTGATTTCGATGAGGAAAGAGAATGTACTAAACAAAAACAAAGTTGCTGGAAAAGCTCAGCATGTCTGGCAGCATCTGTGAAGGAAAAGACAGAGTTAATGTTTCAGGTCCGGTGACACTTCATCAGAACTGAAGGGTGGGTGAGTGGGAGAGTGGAATTGGTGAGCAGGAAGGGTCACTGGACCCAAAACGTTAACTGTTTTTTCCTTCATAGATGCTGCCAGACCGGCTGAACTTTTCCAGCAACTTTGTTTTTGTTCCTGATTTACAGCATTCGCAGTTCTTTCGGTTTTTATTGAGAATGTACTAAAACTATGTTAGCAGATGATATAAAAATAGGTGGAAAGGCAAGTGGTGAGAATGACACCAAGAGTCTGCACAGGGATCTAGACAGGTTTAGTGAGTGAGCACAAGCTGGACAGATGGAATATAGTGTGGGGAGATGTGAGGTTATGCACTTTGGCAGGAAGAATAAAGGAGTTGAATAACATTAAATGGTGAAGGCTGCAAAAAGCTACAGAACTCAGAAATGAGTTCTTGTCCATGAATCATAAAAGCTAGAATCCAAGTTCAATGAGTAGTAGAGAAAGCAAATTTTTAGAGTATAAAAATAGGGAGGTTTTGCTACCTGGGACCATTAGGAGGAAGAGGAGAGATTTACCAGGATGTTGCTTGAGCTAGAGAGTTTCAGTTATAAAGCGAGATTGTAGAAAAGAGGAGATTGAGAGGGGACGTGATTGAGATGTATAAGATTATGAGGGATATAGATAGGGTGGACAGGAAGAAACTTCTGTCCTTGATGGAAGGCTCAGTGACCAGGGGCATAGAATTAAGGGGCAAAAGGTTTAGAGGAGATATGAGGAAAAACTTTTTCACCCAGAGGGTGGTGAGCATCTGGAACTCACTGATCAAGGCAGAAACCCTCATAACATTCAAGAAATATTTAGATGTACGCTTGTGATACTGAGGGATACAAGACTATGGACCAAGTGCCGGAAAATGGGATTAGAATTGCTGGTAGTTATTTTTGACTGGCGTAGATGCAATGTGCCAAAGGAATGTTTTCGGTGCTGTAAATCTCTATGTCTCCATGACTATGAAGTTTTTGAAATCTCAATATGATACATTCCAAATCAATTGTAGTAAAGAATACCAAGGTTGACTGGGGCCTAAGAAATCAGTGATTACACTGATACCAGTTTATTAATGATTATTTGATTGTACAGGACTTGAGTGTTCTTGAAACATGGAACATTTTGTCAATTTTTCCTGTCCTACACTCATTGGGAATAGAATCACAAAACCAAATCTCAAAGTGGGCCACAATTTGTTGCCATGGAGAATTCAGAAAGGAACAGTAAACTGACAATTCAGAGATAGTAGGAACTGCTGATGCTGGAGAATCTGAGAGCTGCTTGGCCTGCTGTGTTCATCCAGCTCTACACCTTGTAAACTGACAACGCTTTGTTTAAATTCAAACCAGACAGGCTGAAAGACTGCCATGGAGAACACACCAGGGAATGGCTCCTTCCTCACCAAAGTTTCTATTTAGTTGGAAGAACATGTTATAGAGTCCCTAACGTGTGGAAACAGGCCATTCGGCCCAGTAAGTCCAAACCGTCCCTCCGAAGAGCATCCCACCCAGAACCATTCCCCTACCTCTGCATTTCCATGTCTAACTCAACTAACCTAAACATCCCTCGACATTATGGGCAATTTAGCATGGCCAATCCACCTACCCTGCACATCTTTGGACTGTGGGAGGAAATCAGAGCAAACCCACGCAGACATGGGGAGAATGTGCAAACTCCACACAGTCACCTGAGGGTGGAATCAAACCTGGGTCCCTGGCACTGTGAGGCAGCGGTGCTAACCACTGAGCAACTGTGCCACCCAGGAACAAATGTTCTTTGTGTTTTCAAGGATAGGGTTCCATCTTCTAGTATGCATATGTGAATCTGTCAGCCTGACTGATCATGCTGAATTGCTGGTTCGTGTAATACCTTAGATTGTTTCACAAGTGCTGTCTAATTGCAGAATTTTATCTAAAATCAGACATTATATCACTATGTTCTGAGCTCTCAAAATGGAGCACTCTGCCTGTTGTAACAGCGAAGAAACAAGAATCTTCCCAGCCTTTATCAATTGCATTGAGTCTGTCATAAATTGACCATTTGATAGATCTATAACCAATCTGATATTACACAAACCTGTTTGATAACATTCATGGTTTACACGCCAGAGTGATTATCACAGCCAATATCTGTCTGGGTTATTACAAGTAACGTTAACAAAATGTGCACCCAATGGTTAAAAAGATTTGCAATTTTTCTTAAACTGATGGTGTATTTTGTTTAATTTACAGCACTACTGTTTGTAGATTGATGATTTATGAGTGTTCCTAGTGATTTGAGAAAGTTGCAGTTATTATGTTTCCCTTGTTTTCATCAGATACATGGTGCAGGAGGAGCAGGAGAGTCTCCTTGTTTCTTTGCCTTTGCGGGAGTTTATCCGAAGTGTTGGAGCTCGGTCTGCAGCCCCTGGTGGAGGCTCTGTCACTGCAGCTGTGGCTGCCATGGTTTGTACATTAAAGTTTCCGATCAATCTTCAGTTCAAGAAGCAATTCAGCGCCAGCCCCATGAATTATCTCTGCCATGAGATACACAGCCATGCTATTGCTGTGATTCATTTATTGGTAAAAGTGGTGGTACCAAATTCACAAATACAGGAAAGCATTCCTAATTATTAATTTTAAAGTTACCAGTGCTCAATTATTGGGTTTGTGAGCTGTCTAGCCCTGTTAGAATTTTAAAGGTGACTATGAGATGCCCCATCATTCTTCTAACTTTCAGTGAATACAGTCTTAACCGATCCAGTCTCTTGCCATCCCAAAGGTTAATCTGGTAAAAATTGCTGCACTCCCTCCATAACCAGACATCCTTCCTCAGATAAGGGGACCAACCTGCATGTGAAACTGCAAGATTTGAAAGGGACCTAAGGGACAACTTTTTCACCCAGAGAGTAGTGCATGTATGGAATGAGCTGCCAGAGGATGTGGTGGAGGCTGGTACAATTAGAACATTTAAAAGGCATCTGGATGGGTATGTGAATAGGAAGTGTTCTGAGAGATATGGGCCAAATGCTTGCAAGTGGAACTGGATTAATTTAGAATATATGGTCAACATGGATGAGTAGAACCAATGGGCCTATTTCCGTGCTGTACATCTCCATGACTCCATAACTGCTGTACAAGGATACCTACGTTTCATTGCACCTCCTTCTTTCCCACTCTCTCATCATTCAGATAATAATCTCCTTTCCCGTTTTTGTTACCAAAGTGGATAACCTCACATTTATCCACATTATATGCTGCATTTGCCCATTCACTCCGCTTGTCCAAATTATACTGAAGCATCTCTGGATGGTCCTTTCAGTTCACTGTCTCTCCCAACTTTGTGTCACCTTTGTGCAACAAGAATTGTGCTATCTCCTAATGACATTGTTCTGCAATGATGCCACAAAAACCCTTAAGGATCTATCCTGACACAGATAAATGTGTCTATTCCCCACCACTCCACTTATGTCTCACTGCATGCCCAAAAACATTTCTTACAATGAGAGTTTGTCCTCAGTCTCTCTATACAATGGTTCTTGACTCCTTGGTTTCCATCATTTCACTAGGGTGCGGCCCTGGGCTCAATGGTTGGATTAATGACCTATGGCAAGCGACAATTTGATCATCTGGATGGTTCAATGAGGAGACTGATCACTCCACTCCATCATACAATGAATGAGCTCATCGCCATGGTGGATGATGACTCCAATGCATTTAACAGCTATATGGTAAGTGATATGCCAATAATTAGGGAAAAGAAACATGTTTTTTCTGAGTAAATTATTGCACCCAGTTCTACACAATACACTTTTGGATCCAAAATTAGCTTAATCGCAGGAGACAGAAGGTAGTGGCAGAAGGACGTTTGTATTACTGGAGTACGCTGTGCAGTGGTGTACCACAGGGATCAGTGCTGGGTCCCTTACTGTTTAGGATATTCATAAATGATGTAGATGAGCATGTTGAGGGGGCAAGAAGTAAGTTTACAGATGACGCAAAGATTGGCCAGTGCCTGATAGTGTGAAAGAAGGTTTTAGTTTATAGGAGGTTATATAAACAGATTGATCAGATGGGCAGATCAGTAGCAGATAGAATTTAACCCTGATGAGTGTGAGGTGATGTACTTTGGAAGAAGTCACAAGATTAGGGACTACACAATGAATGGCAGGACATTAGGAAACTCAGGAACAGAAGGATCTTAGGGTGCTTGTCCACAGAACCTTGAAGGTGGCAAGACAAGTTAATAGGGTAGTTAAGAAGGCATACAGGACACTTACCTTTATCAGTGGTGGCATAGATAATAAGAGTAGGGAGATTATGTTGGAACTCTTAAGGACTTTGGTTAGGCCACAGCTGGAGCACTGCTTGCAGTTCTGTTCTCTACACTATAGGAATAATGTGATTGCAGTGGAAGGGCGTGCAGGAGAGATTCACCAGGATGTTTCCTGGGTTGGAGATTTCAGTTGTGAAGAGAGGCTGGATAAGCGCAGGTTGTTTTCTTTGGAGCTGAGAAGGTTGAAGAGGGTCCTGATAGAAGTGTGTTAGATTATGAGGGCATGGATGGAGTTGATAGAAAGCAGTTATTCTTCTTAGTTGAAGGGTAACTAACAAAGGGCATAATTTTAAAGTGAAAGGCAAGGGCTTTAGTAGGGTTTTGAGGAAAGTCTTTTTCACCCAGAAGGTGATAGGGTCTCAAATGCAATGCCTGGAAGGGTAGTTGAGGCAAGAAACCTCACAACCTTTTAAAAACTACTTGGGTGAGCACTCGAAATGTCATAATATTCAAGGCTATGGACCTAGAACATAAAACATAGCACACTACAGCACAGGAACAGGCTATTTGGCCCACAATGTTGTGCCAAATTAAACTGATCCCTTCTGCCTGCCCTTGGTCCATATTCCTCCATTCCTTGCATATTCATATGCTTATCTAAAAGTCCCTTAAATGCCCCTACTGTATCTGCCTCCACCACAACCCCTGGCAACATGTTCCAGACTCTTACCCCTGTCTGTGTAAAAAAAAAAAAAAAAATTTCCCCCCCCCGTCCCCTTTGCCCCCCCCCCCCCCCCCCCCCCCCCCCCACCCCCCCCAACCTTAAATGCATGCCCGCTAGTATTAGACATTTCAACTCTGGGGATAAGATCCTGACCGTCAACCTTATCTATGCATCTCATAATTTTAAAGACTTCTATCAAGTCTCCCATCAGCCTCTGCCACTCCAGAGAAAACAAGGTACGTTTTTCGATCCTCTCTCTATAGCTCATACCCTCTAATCCAGGCAGCAGCCCGGTAAACCTCTTCTGCACCCTCTCCAAAGCGTCCACATCCTTTTTGTAATGTGGTGACCAGAATTGAACACAGTACTCTGTAAGGTCAAACCTAAGTCTTATAAAGCTGCTACATGACATCCTGACTCTTGTATTCAATTCCCTGACCAATTAAGGCAAGCATGCCATCCGCTTTCTTCACCACCATATCTGCTTGCATGGCCATTTTAGGGAGCAATGGACTTGAACCCCAAGATTCCTCTATACATCAATGCTGTTCAGGGTTCTGCCATTAACTGTATATGTTTTGTTAACATTTGATCTCCCAGAGTGCAGCACCTTACGCTTACCTGGATTAAACTCCACCTGCCATTTCTCTGACCATGTCTGCAACTGATCTATATCCCACTGTATCCTTTGCCAATAAAGGGTCCAGAATGCCCTCCTCTAGTTGGACTATCCACATAATGTTTCAAGAAACCCTCTTGGACACACTTAACAAATTCCACCCCATCTAAACCTCTTGCTGTCAGGGAGTCCCAGTCAATATTGGGGAAGGTAAAGCCACCCACTATGACAACCCTGAGATAACAAGGTGTAGAGCTGGATGAACATAGCAGGCCAAGCAGCATCAGAGGGGCAGCAAAGCTGACATTTTGGGCCTGGACCCTTCTTCAGAAAGGTGGCAACCCTGTTGTTATTGCATTTTCCATAATCTGCCGACATATTTGTTCATCAATGTCTTGGTGGCTGTTGGGGGGCCTATGGTTTATCCAATCAGAGTGAATGCACTTATCTTATTTTTGAGTTCTACGCTATTACCTCAGTGGATGAGCCCTCCAGCATGTCCTCACTGAGTGCAGATGTAATATTCTCCCTAATTAGTAATGCACCTCTTCCACCTCTTTTACCTTCCTCTCTATCTTGTCTAAAACGATGAAACCCTGGAACATTGAGCAGCCAGTCCTGCCCCCCTCTCAACCAAGTCTCTGTAATGGCCACAACATTATAATCCCATGTACTGATCCAGGTTCTAAGCTCATCTGCCTTACCTACAATACTTCTTGCGTTGAAATAAACACACTTCAGTCCATTAGTACCATGGTGTTCATTTACCCGTTCCTACCTGTTGTTTCTTTCTGATTTACTGATCTTAACATCTACCTTCCCCTCAATCACTCCACTTGCTGACTTGCTGCTCTGGTTCCTAGTCCCCTCTCACCTCGTTTAAACCCTCCCGAGTAGCACTAGCGAACCTCCCTGCGAGGATATTCGTTCCCCTCCAGTTTAGGTCCAACCTGTCCCTCTTGTACAGGTCGCCCCTGCCCCAGAAGAGGTCCCAATGATGCAATAACCTGAAACCCTATCCCTAGCACCAGCTCCTTAGCCACACATTCATCTCTTCTATCTTTGTTTTTCTTGCCTCACTAGCACATGGTACTGGTTGTAACCCAGAAATTACTACCCTCGAGGTCCTGCTTTTCAGCCTCTTTCCTAACTCCCTGTACTCAGTCCGCAGGACTTCATCCCTCTTTCTATCTATGTCATTGGTACCAATGTGCACAATGACCTCTGGCTGCTCACCCTCTCCCTTAAGAATTTCATGCAACCACTCAGATATTGTTGACCCTGGCAGCAGGGAGGCAACACACCATCCTAGAGTCTCGAATGCAGCCACAGTAAAGCATGTCTATTCTCCTAACTAGTGACGCTCCTACCACTATCGTTTGCTTGGATCTTTCCTGACCCCACTCTACAGCAGAGCCAGATGTGGTGCCACAGGCCCTTCTGCTGCTGTTACACTCTACTGAGAGGTTATCACCCCAGCAATATCCAAAACAGTGTTAGAGAGGGGTTTAGTCTCAGGAGACTCCTGCACTACCTGCCTGCCTCTCCTGGCGGTCACCCATCTACCTGACTGAACCTGTGGTGTGACCACCTCCCTGTAACTAGTGTCTATTACACTCTCTGCCCCTTGTATGCTCCCCAGCATGTCCAACTGCCACTCCAACCGAACGATGCAGTCTGTGAGGAGCTGCAGCCGGTCACACTTCCTGTAGACATAGTCATCAAGGACACCAGTCTGCCCCCTGATCTCCCACATCTGACAGAAGGAGCACACCATTTCCGAAACTGTCATCTCTGCCCCTTTATATTAAGAAGGATAAAAGAATCTTACCTTGACTTTACGTTGCTTGCCTTACTCACTGAAGCCCAGTATTCACCTAAGCCTGCACTTATATCAATTAGCAGCTCTTCCACCACTCAGCAGCCCCTCTCAAACTATTTTGTTGGTAATTTCCATTTAACTGGTTACTTCAATTACAATGCAATCTTTACAAATAGACCAAGTACCTTCCAGGCTACAACAAACTTTCTAACAGCCTCTTAATCTCTCTCTCCTCCTCCTTTTGTTTAGTGGAGGAGGGAAGGATCAAAACAGTACAGTAATGTAATGTTGGAGATTACTATTCCTTGACACTGGGTTCTTCCTTGATCCGCTGTTAAGTCGTGGTGACTAAGCTGACTTCTCCCAGAATGCTCCTTTTCTTTTTTCAACAATATACCTTATTCATAAAAGCCTTTGTATATATACATTGACACAAAAATAGTTTTGTTCTGGACTGTTGCATATCAAGTAAACACACAAAATGTTGGAATTTGACTATCCACAAAACCAAAGACCTCTCTTACACCTACAATACTAATATGCACATAAATTTGACACACTGGGAGGGTCCAATAACTGAACAAACCTCCATTTACCTTCAGCAGAAACGCCTGAAACAGTGAAGTCTCTCTGTCATCCTCTATTGGATGCTCTTCCTCCTGCTCATCACTGTGAGGGGGTTCTTCCTCAATCCTCAGTTCAGTCATGGTGATTGAGCCGACTTCTCCCAGAATGCTCCTCAATGAAGTCTCTCTGCTGACCTCTGTTGGGAGGGAAAGTGGGACTACAGTTTCTTGAACAAAGGAATAACATTTGCCACCCTCCAATCATCTGGTACTACTCCAGTAGGCAGTGAGGACGCAAAGATCATCGCCAAAGGTGCAGCAATCTCTTCCCTCACTTCCTGTACAAACCTTGGGTATATCTTGTCTGGCCCAATGGACTTATCTATCCTCATGTTTTTTCAAAATTTCTAGCACATCCTCAGGGCAAGCAAATCCCACAATCAGCAGGAAAATGGTTACTGAAATCAATAGTTGGTTGGGGTGTGGGTAGCTGTGGTAATTTTATTAATGGCAGCACTGTGTTCATCTGGCACAAGGAGGCAGGAAGCACATTCCAATATTGAAATATCCTGCAGAAGACAATTTTACCTGATCATCAGCATTTTGTTGGTGATACATAAATACCATCATCCGACGGAGAAGCTGCTAGTTAAAAACATGACACACGTGGGGGTGGGACAAGTAGTTAATGCAGTGGGTTTGGTAAAATACAGTGGAAATCCCTCTGAAACAGCTCAAACTTTACCAAAACAACATAAGATTCAGCCCATGATGTCTACACTCTTGTAAGTGTGAGCAATTATTCACAGGCGTTATTAAACTATTTACAAGACATGGTTAGAGAGGAGATATCACTGCAGCCTAACAAACAGCAGGCTCCAGTCCCATACAATCTGCCATCATTTCCACACATGCTCAATAGCTCTCCTTAAAGTCTGTTTACCCTTTACTCTAAAACCAACACACTGAAGGTTTGGTTTCACATTGCACCAGGTCCATGTTATCCTTTTCACCTCAATGTGTGTACGTCGATTGAAACACCGGTGCTGCAATGACATACTGAGTTTGTTTGTTCAATGTTTTCTTCAGGCTGCCCTCAAGATGCCCAAATCATCTTCAGCAGAAAGGGAAAGGCAAGTTTCAGACATTCTGATGCAAACCAGTTCAATATATCTTGTATTTGGTGCCATTATAACTCACTAAAATGACAATTAAGATCTAGTTTGTGTAGGTTCTTAGTATTTCAACTCATTTGCAAATGAGAGATTACTTTATTTCTGGTTGATTCACTTTCAATCACAGTAAAGGTCTCTTTTATATTTTGAATAATCTTTACAGCATTATCATGTCCCTGGTTAAAAATTAAGTTGGGTACTCTTCATATTGTTTTTTTAAAATCGATATTGGTTTTTACACAGTGGAATTGTCTGTGGTGGGGCCAAAGATCTGATCTGGTTGTAAGTGACTGTAACGAAGTCAGCCAAGTGGACCTCACAGGAGTTCCCTGATTGGGGCTGTTAACCTGGTCCATTCAGAGAGTCCTAGCTGACAGATATAAACAGGAGTGTCAAGAGGTTCTGTTCATTCTGAGAACTGGCTCTGAGAAAGCTGGACCAGTGTCAAGTACAATGCATGTATAAATAAAGGGTGACTTGGTGATGGGATACCAGCCTCTGTGGCATTATTTCACTGGTTAATTTTAATTTTACCAAAAACAGCATTGCTTCCTTCTGGCATTCTATTTGGTTCCTGGATATTGGTGGCTGTGGATTGGAATTCAAGGAGAAATTCCCTGTCATATCACCTATTACCCTCTACATTCAGTAATTGCTTGGTTCTTCTTAAAAGCCAGACACTGAATCACCATCAGTTCTGAGGAAGGGTCACTGGACCTGAAACATTAACTCTGTTTTTTCCTTCACAAATGCTGCAATACCTGCTGAGCTTTTCCAGCAACTTTGTTTTTGTTCCTGATTTACAGCATCCACAGTTCTTTCGGTTTTTACTGAATCATCATCAGTCTTCTCACCTTTTAAAATAGGTCCTGAACAGGAAGGGCCACTGGACTCAAAGCATCAACTCTGTTTCTCCCTCCACAGATGCTGCCAGACCTGCTGAACGTTTTTAGCAGCTTCTGCGTTTATTTCGGATTCAGTCAACCTCCATGTTCTTGCCAATTTGCATTTTTCTTAATTTCCAAGTCTACAAAGAAAGTTTCAACCAGCCAAATATCAAAATTGACTTGAAGTATAATTGAATTCACCTCACCTTGTTTAAATTCAGGATCATATCTATCCTTCAGTTCTCTTCCATGACTTTTCCTTTGCAATTTGGATTTCTCAGAAGACACAGGTTTAACATAGCCTCTTTTTGTATAACTGGTTCATTTTCTTTTTAAGTAAATTCCTCTTTAGCTGCTATGAGAACTTTGTTTAGGCTATCGCGATACGCAGCCAATAAAGCTCAATGCTCCTTTTTATTCATTTCACAACTGTTTTAAACAATATTTTTGCCTTTCATCCTCATGCAGCCTGACAACTTTGCTTAATTCTTCTCAGCTAGAGTGATTACTTCATGATTTTTGAGTTTTAGTTTCTGGCTAAGAACACTTTCATGTAGTTCTATCATGCCCATATTGGGAACAGCTAGGCCAGACTCTCTTAAAAACTATTCCTTTCCCTTGTTTCACCATTGAGTACTGTTGTAATCTGCCTCCCTACACTGTGCTCATGTTTCTCCTGCATTATTAATTTTCATTTTGTCTCTAACTGTCTGTCCTTCATCCTCATGAGCAAACTGATACTCTAATAGTTGGCTGAGTTTCTGACACTTTGGATATTTCCTTAGTTGAGATATTCATTTTCTAGTAGGGTTACAGAAAGTCATGAACTCTATCGTTTCGTAAGTGTTGTCAGCTGGCAAGTATTTGTTTCCCATCCCTAGATGCCTCTAGATACAACTGCCATTTCAAAGGGCAGTTAAGAGACAACCACATTGCAGTGGCTCTGGAGTTACATGTAGGCCTGACCTGGGTAAAGATGGCAGATTTCCTTCCTGATAGGAAGGAAATGATTATGGGGAGGCGACAGCCTGATAGTATTATTGCTGGACTGTTAATTCAGAGACCCAGCTAATGTTTTGGTTACCTAGGTTCAAATCCCGTCCATGACAGATGGTAGAATTTGAACTTGGTAAAAGTCTGGAATTAAGAGTCTAACGATGACCATGAATTCATTACCAATTATTGGGGAAAACCCATCTAGTTAACTAATGTCCTTTAGGGAGGGAAACTGCCATCCCTAGCTGCTCTGGCCTTTTGTGGCTCCAGACCCATAGCAATGTGGTTGACTCTTAACTGCCCTCTGGATACTTAGGGATAGGCAATAAATGCTGGCCAAGCCAGTGACATCCTCATCCCATGAATGAATGAAAAGAAGGGCATTGGTAAAAGTTGGATTTTTACAACAATTGATGATAGCTGTCATGTTCACCATCACTTAGACTAGCTTTCAAATCAAGATTCTTTTATTAATACTGTGTAGATTCCACTAGCTGCTATGATAGAATTTGAACCCATGTCCGAAGAGTATTAGTCTAGGCCTCAGGATTACTAGTGCAGCGAGATTCCCATTCATCCACTCCTCCCACGTCTGCTGAGGAATCACTGCTGCTGCAGAGACGTTCATGTGAAGATGCTGCTTAGCCTCATTCCTTGGGTTCCTCAGAAAGGCTATGACACCTGAGAGTTCTTGACCATATTCTCATGGAGCCTGCTCCATGGTGACTGTCCCCAAAGTAACCAATCGTGTGGTGACTGCTCCCATGGTGATCATTCCATGAAGACCACTCCCAAGGTAACCATTCTCATTTTGACCACTTCCATGGTACCAAGCACACCCTGACATCCACATCCCTGACAAGCACATCCACTGACAAGGTGGACTGTGAGAGGATGGAAATCCTTTTCAGTCAATGCAGTCTGCTGGTTGGTCAGTACTGCCATGATAGCCACACAGGTGCAGTGATTGGAATTTGACAAAGCTCAAGTAATTTTGCTAAAGCATCTTGCTCTCTCGGCATGATGACTCCCATAAGTTCAAAATCCTCCTTATAGGTTAGAGTCAAACAGTCAAAAAAATCTACAGCATAGAAAAAGGTCCTTTGACTCATCATCATCTGCCTCACACCAAAGCAACCACCTAACTATTCTAATGTTTTTTTTAACACTTGGTCCATAGCCTTGTCTACCTTGGTATGGCAAGTGCACATGTAAACCTTTGCCCCTTACTTTAAATTTATACCCGTGGTCACTGACCCTTAATTCAAAGGAAAAAGTTTCTTTCTGTCTACCCTATCTATGCCCCTCATAATTTTATACATTTCAATTATATCCCCTTTCGGTTTCCTCTGCTTTAAGAAAAACAATCCCAGTCTGTCCAATCTCTCTTCATAACTGAAACTCTACATCCCAGGCAACGTCTGGGTAATTCCACTCTGCACCCTCTCCAATGCTATCTCATTCCTTCTCTAACGTGGATGATGTTCCTGAGCTTCTTGTTCACTATCTCAATGCAATGATGTGTGACTCATTGAGAGAGGCCATGCATGTCTCCAAGAGCCTCCAGGAATGAACCTGAGATGCAGAAAATCGGAGCTACTGCATCACCATCATCATGCGTCTCACAGTTTGGGCATGGTCACTCAGTGCAGGATCAGTTTACAGTGACTTTACCATCCCCACACATCAGTGTCTGCAAACTCTGGCCCCTGAGTAGCCTCAGTCTCCCGAATGGTCTCTGCTCATGACCCCCACTGCAACCATCCACTACTCCCACAACACGGGGCTGTTAATGGAAGTGGCAAGGCTGCAATCAGAATCCATGTGCCTGCTCCTCCCTCCCTCTTCCCCTCCCTCTTTCCCTCCCTCTTCAGCTTCCTCCTTCACTGGAGAGCACCTCTTCAGAGACAGTGCTGGGCACTGCCAGCCCAGGGCAAATCTTTCCTGAAGGAACAGAACCCGATTCAGACCATTCCCACGACCGCACCACTCCCCTACCCCCAAATCCCAGTCTCTTATTAGCTAGTCCCCTTCCAAGAGGAAATAACTCCTTAAAGGAGTGCTCAATCCAGATCAATGGCTGCTTTGATTCGTTTTTGGAGAGAAAGTGAATTGCCTCACTGCATGGCTGTTGAGCGGCAATGCCAACTTCTACCACCCCTTTGCCAGCACTTAGCAAACCACGTGAATGCCACTGCATTTCACCTCCCTCTGTATTTGAAGATCTTGTTGGGGCTTCAGTTTGCTTTGAGGAAGCTGGACAGGGTAAATAAAGAGACACCAGTATGCAAACAAGTGTAGGCCACCCAGTCCCTTGAGCCTGCTCTGTCATTAAATATGTTCATGGCTGATTCTGAATAACCCCACATTCCCACTTATCGTTATAACCTTTCAGCCCCTTGTTTATCAAGAATCTGTCCCTTCATAAGTATTAAAGGACTGCCTCCACAAGCTTTTCAGGAACAAGAGTCCCAACGACTCACAACCTTCTGAGGGAAGAGAAATTTCACCAGATTTTTAAACATTCTAGATCATTCTAGACTTCTCATTGGCAGAAAGGCCTGGAAGCAGAGGACACCTAACCCTAACCTCCTTAAGGCAAGTAGGAATGAACCAACAGGAACATGGGGAAAAACCTTGCCCCAGCAAGAGGTTCTTTCTAAATTATTCCCAAATGTTCCCATTGTGCTCAATATTTAATGTGTGAAATTGGTGTGAGCCCATAGAGAGAGTGGGATGAGGGGATCAATGGAGTTGTTGAGATGTGACAGGGAAGGGCAGGATTATTAAAATGTTGTGGGGGAGACAGTTCTTGTGCCCACAATTGTCTTAAGGATTCCTGATATAGTCTTGAACCCAAGAGTCATACAGTCACGTGCAGTGGCTCCTCAGCTCTAAACCCAGAACTCTCTTCTTGGGCAGTTGCCATTGCTAACTCAGAGCTCTCAGCCCTATATGGTCAACCCACTACCCCACTGGGGGCATGACCCACAGTTTGGCAACCCCTGGGGTTAGGATCTAGAGTGCAATACCCGATTGAACAAAAGTTGTAGGGACATGGGGAAAGGCCAGATGAGTAGGATTGAACAAGCTTGTCTCTATAATGGTGACCATGGCAATTATTAGAATTAGAATTCCTACAGTGTGGAAACAGGCCCTTCAGTCCAACAAGTCCACACCGACACTCAGAGCATGCCACCCAAACCCATCCCCCTTATCTTCACTTCCCTGAACACTACGGGCAATTTAGCATGGCCAATCCACCTAGCCTACATATCTTGGATTATGGGAGGAAACCACTTCATTGATTGTTGTAATAATCCATCAAGCCTTTTAGGGAAGGAAATTTTTGATGTCCTTAGCTGGTCTGTTCTACCCGTGATTCCAGATCCACAGCAATATGGTTGAATTTGAATTAACTTCTGAAATGGCCTTGCTCCATTTTGGGAGAGAAAGTGAATTGCCTTGGTGTATGACTGCTGAGTGGCAAAGTTAACTGCTATCACTCTCTGCTAGCACTTGACAAACTGTGATGATGCCACTGCACCTCATCTCCCTCTAAAACCTGTGCTGTTTGAAGATATTCCTGGTGCTTTAAAATTCAGTTTACATTGAGGGAGTTGGACTGGATAAATGAAGAGACACCGGCATACAAAAAAGAGTAGGCCACTCAGCCGCTTGAGCCTGCTCTGTCATTCAGTAGGATCGTGGCTGATCTGATTCAGTGGCCACTCAGTTCAAGGGCAGTTGGAGGTGGACAATAAATATTATGATGCCCACATCCTATGGAGAAATTTCTAAATATTATATGAAGGTGGATTTCAGCTCAAATGTCTCATGTCATAAACTGTTGTGTTGTCTTCTCAATTCCTTTCTCAGGCGAGAAGCTGCAATGCAGGATGGCTTGAAGAAAGCAATCAATGTCCCCCTGACCTTAGCAGAGAAGGTGAACAGCCTCTGGCCTGTCCTAAAGGAGATGGCAACATATGGAAACCTGGCCTGCAAATCAGACTTGCAGGTATAGTTGGCTATGGGTGGACTAGAGGGCTTTAAAATCAGCTGGGATGTGGTGCTGTGATTGCCAGAAGCAGTTAGTTCCTTCTGCAGCCTGTTGATTCAACTCCAAGATGGACTGAGAGACTCAGCTGCAACAAGTTCCAGTTAGTTCGTGTGGTGGTTTGATTAGTTAAAAAATGATGTTACACGCGAGCATACAAACAGGAGTAAGCCACCCAGCCCCTTGAGCTTGTTCCTTCATTCAATAGGATTGTGGCTGATCTGATTACTCCACATTCCCAACTATCCTGAAAACCTTTAACCCCCTCACTTGTCAAGAATCTATCTATTTCTCCCTTAAAAAAAATTAAAAGACTCTGTCTCCCCCAGCTTCAGAGGAACAGAGTTCCATTGACTCTCAACTTTCTAAGAGAAAAAAAAATCCACCTGATTTTTAAACATTGGCCCTTCATTCCAGATTCCCTCACAAGAGGAAATATCCTCTCCACATCTCCCGTCAAGTCCCTTCAGGATCTTAAAGATCACTCATAGTGTCTGAATGGAAGCTTCTAGTTTTGAGAGTTGCCTGGTTTAAAGGATATAAAGTCAAGTGAGACATAATGGTAGTGTTCTTACCTCTGGGCCAAAGAATATGGGTTCAAGTCCCACTTGCCCCAGATGTATGATCTAGCATGCCTGAACGGATTAAAATGTTTACAGAGTCAGGAAGTGCGTTGGTTTTGGGCTGTCAATCCCTGTGAACTTACCTAAGCTTGGTATCTGATTGAGATGGAAAGAATATTTTGGACATGCTCTCTGTAGTATGTGTTCCCCAAGAAATCCCTCTGATGTTTGAACTTGACCCAACCAGAGAACAGGAGACTACCTGTGGGGGTAAGTGAGATGTACCAACACCCTCTCCCATGTTGCTCTAAACTGTCTGTCTCTGTCTAGGTTGCTGCTAAAGCCTTGGAACTGGGAGTATTTGGAGCCCATTACAATATCATCATTAACCTCAAGGATATGAAAGAGCAGGATTTCAGCACCAAGGTATGGATAAAATGGAGGGCACAATGTTTCTAAAGGATGGGGAAATAAATTGTGGGAAGGCTAGAAACAGCTATTGCAATCCCAGAGGACATTAATGCTTTTACAATCCTGGACCAGATCCCATCCCTGAAATTTGGTTGCAATCTTGTTAGGGATAAGCAATGCTTTTTTTTTCTCTTTCACCACCATCAATAATCCCCATGTCTTTGCACTTGGCCTCTCTATCACCTGCCACTTGCTCCTCCTCCATTTCTGTCAAAGTATAAAAGAAATCCAACATTTTTCAGTTCTGAAGATGAAATATATTGACTTTGAAAAGTTAACTGTTTTTCTCTCTCAATAGATAATTCCAAACCCGTTGAGTTTCTCCAGCATTCTTTGTGTTTTGTTTAAAGTAAATAAATTTGAGAACCCAGATGCTAAGAAAATAAATCTACAATGTTCCAGTTTTAAACAATCAAAATAAACTTTAATGTACAAGGTTAGAAAAGCAAAACAAGCTGGTATTTAAAACTCATACTCTAGTGTTCAGAATTAACATGATGTAAATATTGGTTAATATACAGAGTACACTAGATGGAATATGTGGTCAAGATAGATTCCATGGATTCCTCAACAATAGCATGCCCAGACATTAGTGACACAGTAGGATACCAAACCTCATTAAAACTTGACCTCTTTCACAAAAGCTTCCAATTCTTCACTGGTGAAGATCTGGTCTTAGAATTCCCACTTATAACAATAACTATCATTCAGTCTGGAGGGCTTCCTGCTTCTACTTTGGCTGCATGTAGTTGTCAGTGGTGATGTAATGGTAATGTCATTGGACTAATCCAGAACACCAGGCCTTTGTAAATGTCAGGTGACAAGATCCAACCTTAGGATGCCCGTGTGACTGCTCATCACCCAGCGGCTCAATCTCTTATTCCACAATTGTCCCAGTGGATTCATAAGACAACAATCCCACTTCACAGGGCAAACAAACCATTCAGCTTAGGTAGATCTGCACTGCCCTCGGTCTCTCTGAACACCAGTCGCCCACCTCCACTGAAATACAGCTGTTTATAGCCACCTTCTCTGGTTGGCTTTAAAAAAAAAGCCTGACTGAAAACTAGTACTTGAACTACTGTTCACAGACCTTTAACTTATTAAAACATTCCCAGAGGTCTCACCTTTATGCTATGCAGAATCGAATGTAACCAGCAATGAAGCATGCTGTGCATTAATGTTACCATCTCCACAGGATGCTAGCTTCCACAGTCCAAATCGAAATAGAAAATAAGTCTTCATTATACAGTCTGGATACAGACAGACTGATGAAATGGGCATAGGCTGACTTACCATGATGTGTAGCTTGAGTTGGAAATTTCCCCCTCTGGGGCATAGGGATATTTCAGGGAACCCCAGAAACAGGTTCTAGATGACCAAGGACGTGGGTCAGTGCCAAGGTGACCTGGGTAGAAAGTCAACCCTGAATCTCTGGCACTTCATCACAGTTGTAATAAAAGCTGTTAGACCCAGTATCCCTCATCCTTCACATGCCCTCTCAACTTCCCCACTCACTCCCCATGACCTCTCCTTGGCTTCCCCATCAATATAGTGCAAACTCATGTTCCCCCACCCACCTTATAGCCTCCAAGATAACTCTAAGTCAACTCACTCAGTCTCCAATATGGAGAGACCTCAGGAGCCATCAGGAGATCGCACAAAATAAATTTTGAGAGAGACTTAGAGAACCCTCTCTCAACACACTGGATGGTAAAACATTTCCCATTCAGGAGGCCATTGCAAGCTTCTAAACCTCAAGTGGTCAATCTCTTATTAAAACCATCTATTCATAATCCACACAGAGAGAGCTAAACATTTCTACATAAGGTTCTTAAGCTATCAATCACACAATGAACATGGAACTTCCCGCTGGGATAAAATTTTCTTTTGAAACTCAGCCAATCTCAGCCAATGGCATAATGGCAGGGGAGGTGATGGTGTAGTGGCCATGTCATCAGACTAATAATCCAGAACACCAGGCCGGTGTTCTGGGGACATGAGTTTGAATTCCACCACAGCAGCTTGGAGAATTTGAACAAACATCTGAAATTTAAAGAAAAAAGGATAATCTAATGGCAGCCATGTCATAAAATGCCCATCTGGTGTCCTTACCCGTGCCTTGTGACCCCCAAACAGCAACGTAGTTGACTCTTAAGTGATCTCTAGGCCATTAAGGAGAGACAATAAATGCTAGCTTAGCCAGCAATGCCCACATCCCATGAAAGATGAAAAGAAACAAAATAATAATAGCCCTAAGGGAAATGTCAATAAATACTGCCAAAGCAATTTCCCAGCTGGCATTTCAATTAAAGGAATCCAGCAGAGATTTGGTTTTAAAAATCACTGACATCTGAATACAGTTTGTTTTTCTGTTTAAACAGTGGGAGGTTCCCCCTCCAATTCAATTTTGATTCCTGCTTTTGATTCCCTTTCTGCTCTCCATACCCCAACCCCCTCACCTTTGATGGTTTTCATTGCTTTGAGATACTCAGTTAGGTGTTTTTACTGGTCATGGTTACTAGTTAAAATAAGTCATGGTGATTTTGATGGTGGGAAGGCACTCAGTTGTATGCGATAGCACTTCTGGATAGACCGAAGGAAAAAGAGTGGGAGGTTACATTTGTGCCTGGGAGCCCTTGGAAAGGGATTGTATGGTGTTCATGAATGCTCTCAATGCCTTTAGAGACAGGTGGCACCACAGAGAGACAGAATTTTATTTCTCCCTCCAACTTCAGTTAGATTTAGCCCTTTCCCACTCTCCCTACCTCTCCTTCACTTTTGATGGTTTGCATTGCCCATAATGGGATTTGCTTATCAATATCTAATTGGCTGCATGAGTCATATACTAGTGGTGATTAATAGTTAAAAGCAAAAAAAAGTCACGCTGATTTGGTGATGGGGAGAAAGCATTCAGTTGTGTGTAAGAGTACTACTAGATATATAAAAAAAAGAGCAAGAGGTTTAAGACACTTCAGATCATGATTTTGTATATGTATTCCATCAATGCGTGACTCCCACACCTTAGATTACAGCCAAAGTGGGGTCTGTTTGAATTCAGCACTGAATTGAAATAGCCCTGCTGAGTTCAGATTTTCCTAATATGAGAATTAGGCCTCTCTCTCTCATTCTCTCTCATTCTCTCTCACTCTCTCTCTCTCTCACACTCTCTCACACTTTCTCTCTCTCACACACACCCTCTCTCTCACACTCTCTCTCTCTCTCTTACACTCTCTCTCTCTCTCTCTCCACTCTATCTCCCACCATGGGCAAAAATGGTATCTGTGGGAAATAGATGCAGGACTTCCACATCCAGCTCAACACCTACCGTTTTTAAAGATCCCAACTCTGCAAAAATCTGGCCTTTTGAACATAAAAGCAAAATAAATTATTCTAAACTTTTATGAATCTCTACTTAACACAAGCTGGGATATAATGTTCAAATCTGGGCACTACTCTTTAGGGAGGATGGCAAAGCCTTAGAGAAAACATTTCCATGAATGGTTCTAAGGATGAGAATATTTTATCTTGTGGAAAGGCTGCAGAAGAGATTGTTACAAGGAACGGAAAAGGCTCTAGAGGGATACAAGTTATCCAGGAAGGAGCTGAAGAAAGAGCTTAGGAGATCTATAAGGGGGCATGAGAAAACCTTGGCAGACAGGATCAAGGAAAACTCCTAGGCTTTTTACACTTACGTGAGGAATAAGAGAATGACCAGAGAGAGGGTAGGGCCGATCAAGGATTGTAAAGGGAATTTGTACTTAGAGCCTAAAGAGATAGGAGGGGTCCTTAATGAATACTTTTCTTCGGTATTCACAACTGAGAGGGACCTAGTTGTAGAAGAGGACAGTGTGAAACAGGCTGGTAGGCTAAAGGAGGTCGAGGTTAGTAAGGAAGATGTGCTGGGAATTTTGAGGAAGTTGAAGATAGATAAGTCCCCCGGGCCTGATGGGATTTATCCAAGGATTCTATGGGAAGTGAGGGAAGAGATCGCAGGGCCTCTGGTGACGATCTTTTCGTCCTCGCTGTCCACGGGTATAGTGCAGGAAGATTGGAAAGAGGCAAACTTCATTCCCTTGTTCAAAAAAGGGAATAGGGATAACCCTGGGAATTACATGCCAGTTAGTCTTACATCAATGGTGGGAAAATTATTGGAAAGGGCTCTGAGAGATAGGATTTATGATCACTTGGAAAGGCACAGTTTGATTCGTGATAGTCAGCATGGATTTGTGAGGGGTAAATCATGCCTCACAAACCTTATTGAATTCTTTGAAGAGGTGACCAAACACGTGGATGAAGGTAGAGCAGTGGATGTGGTATACATGGATTTAAGTAAGGCGTTTGATAAGGTTCCCCATGGTAGGCTCATGCAGAAGGTAAGGAGGCATGGGATAGGGGGAAATGTGGCAGATTGGATTCACAATTGGCTGACCCTTAGAAGACAAAGGGTGGTAGTGGATAGAAAATATTCAACATGGTGCTCAGTTACGAGTGGTGTACCACAAGGATCTGTTCTGGGTCCTCTTCTATTTGTGATTTTTGTAAATGATTTGGATGAAGGAGTGGAAGGGTGGATTAGCAAGTTCGCGGATGATACGAAGGTAGGTCGCGTTGTGGACAGTGCAGAGGGCTGTTCTAGGTTACAAAGGGACATTGATAGGATGCAGAGCTGGGCTGAGAAGTGGCAGATGGAGTTTAACCCTGAAAAGTGTGAGGTGATTCATTTTGGAAGGACAAACTTGAAAGCAGAATACAAGGTTAATGGAAAGATTCTTGGCAGTGTGGAGGAGCAGAGGGATCTTGGGGTTCATTTTCACAGTTCCCTGAAAGCTGCCACCCAGGTGGATAGAGTTGTTAAGAAGGCGTGTGGTGTGTTAGCTTTCATTAATAGAGGGATTGAGTTCAAGAGCCGTGAAGTTATGCTCCAGCTATACAAAAGCCTGGTTCGGCCATATCTGGAGTATTGTGTCCAGTTCTGGTTGCCTCATTACAGGAAAGATGTGGAAGCGTTGGAAAAGGTGCAGAGGAGATTTACCAGGATGTTGCTTGGAATGGAGGGAAGATCTTACGAGGAAAGGTTGAGACAGTTAGGGATTTTCTCATCAGAACGACGAAGGATGAGAGGTGACTTGATAGAAGTGTACAAATTGATCAGAGGTATAGATAGAGTAGACAGCCAGAGACTTTTTCCTAGGGTGGAGGTAGCTATTACGAGGGGGCATAGTTTTAAAGTGAGCGGACGTAGACACGGGAGACGTCAGAGGTAGGTTCTTTACTCAGAGAGTGGTAGGGGCGTGGAATGCATTGCCAGAGAGGGTAGTGGAGTCGGCCTCATTAGGGGCACTTAAGCGGCTATTAGATAGGCATATGGATGATAGTATAAGGTAAGGGTGGAGGTTAGGTAGGCCTTCGGATTAGGGTAAAAGGTCGGCACAACATCGTGGGCCGAAGGGCCTGTACTGTGCTCTACTGTTCTGTGTTCTATGTTAAGGGAAACTCAACACAGGTGTTGAAAATTACCAAGGCTTTTGTCCTAGAGAGACAAATAATTTCTAAGGCAGTCGGGCCAGAAGGCACAGACTGAAGCCAATTGACATGGAATTGAGGGAAATGATACAGATGAAAATGTTGGGGTAACGTTAAGCAAATTTTCAGACAACACCAAGACTGGTAGAGTGGTTAATAATGAAGAAGATGGTTGTAGGTTACAGGAAGATATAGATGGGTTGGTCAGATGGGCAGACCAGTGGCAGATGGTATTTAATCCTGATAACTGTAAAGTGATGCAGTTGGAAGAAGAAACAAAGTAAGGGAGTATTTAATGAATGGCAGGACACTGGGTAACTCAGGAACAGAAGGATCTTGGGGTAATTATTCACAGATCTCTTAAGTTGGCAGAACATGTGCATAGGATAGTTAAGAAGGCACATGGGATAATTGCTTTCATCAGTTGTGACAAAGAGTATAAGAGCAAGGAGGTAATGTTGGGATTTAACAGAGCATTGGTCAGGCTACAACTGGAATACTGCGTGCTGTTCTGGTCACCTCACTACAGGAAGGTTGTTATAGCATTAGAGGAGCTACAGAGGATGTTCAACAGGATGTTGCCTGGAATGGAGAAATTGAGCTATAAGGAGAGACTAGATAGGCTTTGATTGCTTTCTGTAGAGCAGAGAAGACTGAGGAGGGAGACACGATTGAGCTTATGAGGTGAATGGACAGGGTGAATAGAGAACAGCTGTTCCCTTGTTCGAGGGGTCAATCATGAGAGGGCATTGTGTTACGGTAAGGGGCATGAGATTGAAGGGATTTGGGAATAATCTTTGTTCACTTAGCAGGTGGTGGGAATCTGGAATGCATTGTCTTGAAGCCTTACAATCTTTAAAAATATTTGGATGAGTACTTCAAATGTCATAACATTCAAGAATATAGGACAAGTGCAGGAAGTTGGGATTAGTGCCCTTTTAGTGGTAGTTATGTTGGTGCAGACTTGATAGGCTGAAGGGCCTTTTCTGCACTATATGAATTTATGACAATGATAAGGAGAATTTCTTCTGCTCACTCAAGAGCTGGAACTGCCTAGCACTGCTGGAAGCAGATTCATTAACCACCCAAATGGTTTTGATTACATACCCAATGGCTGACAAGTTACTGCAGAACTGTGGGGGAGCAAAGGAACAGCACACCAAGAAGTGATGGCTCCTTTATTCATCAGGATAATTAGCAGAACCTCCTGTGTACAGCAAGAACATATATGCAATCATGAGTGCAGTTGTGTGCAAGTCCACAGTTGGTGTTGAATGTAATTGTTTTATAAGGTGCCCGGAGGCTTCAGGTGATTCCTTAGTTTGCAGAGGTAAGGTACACACAAGGTTTTGTTGTTTTCCACCTGTTTGCTGTCCGAGTATAGAAGACTCTGTGTGGAATCAATACTGAAGAGCTGTTAGTGTAAACAGCATTTCCGTATCTAGATTAACAGCTAACATTTTCTCTGCTTGCCCACAGGCCAGAGCAAGGGCTCTTGACCTCCTGGAGGAGGCTAGACGAAACACAGTGCAGGTCTTAGAGCTGATGGACAAACGGAAGGAGTGAGAAATAAGCTACAGCACGCAGGAGCATGTCTAAGAACCATCCACTAGCAGTCCCTAAGAACACTCTTATCCAGAGTGAGAAAGGAGAATGGTTCCAGTGTAAATCCTTATGTTTAGCAGCAGGGTGAATAAAAGACTAATATTGCTCATAACGTGTATGAGCCTTTCTCTGCAAAAGCAACAGCCTTTGATGACGTATTTACCTCACGTATTCTTGGGGGTGGGTGTGGGTGTGGGTGTGGGTGGGGGTGTTTGGTTGGGGTGGTGACAGATGGGAGACATCCAAAGAGCACCTTAGTTCATTCATTCCTGCCCTGATGTTTTCAGAACATGTAGCACTAAAAGTACTGTTCCTTCAGTACTATTCCTTTACATTGGTGGAATTACAGAGTTTTACAGCACAAATGAAGGTTATCAAGTCTATTGAGCCCATGAGTTCTTTGAAAGAGCTACCCAATTAATTCTGCTCTCCTCACCTTTCCCAAAATCTTGTGTATGTCTCTCCTTCAATTCAATTTAGATATTTATTCTGGATCCTATTTCTTTGTCAGAAGTGACTTAATTGAAACACATAAGATCCTGAGGGATCTTGACCAGATGGATATTGAAAGCATCATTCCTCTTGTGGGAGAATCTAGAAATAGGGGTTATCATTTAGAAATTATTTTCTCACACACACTCTTTCTCGGACTCACTCTGTCTTTTACGTACACAATATCTCACATACACACATTCTCTCTCTCTCACACACGCACTCTCACTCACATTCTCACACACACACTGTTTCACACAGTGTCATACACACAGTCTCTCACTCACACACATACTCTATCACACTGTCTCTTTCTCGTACACACACATTCTCACTCACACACGATCTCTCTCACTGACTCTCTCTCTCTCTCTCTCACACACACACACGCACACATGCACACCCTCACTCAATCTCTCTCACACACATATTCCCTCTGTCTCATACATACACTTATTCACAATCCGCTCCACTTACCCAGTATCCTTCAGTGGTAAGTGCCTCTGTGTGGTTGGGTGGGTCTGTGTCAAAGTTGGGCTATGTTTCCCAGACTGCAACTGCCTGTCCAAACCAATAGCCACAGGGAATCGCTCCAGGATAATTGAATCTTGACGCTAGTCCTCTGTCCCACAGCTGCATGCACACGGAGCTGGTTTTCCAACATACTGAGGTACCAGAGAGAATGCAGCATTGCTCGAGACCTCACAACTTTTTAAGAGTTATTTTGAAAAGGTAACCAAAGAGAATGGACGAGGGTAAGGCAGTGGATGTTGTCTATGTGAACTTTAATAAGGCCTTTGACAAGGTCCGGCACAGCAGATTAATCATAGGTAAGGTTGCATGGGATCCAGGGAGAGCTAGCTAATTGGATTCAAAATTGGCTCCACGGTAGGAAGCAGAGGGTTATGGTTGAAGGTTGTTTCTCGGACTGGAGGCCTGTGACTAATGGTGTGCCACAGGGGTTGGTGCCGGGATCTTTGTTATTTGTTATTTACGTAAATGATCTAGATGTGAATGTACAAGGCATGATTAATAAGTTTGCAAATGATACAAAATTAGGAGGTGTTGTTGATAGCAAGGAAGGTTATCAAAAATTACAGAGGGATCTTGATCAGATGGGGAAGTGGGCTGAGGTTTGACAAATGCAATTCAACGCAGATAAGTCTGAGGTGTTGCACTTTGGAAAGTCAAACCAAGGTAGGACTTATACTGTAAATTTCTAGGGTCCTGAAGAGTTTTGTAGAACAGAGGGACCTAGGAGTACAAGTAGATAGTTAGTTGAAAGCGACATTATAGACGGACAGGGTGGTGAAGAAGGCATTTAGCATGCTTACCTTCATCGGTCGAGGCATTGAGTATAATAATTGGGACCTTATGTTACAGTTGTATAAGTCATTGGTGAGGACACACTTGGAGTATTGTGTACAGTTTTGGTCATCCTGTTATAAGAAAGACATAGTTAAACTGGAAAGTGTGCAAAGAAGATTTACGAGGATGTTGTCAGGACTAATAGGCCTGAGTTATACGGAGAGATTGGCCAAGATAGGATTTTATTCCTTGAAATGTAGGAGAATGAGGGGTGACCTTACTGAGGTGTATAAAATCATGAAGGGCATAGATAGGATGAATGCATACAGCTTCCCACAGATGGGGAATTAAAAACCAGAGGGCATAGGTCTAAGGTGAGAGCGGAAAAATTTAAGAAGAACCTGAAGGCAACTGCTTCAGGCAGAGGGTGGTGCGTATATGTAATGGGCTGCAAGAGAAAGTGATTGAGGCAGGTACAATAGCAACATGTAAAAAACATCTGGATAGGTACATGGATGGGAAGGGTTTAGAGGGATACGGACCAAATGTAGGCAGTTGGAACTAGCTGAGTGGGCACCGTGGTCGGCATGGACCACTTTGAGCCGAAGGGCCTGTTTCCATGCTATATTACTCTGAGACTATGATTCCCCACCCAAAAAGGTACGGGTGCCAGAGACTAACATTGTTTTCAACCTCTCTCCTGGGCACTCAGTAGGCCACACTGTTATAACCCCCATGTCCCATCCTGGTTGTTAAATTTAGTTATGCTCTCCCAGGGAAGTTGAATGAGGCATCATTAAGCCAAGTTGCATGTACTGGGTTATTCTGACGCTGAGGTGGAGCTGTGTTTAAGATAATCTACCTGTGCAAACTCTCATATTTTACAAACTGTATGTGGCATGGTCCAAAGTCCTGGCAAAGTTTCGTAGAAATTTGAAACACTCAGTTCCACCTGCATCAATTGCTGCCAGCTCAAATGTTACATCTAAAACTGAGGTTGATGGTTTTTTATTAATAAAAGGTGGATGGGATATGAGGCAAAGATGGGTCTAGGGACAAAAACAGAAGTTGCTGGAAAAGCTCAGCAGGTCTGGCAGCACCAGTGAAGAAAAAGTCAGAGTTAACGTTTCGGGTCTGGTGAACCTAGGGTCTATGGAATTTGATCACAGATCGCCCATGATCACACTGAATGGCAGGAAATGCTGGAGGGACCAAATGGCCACCTTCTGCCCCTCTATTCATGTCAGAGAGACTGAAGAAACTAGGCCTGCAATCTCTAGCATTTTGAAGAATGAGAGGTAATCCCTTTGTTCTTCCAGGCCATGACAGGGTGGATGTAGAGGGATAGTAAGAACTGGAGACGCTGGAGTCAGAGATAACACAGTGTGGAGCTGGAGGAACACAGCAGGCCAGGCAGCATCAGAGGAGCAGGAAAGTTGATGTTTCGGGTTGGGACTTGAGAAGGAAGAGAAAATAAAGAAACTAGAGAGGGCAAATAAAAGAGAAGAGCAGAAAAAGACAAAGAAAGAGCAGGCAAAAACATGAAAAGGGTCAAGGCTATGAAAATGAAAAGAGATAGCAATAACTGCAGATGCTGGAGTCAGAGATAACAAAATGTGGAGCTGGAGGAACACAGCAGGTCAGGCAGCATCAGAGGAACAGGAAAGCTGACGTTTCGGGTCGGGACCCTTCTTCAGAAATATGAAAATGAAAAGACGGAATAGAAATGAGAAAACTAGAATTAGAAGTGCAAGTACAAGAGAGAAAGAAAACAAGAGAATATAAAACCGGCTTAAAACAATGCAATTAAAACAGCAGATGTCACATACTGATACAGGCCCTGTTCGGGGAAATCTGAGGCATAATTAGAAGTCCGGCAAGGAAAAGTTTAAGTTTGTACACGTTCTACTAACATTTAAGGAATAGATGTGGCGGCATTTTTCATGTCATTCGAGAAAATGTCTGGACAAAATAATTGCACAGAAGTGCATAAGTTTCTTCTGGGTGCTCTGATTTCCTCTCACGGTCCAAAGATGTGCCATGCAAAATTTCCCATAGTCTTCCATGGATATGCAGGCTCAGTGGATTAGCCATGGGAAATATAGGGTTACAGGGTTAGGGTATGGGGGGTAGGTATGAGTCAGATGTTCTCTAAAGGGTCAGTGTGGACTCATGGGACTGAATGGCCTGCTTCCACACGATAGGAATTCTATGATTCAATGTAATGTGGACTGGACATTACTTAGTCAAATTAATTTTCTTTTTATTCACCCATCAAGGGGCAATGGTTACATTTTCTCTTGGTGAAGATTGTCATTGCCTGGCATTTGTGTGATGTGAATATTGTTTGCTACTTTTCAGTCCTAGACTGATTATTGTCTAGATCTTGTTGCATTTGAACATGGACTGCTTCAATATCTGAGGAGTTGTGAATGGTGCTGAACATTGTGCAATCATTGGCGAACATCCCCACTTATGACCTTATGATGGAGGGAAGGTCATTGATAAAGCAGCTGAAGATGGTTGGGCCTAGGACACTACACTGGCAAATTCCTGCAGAGATGTACTGGAACTGAGAATGCAGATCTCCAACATCCACTACCATCTCCCTATCTGCCAGCTTTGTCTCCAACCAGAGGAGAATTTTCCCCTGATTCCCATTGAGTCCTGAAGCGTTCTGAAGAAGGGTCACTGAACCTAAAACGTTAAAACTGTTTTCTATCCAAGAATGCTGTTCAACCTGCTTAGTTTCTCTAGCACTTTCTGTTTTCTTTCAAATTTCTAGCATCTATAGTTCTTTGTTTTATTTTCACATTGATTCCAGTTTTTCTAGGGCTTCCTGATGTCACATTCAGCCAAATGCAGTTTTGATGTCAAGGGCAGTCACTCTCACCTCAACTATGGAATTCAGCTTAATTGTGCATGTTTGAAACAAGGCTGTAATGAGGCGAGAAACTGAAAGGCCCTGGTAGAATACAAACTGAGTTACTGAACCTGTTATTAAATGACAGGAATTTTATGCTTCATTGTCAGAGGCCTTTTCTCAGGATTATCACAGTATAAAAAAAACTGAAGAAGGGTCTAGGCCCGAAACGTCAGCTTTCCTGCTCCTCTGATGCTGCTTGGCCTGCTGTGTTCATCCAGCTCTACACCTTGTTATCTCTATAAAGAAAACTATATTGGTTAAGTGCCTGAGGCAAAGGTTTCAGAATTTAAGGAAACAGCCAGATCCAATCCATAATGAATTCAAGAAGGTTAAGCAAAATAATTTTGACAGGAAGATACAAGCTTTAGAAGCTGAATCCACATATAAAGCTTTAAGATGGGCTTTTTTTGAGGAATTTAAAAACTCTCCACTTTCTGTAATAAGAACAATGTTGAGGACCAACAGATTGTAATTGCTAGACCGATTGCAGTATGGCCGATGATTATGAGCTAATGCATAAAACAAGGCTTTTTCTTCCTACCACTTTCATAAATTCTAAAGGGATAGAAAATGGGAGATTGTATGGAAGACAGATTGCCAAGATAAAGAATGAATAGCTGTGAATGTCCAGAGGACTCCTCCTCAGATCAGAAGAGAAACTACTGAGGGTAGAGATGGAAATTGGAAGCTGAAGTGTTTCCATTGTAACAAAGTGGGGCACATTCGTTCAGAATGCCGGAAGTTGAGATGGAAACCCATTGGACTTGCTGGAGTTTGTAAGAACGAGCCTGAAGAGGAAACTCAGAAGGAGAAGGCCACTGATCAGTTTATGGCTTTAACAACAACTGAGAGACCAGAGGTAAACACTGCTCTGAGTGGATAAGAAGTACATCAAGCAGCTGAGAGATATGAAAGGTTTTTAATGAAAGGGAAAATAACCCTTCCTCTTCAAAAGAAACAGCCAAGTCCATAACTATACGAAGGGACTACTCAAACTCTCTTGCTGGGAAAGCAGGGCATTTTCCCTCTAAAGAATTAATTGAAAACCAAAGTGTTGGTAAATGGAATAGTTGGAGAGTATATACCAGTTCCACGGAACAAATCCCAACTGGAGTGTGATTTTGTTGTTGTTGTTGTGGTAGTTAGGGTGGTTAAGAAATGACCTATGAATGGAGTTTATTTATATTCGAGGGAATGATTTAACAAGAGTGAAAGTTCTAGCTTCACCTATAATTGCAGAAAGTTCAGTTGTGGCTAAAGAGATTGAACAGTTGCAGGAACAGGTATTTTTCCATTGTGTGTGGTAACCAGAGCAATGGTGAAAGTCCATTATCAGAGGTCATAGTGACACTGCAGATTTCAGCGTGGCTGAAGCTCTATTTAAAAATGAGGTTAATTCAAAAATTGTTTGGCATGTCTTTGTTAACTGAGGCTCAGGAAACAGATCCAGAGTTAACTCAGTTGGCATAGGCAGCTCCTACTGAGGATGAGGCTGAAGGAGTTCCGTTGTGTTATTATATTGAAAATGGAGTTCTGATGAGGAAATTCTACAAAGAGTGACACTATCCATATATCATAAGGACATAGTGCGAGTAGCAGATGAAGTTCCTGCAGCAGGGCATACACGGCAATCACTAGCATCAATAAACCCGAACTTTACATGGGTCAGGTCTTCATAAAGATGTGGTGCATTACTGTAAAACATGTCATACATGTCAGGTGATAGAGAAACTTCATCATGTTATTAAAGCAACTTTTGAAACCCAGAACAGTGGGATGCATTCAAGAAGGAAATATGGAGTGTACAGGATCAACATAGTCCACTAAAGAAAAACGGTGGAACTATCAAATCCTGTGAATCTTGAATGTCAATGAATATACAGCATTGGATTAAGAGAAAAGGGGAAGCTTATGACAGATACTGAGGGCTCAAAACAGCAGAAGCCCGAAAGGACAATGTGCAAGAGGGAACTTAAAAGGGAGATTAAGAGAGCTAAAAGAAGATACGATAGGATGCTAGCATGGAAAATAGAGGAAAAATCCTAAATTATTTCCAGGTACATTAAGGGTAAAAGGATAATGAAGGAAAGGACCCATTAAGGACTCAATGGTAATTTGCATGTGGAGCTAAAGGATGTAGGTCCGGTTCTAAATGAATACTTTGTGTTGGTGTTCGCTAGTGAGAGAGACAATATGGGTGCAGAAATCAAGAAGGTCTCTGATACAATTGAAGAAATTAGCATGGTCAGACAGGAGGTTCTCAGTCTCTGGCAGGCTTAAAATAGAAATCTCTTGGACCGAATGAAATCTATCCCAGGTTGTTGAGAGGAAGTAAGAGAGGAAGTAGTACATGCGCTTGCAAAAATTTTTAATTCTTATCTGGCAACAGGAGAGGTGCCAAAGGAGGTCAGCCAATGTGTTTACTTCATTCAAGATGGGAGCAAGGGATAAACACAAAATTACAGGCCAGTCATTCTAACCTCCACTTGAAAGAATTTTAAGGGACAGAATGAATCTGCGTTTGGAGAAGCAGGGATTAATTAGTCAGCATAGTTTTTGTTAGGGGGAGGTCACATCTGACCAGCTTTTTTTTAATATAATCCCTACAGTGTGGAAACGGGCTCCTCGGCCCAACAAGTCCACACCGACCCATCCCTCTATAACCCACCTAATCTACACATCCCTGAACACTATTAGCACGGCCAATCCACCTAGCCTGTCTATTTATCCTATTCATGCCCCTCATGATTTTATAATCTGCTGAAAGATCGTCCCTCAGCCTCCGACACTCCAAGGAAAATAGCCCCAGTCTATTCAGCCTCTCCCTATAGCTCAAACCCTCCAACCCTGGCAACGTTCTTGTAAATCTTTTCTGAACTCTTTCAAGTTTCACAACATCCTTCCTATAGCAGGGAGACCAGAAATGCCCGCAGTATTCCAATGGTGGTCTAACCAATGTCCTGTACAGCTGTCCCAACTCTTATACTCAATGCACCGACCAATAATGGCAAGCATACCCATGCCTTCTTCACCATCCTATCTGCCTGTGACTCTACTTTCAATAAACTATGAACCTACACTCCCCGGGACCTTATCATTAAATGTATAAGTCCTGCCCTGATTTGCCTTTCCAGAATGCAGTACTTACATTCATCCAAATTAAACTCCATCTACCACTCCTCAGCTTACTGGCCCATCTGATCAAGATCCTATTGTACTCTGAGGTAATCTTCTTCACTGTCCACTACACCTCCAACTTTTGTATCATCTGCAAATTTACTAACCATATCTATGTTCACATCCAAATCATTTTAAGTACAAGGTGAAGTATTGGTTCTAAATAACACAGGTGTGGAGCCGGAGGAACACAGCAGGTCAGGCAGCATCAGAGAAGCAGGAAAGTTGACGTTTTGGGTCAGGAATTTTCTCAACTTTCCTGCTCCTCTCATGCTGCCTGGCCTGCTGTATTCCTCCAGCTCCACACAGTGTTATCTCTGACTCCAGCATCTGCAGTTCTTACTTTCTCTGAGTGAAGTATTAGTACTGTTGTCTTTACAAAGGGAACTTTTGAATGTGAAATTCAGTGGTTCATATTGGTGTGGACCAGACCGAACCCCCCAAAAATATTTTAAGAAGGTAGCCTAGACCCTAACTTTTTCGTATTTTAAAGGTAAATGTGAAGAACATGTTCCAGATGTGATGTGACTAGCCAAACTATTCATCATTAAGCAAAACACAATTTATTTAAAATGCAAACAAAAGAAAGAGGAATTTAGAATAACTCAACTATTGGAAAACTTAACCGAATAACAGACACAGTACCTTTACTAATTAACTGTTCCAATATAGTAACATCTCATAAACACACTCCTTGGCATAAAGGTAAATTCAGACGTGGGTTCTTACATGTAGTTTTCCAATCCAGGAGGAAACAATATCAAGAGAGATTTCAGAGAAAGTAGCAGCTAAGAATCATTCAGTCAAGCTTCCAAATCTGCTGTGACTCCAAACAATTCTTACTGCTAATGCTAAAGAAGTACTAGAAAGCCTGGACTGTGAGAACTGGCCACTCGGCATCAAGCTGCTGCCATCGTTCCAATTTTTAAAAAAAACCTAAAGGCCTCCTAAAATTGTTTACTTAAGCTGTTTCCTGTATCCAGTTTGGCATCTCTGCCTTTAAAACCTCTCCAAGAAAATGCAGGTCAAAATAACTTTTTTAAAGTGACAGTATCATCACATACATAAAGTAGTTAGTAAAGTGATTTAGGTGATAAATATTACTATCTTAGGAGGAAGAATCGGTTATGTCACATAAACCTGTTGTAAAGATATCATCATAGGAAAGAGGATAAGGAGAGACAGTTTGCATTCTCCCTGCGTCTGCCTGGGTTTCCTCCAGGTGCTCGGTTCCCTCCCACAAATGTGTGGTCCAGGCGGAATGGCCATGCTAAATTACCTATTGTGTACAGGGATGTGCAGTCTAGGTGGATTAGCCGTGGGAAATGCAGGGTTACAGGGATAGAGTAGGGGGTTTGTCTAGGTGGGATGTTCTTCAGAGGGGTGGAGTAGACTCGCTGGGCCCTATATGTTTCAATTAGATCAACTCTCTTTCTTCTAAACACCAGTCAGTCGAGTACCAACCTATTTAATTTTCGTGGAGAGGGATGAAGAGTTATGACGGTGATGACGAGGGCAGGGGGTATTGAAGGTATGAGATGAGTGCTTGTGGCTTCAGGGTATGAGGAAAGTGGGAGTGATGTGAGAGATACGTGAGAAGGTCAGGGGGGTTGAGGACGAATGTGGTGATGAGGGCGACCGTGAGGAAATGGGGAGGGGGGTGCCAGTAAAAGTACAGATTAAGATCCTTGCTACTTGAATACGGCAGCCACTGAGCACGCGTACTGACTCGCAAGGAAGGTCTGAAGCGGCAGGGACCGGGCGCGGGGCGGACTGGGAAGAAAGTCAAGAGGCGGTGGTGCCGGGCGCGGGGCATTCTGGGGAGAAGGTCAGCAATGGCGGCTGGCTGCCGGATTGGGCCGTCGATTCTAAACAGCGACTTGTCCCGGCTCGGGGCTGAATGTCGGAGGATGATGGACTGCGGGGCTGACTACCTTCACCTGGATGTGATGGACGGGTAAGAATGGTGTGTAGGTTGTAAAGAGGAGGCTGTGGATAGAGGGTAACGGGAGGTTGCAGTGCACAGGAGAAGTCTGAGGAGGTACTGGGTTTCCTGCTGGTTACACCCTGAAAGACTCCTTACAGCTTGTGGAAAAAAAAATCCCTTTCAATCCATGTTGTGTGCCTAATCAGATCTTGCAATTAGCGATTAATTACAGGACAGCAGCAAGTTTTTTAGTTTGTTGCCAGACTGACTGTAAACCAGCTCCCTGAATCCCACTCCCCTGCCTTTTCCCTTGCAAATGTCTTTTCTTTAATAAATCCAGTTCTTTAAAAGGCATGATGGAATGTGCCTTCGCCAGTTCCAAAGATGGTAGTAATCACTGGGACTTTGTACCTTTTGTGGAGCCTGGGCTTGCGCAACACTACCCTCTCCTCTCAAGTGGTGACTGCAGAATGTCCCCATATGTGAGAGCGACAGTGAGGTAGGAGCTGGCTCTTTCGCTTATAGGCTATTTTTCATCCAGATTTCTTCAACAGCAGAAGAGAACTGACCTGTGATTGGAGGAGCAGCTGGGAATACAAGTGGTTGAACAGGTTGGCAGGATTGACATGAGGTGGTCTGGCCCTCAGGGTGGGGAGATAGTCAAGGAGGCTGCAGAGGAGACACAAAAGTTTTAAACCGGTCAACAAGTTCAGAAGCTAGTATGTGGGGCAAATGTAGTTAATGCTATTGTAATGAATAAGAATTAACAGCTCATTTTTCCAAGTGCCAGGCTATTGAGTTACCACAG
Source organism: Rhincodon typus (assembly GCF_021869965.1). NCBI lineage: Eukaryota > Metazoa > Chordata > Chondrichthyes > Orectolobiformes > Rhincodontidae > Rhincodon > Rhincodon typus. The sequence goes on from NC_063338.1 coordinate 3,380,405, forward strand.
GGATCAGTGCTTGGACTCTGGCTAATCACAACATAATTAGTGGATAAGATGAGGGAACTAAATGTAACATCTTCAAGTTTGCAGATGATAAAGTTGGGTGTGAGGTTGAAGACAATAAAGAAGAAATGGAGGACACAGGGAGTTGGATGATCCGCTGTGGTCATATTGAATGGCAGAGCAGGCTCAAAGGGCCGAATGGATTACTTGTCCTGTTTTCCGCATTTCTATGAAAATTGTGTCAATTGTAAAATTTAAATTTTTAGTTGACATCTTAGAAGCAGAAAATCTTCCCATTTCATGATTATATTTTAGAAATGCAACTCTTGCATGTAAGCTCTGACCTCATCAGTCATTGCTGGGTGTACTTAGAGTGATGGCTTTTCTTTTGTTTAGAAGTGTCTATCAGTTATTTTGATTGTGATCGTAAGCCTGTTATTTTGTGCTAATTTGCATACTTGGTGTTTAGGATAGTGATGCTTTTGTGGTGTGCTGTGACTTTGTTTGATGGGGAGCAGTGATGATTGTTGAGGATATTGATGAAATCTTCTAATTCTGTTTCTTGAGTCCAAATCCCCATATTACACTGAATACATAAAGTACAGTTACTTTGTGACTGCTTTCCATGATAAAGTAGTTACCAGTGAGAAAAAGGCCCAGAGAAGCAAAAACATAGCTTCTGACATTCAAAAAGTAGCCTGTGAGAAAATTTCAAGAAGTATGTGCAAGAAAAGCTATTTTGACTTAGGGCTGGGTCCAAAAAAATGGAGCTGGTTGCATAATATGAATGACTAAGTAATGTGCAAATGCCTGACAAGACCATGGTTGTAAAATGTATCATACTGAAACCTGTCACTTCAATATGCTTTATAAGTAGAGGCGTAAGTACAACAATTGAGGTTTTGCTGATCCTCAATAACCCCTTGTGCCTTTGCTTTCCAATTCTGGGCATCTGGAGGATGTGCAGAGGAGTCGTAGAGAGTTCATAGATTCCTGCAGTGTGGAAGCAGGCCATTCAGCCCATTGAATCAACAATGACCCTATGAAGAGCATCCCACCCAGACCCACCCCCCTACCCTATCCCTCTAATCACCTAGCCTGCACACTGGGTAATTTAGCAAGGCCAGTCCAGCTAACCTGCGCATCTTGGAACTATGGGAGGAAACCGGAGCACCCGGAGGAAACCTACGCAGACACGAGGAAGTGCGAAATCAACACAGACAGTCACCTGAGGGTGGAATCGAGCCCGGGTCCCTGGCACTGTAAGGCAGCAGTGCTAACCCATCATCATTGGCGGTCTCTCGCAGACGAGGATGACTCTTCCATTCTCAGCGTGACTCTGTGGGTGGCTGTACAGACTGAAGCAGCTTCCAAAGACTGCTACAGTTGGGCAGAAGGTTGTTGCGGAAAGGGGTGAGGCGTTGATGTGGCAGCATGTGCGTGCACCTTTCGCTGTTTTTATCTGGCTTCTATTTTTTTGCCAGCGGCAAGTCTCAAGGTGCTCAACTCCTTCCCGGATGCTCCTCCTCCACTTTGGATGGTCTTGGGCTATTGATTCCCAGGTGTCTGCGGCAATGCTGCACTTCGCCAGTGAGACCTTGAGGGTATGACTGAAGTGCTCTGTCCTCCTGGGGCTTGCCTACCATTTCAAAGCTGGGAGTAGAGCACCTGCTTGGAGAGTCTTGTGTCAGTCATGCGGACAATGTGCCTAGCCCATCATAGCCGATCAAAGGTGGTCAGTGCCTTGACCCTGGTATTGGTGCGTCTTTCTTCCCAACAGGGCTTGCGCAGAGAGCATTGGTGCTATTGCTCCAGCGTTTTGAGGTGTCCACTGCAGATGGTCTATATCTCAGAGCCATATAGGAGGGCGGGAACCACCACAGCTGTCTAAACCATGATCTGGGTGTCAGATCTCATGTTGTTGTCCTCGAACATCCTTTTCCTTGGGCGGCTAAAAGTTGCACTGGCATATTAGAAGGTAGTGCTATTTTGGCCGACAGGACGTTCCCAAGGTATTAGCAGTGCTAACCAACGAGCCACCATGCTGCCCAAAGTTCAAAGGTGCTCCAGAGATTACACAAAAACAGATGTTGTCTTTAGAGTGAAGAAGTCTGAGAGATTTTGGAGAAGTGTAAAACTGTGTTGTGTTAGAAGAAATACAATGTTTCCAATGACTGAAGGATGGCTCAGATTTCACACAATTTAAGTTGATTGGCAAAATTGCTGTGGTACAAAATCAGAAGTTGCTGGAAAAGCTCAGCAGGTCTAGCAGCATCTGAAGAAAAAAATCAGAGTTAACGTTTTGGGTCTGGTGACCCTTCCTCAGAACTGATGGTAGCTGGGAAACATCGGTTTATATTGCAGAAAATAGGGACGGGCATGGGGTAAGGAGTAATTGACAGGATAGAGCCCGAAGAGAGAGAGAGGAGCAGTTGGATAGACAAAGGAGTTGGTAACGATCTGGCTAGGAGGGTGATTAGTTGTTAATGGGGTCTGTTAGTGACGAGCAATAGGTAGTGTATAATGGCAGGCTATGTGATAACAAGGCCTGGTATGTGGGCTAGGGGGCTAGGACATGGGAGAGTTTAGGCCCTAAAATTATTGAACGTGGTATTGAGTCCGGAGGGCTGCAGGGTCCCCAAGTGGAAAATGAAGTGTTGTTCTTCCAACTTGTGCTGAGCTTCGCTGGAACACTGCAGCAAGCCAGAGACAGAGATGTTGGCCAAGGAACAGGGTGGTGTGTTAAAATGGCAGGCAACAAGTAGCTCTGGGTCTTTTTTGCGAGCAGAACGTAGATGTTCTGTGAAGTGGTCACCCAGCTACCATCAGTTCTGAAGAAAAGTCAACTCTGATTTCTTCTTCACAGATGGTGCCAGACCTGCTGAGCTTTCCCAGCAATCTCTGTTTTTGTTCCTGATTTATAGCATCCGCAGTTCTTTTGGTTTTTATTTAGTGCTGTGATACCACTGACTGGATGTCAATCAATGGCCTCTTCGTGCTGCAGAATTTTATAGGATTCAGAATGCATTGCGAAGGCACTTAATAGAACCTGACAAGGTTTAGAAGTACATTGGACATGGATTAAAAGTAAGGGTCCCTGAAACAGGAAATTCTGTAGAGCCTACGAATTATATCCCTGGCCCTGGGGCGGCACGGTGGCTCAGTGGTTAGCACTGCTATCTCACAGCTCCAGAGACCAGGTTTGATTCCAGCCTCAGGCGACGGTCTGTGTGGAGTTTGCATGTTTTCCTCACACCAGTCACCTTAAATCTGTGTGCTTTGCATCTGGATCCTCCCACCAATGGCAACAGATCCTCTCCTCTTGTATTTCTCTGGATCCCTTATGATTTTGAGCATCTTAATCATTCCCCATGTTGTCTTCTGCTGTCCTAGGTAAACAGCCTTTGCTTCACCAATCCATCCACCTAATTGATATTCCTCATCTTTGGAGCCATTCTCGTGAATCTTTTCTGCATTCTTTCTAATACCCTCACATCCCTCCTAAACTATGATGTCCCCAATAATAGATTAAAGCATTTTACCATACTATTGAAGTCAAGCTGACTGGCCTATTGATCCCTGTTTCTCACTCTCATCTCTCAAATGGCAGGATTATATTTGTACCTTCGTGGGGACTGTTCCAGACTCTAGAAAATTTTGTAAAATTAAAAAATCAATGTTTTCTTTCCTTCATTGAAACTAGGAGCAGGAGTAAGCCATTCGGCCCTCAAAGCCTGCGTTGCCGTTCAGCATGATCATGGCTGATCCTGTATCTCAATACCATGTTTCTGCTTTCTCTCCTTGATGCCTTTAATATCTAAAAGAAATTATCAGTCTTGTTCTTGAATTTACTCAGTAATTTCAGTAGACTCCGCAGCCTTCTGTGAGACTAAATTCTATGGATTGATCACACTCTGCACGAAGAAATGTTTCCACATCGCAATCCTAAATGGCCTACCTCATAGAGCCTGAGACTCTGCTCTGGTTTTAGACTCCCCAGTCAGGTGAACAATCCACTCTGCTTGACATCTAGCCCTATTAGAATTTTGTATGTTTCAGACAAATCCACTCTCCTCCTTCTAAACTGTAGTAAATAAAGGCCTAATCAAACCAATCCCGCTCATGGAACAGTTCTGCAATCCTCAGTAACAGCCCAGTGAATTTCTGCTGCACTCCCTCTCTGCCAAGTTTATCCTCTCCTCATCAAAACTGCATGCAATATTCCAGGTATTGGTCCAGTAAGGCTCTGTATAACTGCAGTAAGATATTTCCATATTGGAACTCGAATCCTTTCGCAGTGAAGATCACTATACCATGCCTTCTGATTTGCTTGCTGCACCTGCCTATCTACTATCATCAATTAGTGAATAAGGACTTTCAGATCTCTGTACATAAACACCATCCTAGATATCACCATTTAAATAATATTCAAGCTTTCTGTTTTTCTCACTAATACCATATTTATCCATGCAATACTGCATCTGCCGTGTGGTTATTCATTTACTTGACTGTCTTGATCATCTTGAAGCCACCTTGTATCTCTCAATCTTTCCCAGTTCTGTATCATTAGCAAACTTGGAAATGTTGCATTTGGTTCCTTCAACCAGATCATTTATCTACTTTTTATATATAAAAAGTGAATAGCTGGGGTCTAAGCACTGATCGTTATGCTACGCCAGTAGTCTCTGCCTGCCAACCTTGCAGAAGACCTATTTATTCCCACTTTGTTTCTGATCTGTCAATCAATTTTCAGTCCATGCCAGTACATTGCCTCCAATCCCATATGCATTAATTGTGCCCACCACTGTTTCTCTCCTATCTACTGTAACAGTTACATCCTCGAAAGAGCTGATTTCCAGAGGTTAGATGAGAGTGACAGCACTTGACATCCTAATGCCACACTGAGTTAATTGTGGCCTTGGGGTCCTGTCAGTACTGGAGCCAATGGGAATCATGGGCAAACTGTCAACTGTTTGGAGTCATATCTGGCATATGGGTTGTGGTTATTTGAGTTTAGTCATCTCAGCTCTAAGACATCTCTTCAGGATTTCCACAGGGTAGTGTCATAGGCCAGGCCATTTTCAGCTGCTTCAGCAATGACCTTCCCTCCATCCAAAGGTCAGAAGTGGAAATGTTCACCAATGATTGTACAAGGTTTGCTGCTATTTGCAACTCAAGTAGCAGTCCGTGTCCAAATGCAACAAGACCTGGACAACATCCAGGCTTGGGCTGACAAGTGGCAAGTAATATTGGCGCTACACAAATGCCAGGCTATGACTATCTCCAATAAGAGACAACCTAACCGCTGACCCTGGACATTCAATGGTTTTACGATCACTGAATCTCCCACTGTCAACATCCTTGGGGTTACCAATCATCAGAAACTCAACTGGGCTTGCCACGGAAATACAGTGGCTACAGGAGCATGTCAGAGGCTTAGGATACTGTGGTGAATAACTTACCTACAAGATACAAGATGGAATACTCCCTGCTTTCAATGGATGGGTGCAGGTCCATGATTACAGTCACCCATGATTACAGTTGTAGCCTTATTGCTTGTGTCTCTAATCTCCTGTTTAATGCCTTCCCTTGCATCTCAGCTGCTGTTTGGGTCCTATAGACCCTCTCTGCTATTACCTCGAGAGACCCCGAATGAACTACCTCCTTGCCAATTCTTATCTATGGGCTGGTCCTCCAATAGCTCATCTGACACCCAGCTCTACCTGCCACCAGCTATACTGTCTCTAAATGAACAGACTATTTGCCTGGCGCCTGTTATGTAATGAGCAGAAATTCACTCTAACTAAATACTGGGAAGAATGAAGCCACTATCTTAAGTCCCTCCCACAAGGTCTGGTTGTCAGCCACTAACTCCATCCTCTTAATTGTGAGAGTCTGAACCAGGCTGCACATAACCTGATGTATTATTTAGTCCAGATATGAACTTGTAGCCATCATTAACAGCACCCTTGTTCCATTGCCTGCCTCTGCACTCCATCTGCTTCTGAAACCTTTGAGTTAACATTTGTTTCCTCAAGGCTATTGCACTATGCTCCTTGGTGGCCTCTCACATGCATGTTCTCTTATGAACATAACTTCTGACTATATTCAGACGCACCAAGTCCTGTTCACCCTTCACTCCTGTACTCTTTTGATGGCTTTGGCTCCCAGTTCAGTTCTGCCTTGATTGTAAACTTGTTGTTTCTTTGAATTTTAAATCCCTCCATGGCTTTTTTCCGCAATTGGAAGCAACCAAAATCATCTGCTCCAATCTAGGATTGGGGCCAAATTGGAAGGCTCCAATCTAGTCCTGTTGTGCATTCCCATCATATATTGCTGCACCATTGTGTTCAGCTACAAGCTCTTTGTTTAAGGATAAGGTAATCTGCCTGAATGTATCTTTGATTTGTCTAGTTTTACTTGCTGATGTGAAGTATGAGCTTTGTATAAGTTCATGTTGAAGTGCTCTGGGTGCATGTAGCCCTGAAAAATTTGTGTTTTTTTACCTTCTATCTCATTGTTTCTGTAATCAATGATTTTATTGATTTCAGCAGATAGGAGGAGCATGTGGGAAGAATTATTCATTCAATACATGAATTATTTTGTACTTATTCTCTGCTTTAGAACCACTGAGCTAGGGTTTTACCATCTTCCACCCACTTCCTCAGTCTTGGCCTCAACCACCACTTCATAACACTTCTTCCTCTGAAATTTTCAGAACTTAATTTCCATCTGATCCATTTTGTATCATATTTAATCTGTATTTTGGAATTCAGGCATGTAATTCTCATTCAGCATGTTTCTTTAAAAGGTTTCCACTTGTTCATGATTGTAGTTAGTTCTCTAAGTCTTTCAGTATTTTGCAGCCACAGTGCCATGTATACCAAATCCTGAGAACTGAGCAACAGCAGATCTTATCTGCAAATCATTACAGAATTCTAAGTAAACTTATAGCTACTAAGATTGTTGAACATTAACTTTGGAGAAATGATTGTAGTGATCAACTGTTCACGGGCATTGTGACATTCTTCATTTGTGTCATGCACACTTTCTGGCATTACAAAGTATCTGCAGAATAATACGCCAATATGGTATCCCAGTGTTACACAGTGACAGATCTGTCACCACCAGTACTGTAACCCAGTGTTATACAGAGACACCTGTCTGCAAGCAGTACTGTACCCCACTGACATACAGTGGCAGACCTATCCACACCACTGATGTACTGAAGTGTTGCACAGTGACAGGCTTGTGCCCTAGTGTTGCACAGTGACAGGCTTGTGCCCTAGTGTTGCACAGTGACAGGCGGAAGGACAGTTGTATGAGTTGTTGGTGAGGCCGCACTTGGAGTATTGTGTACAGTTTTGGACACTCTTGTTGGACTGGAAAGTGTGCAAAGAATATTTACAAGGATGTTGCGAGGACTAGTTGGCCTGACTTAGAGAGAGAGGTTGGCCAGGATAGGACTTTATTCCTTGGAATGTAGGAGAATGAGGGGTGACCTTATTGAGGTGCATAAAATCATGAGTGGAATAGATAGGATGAATACATATCATCTTTTTCCTAGGGATGGGGAATTGAAAACTAGCGGTTTAAGGTGAGAGGGGGTAGATTTAAGAAGGACCTGAAGGGCAACATCTTCACGCAGAGAGTGGTGCGTACATGGAATAGGCTGCAAGAGAAAGTGTTTGAGGCAGGTACAATAGCAACATTTAAAAAACATTTGGATAGGTCCATGGATGAGAAGGGTTTAGAGGGATATGGACCAAATGTGGGAAATTGGAACTAGCATCATGGTCAGCATGGACCAGTTTGGGCTGAAGGGCCTGTTTCCATGCTGTATTACTCTATGACATGTAGTATGAGGAAGTGGGGAAGCAACAGAAGGACTTGGACAGACTAGGAGAGTGGGCAGTGAAGTGGCAGGTGAAATACAATGTGGGAAAGTGTGAGGTTGTGCACTTTGATAGGAAGAACAGAGATGTCGACTACTTTCTAAGTGGAGAAGGGCTTCAGAAATTTGAACACAAAGGGACTTAGGAGTTCTAGTTCAGGATTCTCTTAAGGTTATCAAACAGGTTCAGTTGGCAGCTAAGAAGGAAATGCACTGTTAGTATTCATTTCGAGAGGGCTGGATTACAAGACCAGGGCATACTGCTGAGGCTGTAGAAGGCTCAGACCGCAATTAGAATACTGTGAGCATCCTTGGGACCCGTATCTAAGGAAGGAAGTAAAGGCATTGGAGGGGGTCCAGAAGAGGTTTTCAAGAATGATCCTGCGGATGAAGGGCTTGTCGTATGAGGAGTGGCTGAGGAGTCTGGTCTGTAATCATTGAAGTTTAGAAGGATGAGGGGAACATGTCTCATCGAAACTTACAGAATACTGGGAGGTCTGCATTGAGTGAACATGGAGAAGATAGTTCCACAAGGGACAGCATAGTGGCTCAGTGGTTAGCACTGCTGCCTCACAGTGCCTGGGGCCCAGGTCCAATTTCCCCCTTGTGCAAACTTCACACAGACAGTTGCCCATTCTCCCCGTGTTTTGTGGGTTTCCTCCCACAGTCCAAAGATGTGCAGGCTAGGTCGATTGGCCATGCTAAATTGCCCGTAGTGTTCAGGGATGTGTAGATTAGGTGGGTTTGGGGAATAGGTCTGGGTGGGATGCTCCGAGGGTTGGTGTGGACTCATTGGGCCGAAGGGCCTGTTTCCACGCTGTAGGGATTCTGTGGAAGTTTTTCACTAGGACCCAAGGGCCAGCCTATCCAGCCAATCCTTATAACTCAAACTTTCCAGTCTCCGTAATATCTTTGTAAATTTTGTTTTGCATTCTTTCCAGTTTAGTAACATCCTTCCTATAGCAGGGCAACTAGAATTGTACACAGTACTCCAAATGTGGCCATATCAGTGTCCCAGCTCCTGTACTCAATACTCTGACTGATGAAGGCAAGCGTGCCTTCTTCACAACCCTGTCTGCCTGTGACGCCAATTTCAAGAAACTATGTAGCTGCATCCCTAGGTCTCTGTTCGACAGCACTCGCCAGCGCCTTACCATTAACTGTGTAAGTCCTGCCTTGGTTTGTCTTACCAAAATGCAACACTTCATTTTTATCTGCATTAAACTTCATCTGCCATTCCTCGGCCCACTGGCCCAGTTGATCAAGATCCTGTTGTACTTTTAGATAACTTTCGCTGTCCGCTATATTACCAATTTTGCTATCATCCGCAAACTTACTAGCCATGCCTCCTATATTCTCATCCAAACCATTTATATAGATGACAAACTTGAGTGGACACAGCACCAATCCTTGTGACACAAAACTGGTCCCAGGCCTCCAGTCTGAACAATACCTCTGCCCATATCCTCTGTCTCCTACTGTCAAGCTAGTTTTGAATGCAATTGACTAGCTGTCTCTGGATCCCATTTAATCCAACTTTGCTAACCAGTCTACCATGTTGAACTTTGTTGAAGGCCTTCTCCTGTTGTATAGAAATGTATGGTTGTAATGAGAAGTTGGAACTTTGGAAATTGAAGACAGAAGTTCCTAGTGAATGGAGAATGGTTTGATTCACACTTAGCCTGGGATGAGTACTGTTGTTTTCCTACTTTTATATATGTATAATATATAATTATAAAAATATACTATATATATTCGTATAAAAGTCAATTTTTTTTTAGACTTTAAGGTTAAATTTATGGGGTTGACTATTACATGCTACATTTGAGGGGCTGAAATTCATGCCACAGTCCAAAGTACCATATCATTGGCAGAAGCCCAATTGATCTCTAAATGAATAAAGAAAAATAAAACAGTGAACTATGGTAATTACCAGTATTTCTGTAATCCAGTGCCATGAAAAATGAACAGGGCTGTGAGAGGCATAATCTCTCATAGCATCGTACCTCACGTGAGCATTCGTGTATTGTCAGCGGATAAGAACAAACAGAACAATTATTCTCCCTGTAAATAAAAACCTGATTATTCTTTCACAAAGTAACTCTGAAATCTTTTCCATTTTCTTCGATGTCCAAAAGCGCGCTCTCACCCTCAGTGAAACAGTAAGTCAGTGGATCTGAGCTCTCTCAATTACTGGGTTCATTCTTTTGAAGCTCTGACAAAGGGATGAAACCTGATGAAAAGAAACCTGCTGTTAAAATGCTACAGTATCCTGGAGTCAAAAACAAAATCCCAACAAACCTGGGAGACTGGATGATAGCACTTTATCTCCACCTGCAGGTTATTAACGTATTACTGTTTAGATTCAGCACTTTAATTTTCACATTTTCATCCCCATCTTCGGAGTAAAGGTACAGTTCAGGAAGGTTCTTTGACAGATGAGAACGAACACCAGCCAGCATTTACCTTAAAATCCAAATTATCTGTGAAGAACTAGGGTCGACCTTTACACGAGATGTATGGAAAATTCAAGATTTTTTGGCCAAAAATAGGGGTCGGCTTTTACATGAGATCAACTTTTACTCTAGTATATATGGTATATGATTTGGACTCTGGGCTAAGGAGTGCAGTTATGGAATTTTTGGCTGAAAGAAACTAGATGATTGATCGTCAGCATGAAAACAGCAGAGGTCAGAAAGACACTGAAAGCTCAGTGGGCAGATACATGCCAGATGGCAATATTATGTAAATAGGCTGATTTTGTATGAATGATTTTGTTGTCATGAATTTTACAGTGAGATATTCAGTAAAATACAGTGAAAAGCTTTCATTCATCACCATGATTAGGTGCCATTTTGAATAGTTTAAGAATAAGAAAAATGAAAAGATATGGCTTAAAAAGAAGTCTGTCTACATTCCGCTGCCTCCTACACAAGTCCTCAGTCAGCTCAGAACCACCACAGCATTGTTGCCGCTGCAGCATCAGACCCAACCAATGACACAGTTGCTGATCCTCAGGTCTCACCTTTCACTGCTGAGCCTACCTCACCGACATTGCCTCTGCCAATGTAGCAGCCACCAATTCCGGGTCCTATGCTCACCTCACAAAAGTGAATAAGGGTTCGCTTGTCGCTGACGCCGATGCTGTCTGAGCTGTTCAGACATCCAGCGGTACAAAAGGTAGTAAGAGAGAGAGGGAAAAAAAACAAGGAAAGAGAAAAAAGAAAAGCGGAGCAGATGAGCCCAGGCTCAGGAACCATACTCCGCCATCTTGGACACTTCCTAAATTGGAGGAATGAAGCAGAAACATTGGATCCTGTGGAGTGAAAATTTGATTTCTTTCTAGGTAAAGTTGATGAGATGGTTCAGAAAACAAGTGGAATACTGATATCACAGACATAACAAAGAGGTGAATTGAACTTCTGAATGATATATTTCTTCAATCTGAAATAGAGGTTGTTTGATTTTTCTTTTCTAATATTTTTCTTTTGAAAAAATAGGCAGTGGTGTCTTTCCCTAAAAAAAAAACCCAGTTGTGAAGTCCAATTTAAAATTGGCCAAGGCAAATTACTTAGGGTTAAAGCAAAATCTATCAATGCATTCAAAACACAGGGAATTAGACTGCAATGCGCATTCTCTCTCAGACATCCAAAAATATACTTAAAAGCAATCCCAACAGGCCATAAGTTTCAGTCATATAACTGGGGCAGCTACCAAGGCGGGTTTTGGTATCCTGGTCAGATCTTATTGTTTCTGCAGCACATACCTGGATTTATTAGCACCAGCTTGTGCACAGTGTGTTTCATTGGTTTCCTTTGTTCAGAACTGGCTGAAGTAGATGTAATGTCAATATTCCTTCATGTCACCTAGATTGGAAGTTCATACAAATGGGAGGTGAGCCATACCGGAGATGATTTTTGATTTGATTTGAATTACTTGCCCATTATTGGCTGGGCTGTTTTAATGTGTTTTTCAAATAGTTGCTAAATTTATATGTGTATATTAAAGTTCTTTTGTAATCTATTCATAACACTGAGATATGGAACATTTAAAAACAAATCCAAGGAATCATAATTGACCTTTACAAAACACCTGTCTGATCTCAACTGGATTTTTTAATAAGTTTTTAAAAAATTTTTTTGGAAGTTTTATTTATGGGTGGTATGGCTCAGTGGTTAGCAATGCTGCCTCACAGCACCAGGGACCCGGGTTTGATTTCACCCTTGGACGACTGTCTGTGTGCAGTTTGCACATTCTCCCCTTATCTGTGTGGGTTTCCTCCGGTTTCATCCCACAGTCCAAAGATGTGCAGGTTAGGTGGATTGGCCATGCTAAACTGCCCGTAGTGTTCAGTAGATTAGGTGGGTTATAGGGGGATGGGTCTGGGTGGGATGCTCTGAGGGTCTGTGTGGACTTGTTGGGCCAAAGGGCCTGTTTCCAAACTGTAGGGATTCTTTAAAAAAAAGTCTGGGCTTCACACTTTAGGGAGGATGTCAGGCTTTGGAGAGGATTTGCTGGAACGGTACCAGAAATCAGGTACTCCATTTATATGGAGAGACTGGGGATGCTGGGATTGTTCTTCAAGCAGAGAAGAAGAAGTGGGATTTAATCAAGGTGTTCAAAATTAGCTGCACCTTTGTTAGAGCCTAGTGAAAAACTGTTTGCTCTGACAAACAAGTTGTTAGCCAGGGACCCCTGATTTAAAATTATTGGGAAAACGATGTGAATTGTTATCAGACTGAGGGTTGGTAGCCTTTAGGACATAATACCTGAAAGAATAACGTTGAGCGTAAATTCCAAATTTTTGCAAGAAATTAGGCATCTACTGAAGAAATCTTTTGCAGGGTTGTGAGGAGGAAATTGGACAGTTCTTGCAAAGAATCAATGCTGACATGACTAGGTAAATGGTATCTTGCTGTGCTTGTGAAACACCTTGCTTTTAAGAACTTGTGTCCTCTGTCCTGCAGACATTTTGTGCCTAATATCACGTTTGGTCATCCTGTGGTAGAATGTCTTCGGAAAGAACTCGGACAAGAACCCTTCTTTGGTAAGACTTTTGAGTAGCATTCCCCCTTTCAATGTGGTGTTGTCAGTGATGTTCTGGAAATTGTGGCATAAAATGTTTGGATGGGATTGAGGCCAGTTATTGTCAGCAACTGATAATGTAGCCTCCCTGCAATTAACCACTTTCCTTCTTTGAAATTAATGGGATGGTTTCCAGGTGTAAGGTCCTGAGCATTCAGTACTTCAAACAGGAATGATGAAGGACATTGTTTAGTTGGACACTGAGCTGTTGATTGATAGCACTAAATTAATTCCTGTGGTCAGGAGGTTGCTGGGAGCCAGGTTTTCTCTTGGTCTGCTCAGAATATTTTCATGCTCGCTGCCTGGCTACCCCACAGCCAAAGGCAGTTCATTCCAATTCTGGTATAAACTCACTGTTAAGAACCTTGGAAATGCAATCATAAAGCCACTAACTGCTGTGGTGATATTGAGTTGTTAGCTCAGATGCAGACTTGTATACTCAGTGACAGCATCAGAAAATAAATCATAACTTTAGAAATTCAAAGTGAAAAATGACTGAGACAAATAGTGTCCTCTAAATGAGCAGTAAATAGTGAGAGTAACTGAGACAAATACCATCTTTTTCATGAGACTTAAACACTGTCGCCAAGTGTGAATAACTGAGATAAATGCTGACCCAAGTGACAGTAACACAAGTACTGTCCCCTAGACAGGGTAACTGAGATACTAGTCAGGAATGGGAGTAATAGAGAGAAAAATGCAGTCTCTTTGTGAGAGTAACCGAGATGCATACTGTCTCCAAATGGGAACGATGGAGTTACAAACAGTTTCTATGTGAGATTAAATGGGAGAGCTATATTATCCTCTTAGTAACTGTAACTGAGAGTTGAATGCTATTCATCTGGTGCATGCTATGTTGAACTGCTTTATTCAGCCCTCACTTGGGATGTACTTTCTATACTTTCACCCATTTCCCCACATTTTGTGAAAGATTAGACTGAATCTTGATTTTGAAAGCTGCCTAGTATTCTTTTTAATTTGTTGAAATTTGTCCAATTGAGTTATTTGATTTCTTTCAAGGTGAGAGGGGCAAGATTTAAAAGGGATCTAAGGGGCAACTTTTTCACGCAGAGGGTGGTGAACGTGTGGAATAAGCTGCCAAAGGAAGTGGTGGAGGCTGGTACGATGATAACATTTAAAAGGCATGTAGATGGGTATATGAATAGGAAGGGTTTAGAGGGATATCGACCAAATGCTGGCAAATGGCACTAGATTTATTTAGGATATCTAATCGTATGGATGAGTTGGACCGAAGGGTCTGTTTCTGTGATGTGCATCTATGACTTTTATTTAAAATTGAGGAGAGGTTAAAATGTTCTTTCATTTTGATTTTTGTGAAACATGTGACCCACGTGGTGTGGCAGGCACGTGATGGTACAAAGGAAGAACATTGAATTGTGATTAAACCATTCATCAGAGTTGATTCACTCTGGAGATGTAGGTCCCTAGTGCCTCTTTTTTTAAACTTTGTCATAAGTAGTTCAGTAACAAAAGCAGGCCTGGTGCTTGGAATACGCCACAGGAATTTGTTGTGCTGTGTTGGTGTCTGGCTGATGTTTGAAACTTGTTAAAAACACAAGCACTTTCTCCTCTTCAGTTAAGTAGTCCCAGTGCTAGTGCAGTCACTCCTGGTCTTAACACTGATACACTTTTATTTTTGAATGGTAAATGATTGTATCTATTTACATTGGACAATGAGTTTTGTCTCTCTCCTCCACTTTTGAAGGCTGCAGCTAAAGTTGGGTAGGCCTCGCTGGGAGTGGAAGAGTTTGAAAAACTTCAAACAAGTTTTTTTTAATATCTGAAACCATGTGGTGTAGTAAGAATGAGCATAGCCTCTGAATGTCGATTTTAAAATGGCAGCAACAGGGAGGAGGCTAGGTTGCATCTGTTGACACCTAAGACATTTAAAGTGATAAAAAGTTAGCAAACACTTATTCCTTCAATTCTTGTAATTTTTATATTGGTAACAAAAAGTGTCGAAGTAGATTTTTAATTTTAAAAAACTTTTTTATTATTGCGCATGCACAGAATGAGAGAGATTAGAAATGAGCATATGCAGGCAGCAGTTATTGGTGGATTGTTGGTGTCAGTAAACACTTTGTAGCCAGTTATTTAAATGTAGACTGTACGTAGCCTGGTATCAGAAATGGGTCAACTAGTCTCCTTAAACAACTAACAAACATCTAGATTATTGCAAATATAATTTTAAAGAAAAATTGTTAACAAAAATTTTAAGCTGTACAAATATATACATCCTTTCTTGAAAAAGAGCACAAATGCACGCAAAGGCAAATTATGCTGAATATCTGAAATAAAAACAGAACGTGCTGGAGAAACTCAGCGGCTCTGGCAGCTTATATACAGATAAATACAAAGTTAACATTTTGAGCTCAGTGACCCTTCTTCAGAAACGAAAGGAGCCGGAAAATTTTTGTTTTTATGCTGTTGAGAAAGAGTGAAGGTGAAGCAAGTGGAACCGATGGTGACCGTTGGTAAACAACAACAGATGATTAAGAAATTAGTTCATAGCTTGTGACAAAGATGTACCCAAGTATGATGCAAGGATTCCAGGCAAGAGATAAGCTAACCATGGTTAACCAGAAAAGTTAAGGATAGCATCAGATTGAAAGAAAACGTACGATTTGGCAAACATTAGTAATAAGCCAGAGGTTGGGAGCATTTTTAAAAACAAAAGATGACCAAAAAAGCACTGTGTAGCAAGTAATAGCCAAATGGATAGCAAGAGCTTCTTTTAAAATCATGAAAGGAAGAACACAACAAAAATGAACATTGCCTCTTTCAGAATGAGGCTAGGGAAATAACGGGGAACCAGGAAATGGCAGAAAAGTTGATCAAATACTACACATCAGTCCTCATAGTAGAAGACACTAGTAGCATTCCAAAATTACTAAATAATCAAGGGACAAAAGGAGGAGAGGAAATAAGTATAATAGCTATAACCAGAAGAAAAGTGCTAGAGAAACTAATGGTGCTAAAGCTCAATTAACCCCTTGGACCTGGGGGTTGCATCCAGGATATTAAAGAAAGTAGCAACAGAGACAGTGGATGCACTGGTAGGGATCTTAGACAGGAGGATTATAAGTCTGCCAGTGTAACATACTTATTCACAAAGGGAAGGTTACAAACTTGGAACTATAGGTTTATTTGAAATCACAAGCTTTCGGAACACAGTAATTCTTTTTCCCAAATGTGGAGGTGCCAGCGTTGGATTGGGGTGGACCAGGTCAGAAGTCACACGACACTTGGTTATAGTCCAACAGGTTTATTTGAATTCACAAGCTTTCGGAGTAGTGCTCCTTCGTCAGGTGAAGTGAAAGCGAAGCACACAGGCAGAGAATTTATAGGCAGAGGAGGAACATGACGAACACCTAAAGATGCTGGAAGACGCCCTCATAAGAACGGGTCATGATGCTCAACTGATTGATCATCAGTTCCGACATGCCACAATGAAAAACCACAGTAACCTGCTCATAAGACAGCCACAGGGCATGACTGATAGAGCACCCTTCATTGTCCAGTACCTCCCCAGAGCGGAGAAACTACCCATCTTCTTTGCAGACTTCAACATGTTATCGATGAGAACAAATATTTTGTCAAGGCCATCCGTACATTTCTACTTCTCGCCTTCAAATAACCACCAAACCTTAAGCAGACCATCATCTGCAGCAAACTACTCAGCCTTCAGGACAACATTGACCACAACACCACACAACCCTGCCATGGCAACCTCCTCAGTACATGCCAGGTCATTGACATGGATGCTACCATCACACATAGAAACATCACCCACAAAGTACATGACCAGTACTCCTGTGATTTGGCCAATGTTTACCTCATACGCTGCGGGCACGGATGCCCTGAGGCATGGATGTTGGCGAGACCATGACACTACGACAACAGATGAATGGACACCGTGCAACAATCGACAAACAGTTGGGAACACCTTCAGTGGTCAAGGACATTCAGCCTCTGATCTTTCAGTAAGCATCCTCCAAGGCAGTCTTTGAGATACACAATGCAGAATCGCCGAGCAGAAACTGATAGCCAAGTTCCATACCCATGAAAACGGCCTCAACCATGATCTTGCATTTATGTTGCGCTACACGTAACCCCATCATACTGTCCTGTATTTGTAAAATCTTCCTTACCGTCCTGTTTTGACACCATCACCAATACTTATTATGATCTCTCTACCTTAATTAGTTTATACAGTTTTGGATTACTTGTTACTTTGGTTAGATCTGCAGCATGTGACTCATATCTATCATGTTATTCCAGCTTTTTGGTTTGTCTCCAGCACCATCTTATTTTTAATCTTTTGTAATTATCTCTCTGCCTCAATCTGATTATAGGTTACCTCTTTGCTTGCTATTCAGCTGTTGACATTTTACTCACACCATCTGATACTTTTCGATCATCTGCAGAGACTTACTATGCAGCCTGTCAACGCTCCACTCACACCATTGGTACGATCTTTTGCTCTCTCTGCCTATAAATTCTGTGCCTGTGTGCTTCTCTTCACTTCACCTGACGAAGGAGCAGCGCTCAGAAAACATGTGATTTCAGATAAATTTGTTGGACTATAACTTAGCGTTGTGTGACTTCTGACCTTGTGCACTCCAGCCCAACACCGGCACCACCTCATCTTGGAACTGCACCTTAACTACTGTTTTTTGGAATCAAAAGGATCTAACAGCTGAACGTTTAGAAATACATAATATGATCAAGCAGAGTCATCATGGCTTCATGAAAGGGGAATCATTCCTGACAAATTTAGTAGAATTCTTTTGAGGAGGTAACAAGCAGGAATAGATAAAGGGGAGCCAGTAGATGTACACTAATAGATACTTGCAGCATAGAAGGAAGCCATTCAGCACACTGTACCTGTCGGTCAACAAAACTCTGACTACACTAATTCCATTTTCCAACTTTAGGCCCAGAGAACTGGAGACAATGGCAACATGAGTGAATATATAAATACTGCTTAAATGTTATGAGTTTCTAACTCAACCACCCTTTCAGTCAATGAGTTCCAGATTCCCACTAAACTCTGCGTGAAAACTATCAACCTAAACACTTAATCTTCTATATCTTACTGTTAACTCTATACCCCTGTTACTGACCCAGCCACGAATGGAAAAAGTGCCGTTGTATCCACTTTGTCTAGGGCCCTCAATATTATGCACCTCTAGGTCCCCTCTCAATCTTTGCTGCTCCAAAGAAAATAACTCCAGTTTATCTAATCTTTCCTCCTAATTCCAGACCCTCTAAGCTAGGCAACATGTATCTTATCTCCACTACATCGTCTCCGGTGCTATCACATTTTTTTTCTTTATTCATTCACAGGATGAGGGGTGTCACTGGCTAGACAGCATTTTATGCCCATCCCTGATTGCCCGGAGGGCAGTTAAGAGTCAACCATACTGCTGTGGGTCTGGAGTCACATGTAGGCCAGACCAGGTAAGGATGGCAGCTTCATTCCCTAAAGGGCATTAGTGACAACCGGCAATAGATTCACAGTGATTATTAGATTCTTAATTCCAGATATTTATTGAATTCAAATTCCACCATCTGCCACCTTTAACAGTCAGTGGTGATACCGCCATCCCTCCGAAAATGTGCTTATCAGAACTACACACAGTATTCCAGTGTGGCTTAGTCAGCATTTTATACAGTTCCCGCATAGCCTCCCTGTTCTTATTTCTGAGTCTCAGCCCATGATCCACCTGCCCTGCTATTTTCAGAGGAATTGCACACCAAGGTCTGATTTTCAATACTTTCCAGGGTCCTACCATTGATAATCCATGTAGTATATGTGGCCTTCCAAAAGGTGTTTGATGAGTACTGCATATTAGGCAACTTAATAAGTGCCTGTGGTATTGGGGTTAGTCTTTTAGCTTGGATAGAGGATTGGCTAACAAGTAGAAGACAGTTAGGATGGAGGGGGGGCATTTTCAGGATGGCAACCTGTAACTAGTGGAGTGGCACATGGATCATGCTGGGCCACAATCATTTACAATGCATATTAATGACTTAGATGAGGAAAGTGAATGTACTATAGCCAAGTTTGCGGATGACACAAAAATAGGTGGGGAAAGCAAGTGGTAATGAAAAAGAGTCTGCAGAGGGATATAGACAGGTTAGATGAGTAGGCAAAAAACTTGGCAGAACTCAAGGCGGCACGGTGGCACAGTGGTTAGCACTGCTGCCTCACAGCACCAGGGACTCGGGTTCAATTTCCATTCTCCGGTGACTGTCTGTGTGGAGTTTGCACATTCTCCCCATGTCTGCGTGGGTTTCCTCCGGGTGCTCGGGTTTCCTCCCACAGTCCATAGATTTGCAGGCTAGGTGGATTGGCCATGCTAAATTGCCCGTAGTGTTCAGGGATGTGTAGATTAGGTGGGTTATAGGGGGATGGCTCTGAGGGTGGGATGCTCTGAGAGTCAGTGTGGACTTGTTGGGCTGAAGGGCCTGTTTCCACACTGTAGGGATTCTATGATGTAATGTAGGAAAATGTGAGGTTATGCACTTTGGCAGGAAGAGTGGAGGAGCTGAATAGTTAAATGGAGAAAGACTGCAGAAGGGTACAGCATAGAGGGACTTTGGAGTCCTCATCAATGAATCGCATTAGCATCTACATTCAGTGTATAATAGGAAGGCGAATGAAATGTTGGTCGTTATTTCAAAGGGGATGGAGTATAAAAGTAGGGAGGTTTTGCTAAAACTATACAAGGCAGTAGTCGGACCATAATTTTGGGCCCCTTCTCTAAGGAAAGATCTTCAGTTTATTAGGCTGATACCAGGTATGGAGGGCTTTTTTGAGGTTGAGCCCAAACTCATTAGAGTTTAGATGAATGAAAGGTGACTTTATTGAAACATAAGAGATCCCTTGGCAACTTGACAGGGTAGATACAAAAAGATTGTTTCCCCTTGTGAGAGAGTCTAGGATCAGAGGGCATAATCTCAAAGAAAGAGGTTTCCCAGTTGAGAGAGAGAGAGAAATGAGGAACGTTTCATGAGGGTGGTGAATTTGTGGAATTCTTTACAGCAGAGGGCTATTGAGGTGGGCCATTAGGTATATTCAAGGCCAAGATAAACAGATTTTTAGAGTCCTAGAGCATGGAAAGACCCTTCTGTTCCAATTCATCTACGCTGACCAATTATCCTAAACTAATCTAGTCCCATTTGCCTGTATTTGGCCCATTTCCCTCCAAACCCTTTCCAGTCCACGTACCCATCCAGACGCCTTTTAAATGATGTAATTCTACCTGCCTCTAGCTGCCACTTCCTCTGGCAAAACATTTCATGTACATATCACCCTCTGCATGAAAAGTTGCCCTTCAGGTATCTTCTAAATCTTTCTCAACTCACCTTAAACCTGTGCTCTGTAATTTTGGACTCCCCTGTCTTGGGAAAAAGACCTTATCTATGCCCTCCATGATTTTACAAACCATAAAACTGTAAGGTCACCCTTTAGCCTCTCACGTTTCAGCAAAAATAGTAAGGAAAGTAAGTGTATTGGGAAAAGGCAGGAAGGGGAGTTGAGGATTATCAAATCAGCCTTGATCCGAATCCACAGACTGAAAAGTTTGCTTTTACTCTTCCATCTTGTGATCTTAAAATATGTCGCCTCTGCTGAGTCTAAATCCATGCAAATGAGACAGCAGCATTGGTTGGGGAGATCAGGGGTGTTAAGAATAGGACTGAGATCCTGCTGTGAAGTTGTTGACCTTGAAGTTGAGTCCTCATGGCTGTAATATGCCTAGGCAGGAGTGCCTAAATTAAGCTTCTCTTTTGGATATGTCCCTCGCTCAAATACTATTGAGGGAGGTGGGGGTGAGAGAGCTGAAAGTTGACTAGAATTGACAAAAGCTGTTGTATAACAGCAGTGTTTAAATCGAAGGCCATGCTCGCCATTTGCAGTGTGTTTATTGTATTAATTTAAAGGATCTAGATTTGTTGCTGGAATGAATTTTATAAGTATAACCTTTTCAAAGCTACTGGTTAATAGGAATTTAAGTGCTCCCTGCCACTGTGCCTTGTTTATTTTACAGATATGCATATGATGGTCTCAAAGCCAGAGCAGTGGGTGAAACCGATGGCAGTAGCGGGGGCTAATCAATACACATTCCATCTAGAAGCAACAAATAACCCAGGACCACTCATCAAAGACATACGTGAAAACTGCATGAAGGTAAGTGTGAAGGAAGTGTTTGAGTCAGTATGCACCACTTCATTTCTGTCCATGAGATTTCAATGAAGTGATTGCTCACCGTTCAAAATGAACTGTGTTTAAAAAGCTACCTGTGAAGTCAGAGAACCTCTCCCTCCAAATTGAGGTTATGGGCTGTTTAGAGCTGTACAGTTCTACCTTTCCAGATTGGAGGGCACATCTATAACACTGCAGTGATCATCTATTGCAGTAGAGTACTGGAGTGTGCAAATGTGTTTTTGTATAAGACAGTAGGAGTGTAGGTCCATTTCTGTACAACACTTGGTTCCAGTACTGGTGGGGACAGCAGTGTCAGTGTATAATACTGGAGTATGGTCCTGGTGGTGAAAGTCTGTCACCGTATAACACGGGGGAAGAGTTCTGGTGGAGACAAAACTGTCACTGTGCAACACTGGGATACAGTACTGGTGGAGGCAGATATGTCACTGTATAATTCCCTGTTTGATTTCTTAGTAACTACACTATGTTGATGGTCTCTAGTTTTGCTCTTCTCCACAAGTGGAAATGCTTTGTCTGAATTCCCTAAAAGTATTGTCCATTATGTTCATCACTCCCATATGATAAGTGTCCCAGTATAACATGAAATTGAGTTGTGTTAAAGTTGTAGCAAATAAGCAACAGGCGTCACACTAGACCACTGTTTGTTATCTGTCCCTCATTAAGCAAACTGTAGTGAATATATTCATGTTAAACAGGAGTCACAGTAAAACCGTCATTTGTGGAAGAGGAGGCATTCTGCCCATCTGTTTCCATTTGACTCTCTACAGGTCAATTAGTCCCATTCCCACACCAGTTTATTTCTTTCAAGTTACTGCTTTTCAAGTACCTACTCCCTCTCAGTTTCCTGTTGTCTCCAATATCTGCTTCTATCAATATTTATACAGATTCTTCTTCCTTAATAAATACCAACACAAATAACCTTTAAGGTACGCTGGACGTATTGTGCACTAAACATATTAGCACCATTTTTATCCCTAACAGCAGCCGTTCCATTGCTTACACCCCACGTTCGAACTGAGGGTCTGCTGTGTCAAAGCAGGCAGGGCTATTCTTCACAAAGGACAGTGGTCTGACTGGTCTTTAACATTTTCTTTAAGAATCTAGTGATACCTGGGTGCTAACTGAGAAACTGGTTTTATTTAGCAGTTGATTGGTACTATTCACAAAGCAACTACATGCATAATGGGAGTTAAGTGTGTAAGGAGTGCTGGGGCAGTATAGAAAATGGGTTCAGCCTTTATCTTAATAGATATGTCAAATTGAATGACTGAAAGGTATAGGATGATACTGGTATAAAACGAGAGATTAAAGGAGATTAGCCATGACCTGCAAGTAAATTAAATGATTGGATATCATGCTTGGGAATAGCTTGAGACAGAATATAAACAAGGTAAGCCTCAGAATACAGATGCCAATACTCTAGCGATTTATACATTCTGTTCCCTTTCATCGTGTACCCCACATTAGGCAGTGACAGATCTGCCTCCACTAGTGACACTTGTGCTTGTTTATTTGCTACAACTTTAACACAACTCAATTTATGTTATACTGCGGCACTCGTCATATGGGAGTGGGAAACATAATGGACAATACTTTTAGGGAGTACAGACAAAATATTTCCACTTGTGGAGAACAGCAAAACTAGAAACCATCAACATAATGTAGCTACCAAGAAATCAAATAGCAAATTTAGAAAAACATTTTATCTGTAAAGCAATGCCTATCTATACCAGTGGCTAAGATGAATAGTACACTTCTGAAGAAGAAGGGTCTTGACCCGAAACGTCAGCTTTCCTGCTCCTCGGCCTGCTGTGTTCATCCAGCTCTACACCTTGTTATCTTGGAAAGGAATAAATGTTTACTATGACAGATTTATGTGATGATACAGGGGAGGATGCTTGAGTAAAGCATAAATGTCACCATGTTTAGGTTGATCTGTTTGTGTTCAGTTTATTCTATGTAATTCTAGATTAGAATTAAGTTGATCTCAGCAAACTGACTCCAGTTTGGTATTGATCTTTCTTCTGCATTTAAACTGCGTATCTGCCCTGTTAATGACGGGTGCTGGGTGATTTACTTTGTTTAAAAATTTGGTACTTCATACAGAGCAAAACAAATAAACATGTGGAGTTTATCTTAAATGTAAGAAGTTTCTTGGTTAGCTTTTTCAAATGGTACGTCCATCAAAGAGATGACCAGAGTGGGTATTATTTCCTTTTGCTTCCAACAGAAGACTTGTAGAACTAGACAGCACCTCTAATAAAACAAGCATTCCTTTATTTCACTGCTGCATGGACACATGAATAGGTGAATGAACTTTCAAAACTTAATGTAAATCCAAACCCATGTAATATGGCAATCTCACACTTAATATATCTTGTATTCTTCCTCTAAAGGTGGGACTGGCAATTAAACCAGGTACAAGTGTAGAAGACTTGGCTCCTTGGGCAAATCAGATTGACATGGCTCTAGTGATGACTGTGGAACCTGGGTTTGGAGGTCAGAAATTTATGGGTGATATGATGTCAAAGGTATAATTTCCATTTCGTATGCTTTGTGGCCTGTCGTAGTGTTTGATCATTGAAGGAATTGGTTTAACATCAATAGATCCTATTAGGACAGGTTAGTTTGAACTTCTTCAGGTGCAGAAGTTCTGCTTAAACAATTGCAAGATAATTCACTTTTTCCTGTCCTAATGCAGATATAGAATGTTGCTATAGTTATTACAAATCGGTTCCCATTTAGCTGTGGAACCTGTTTGCTAAAATATTTCCCTCCTTGTTTGTCCATTTGTGAAAGAGATTTAGAACAGAAAACCATTGTTCTTTTGTTTTAGGTCCACTGGTTGCGAACACAGTTTCCTTCGCTGGATATTGAAGTTGATGGAGGTGTGGGACCAGACACTATTCAGAAATGTGCAGAGGTACTACTACACTGTGACAAAAATAAAATCTGGTACATAATGTGTTTAATTGCTTCAACAAGACTTATTTGTTCCATCCCACCACTTTTTTTTTTTGCAAGTTCACTGCGGTAGATGCTACCTCACTCGTCATGTTCTCAGTTCTCAGTGGCTGGAGTGCAATGGATGTAGGACTCCAGCTGGGTTCCCTTGTTTTCTTCTCTGCTGAAGGTGATAAACTTGGTGTAGTACCCTGACTCAATGCCAGTAGGTTTTGATGAGATGACCCTACAGACAATAGCAATCCCAATATACAGTGCACACTGCTGCCCAAGTGGCGATCAGCTATCTCTGCAGAGTCATAAAATACTTTTCCACACAGCTATCTCAAACTGAGCTTGGCACCTCTATAGTGCCAACATCTACATTACATACTTTAAATTCAAAACGGCAAATAGGGTATTTTTTGGGCTTAGTGAGACTGTTCTCTTAGCTGGAGATAAAAAGCATGGCACCATTTTTTTTGAAGGACTGGAACTGTTCTTATCTGCAGATTTTGTGGTGTAGCAAAACTCTCAATGCTGTTAGGAAGCAATAGGAATGTATTTCCAAGCCATGAGGGTGAGTGATTTTGGCAGGAACACGGAGATGGTGGTGTTCCCATGTACCTACTACCCTTGTCTTTTTGATAGGAGTGGTTATGGGTTTAGAAGTTACTATGTAAGGAGCTTTGGTGAATTGCTACTAAGCACTGGCCAATCACAAACATTTACTCCCTCCATGACTTCACAGTATTAATGTTCAATACATACTTAAAGCTTTTTTTTGGTAAATCTATTTATGATATTAAACTTAATTTTTTTAGGCTGGAGCAAACATGATCGTATCTGGCAGTGCAGTCATGAAGAGTGATGACCCCAGATCTGTAATAAATCTACTCCGTAATGTCTGTGTTGAAGCCATGCAAAAGCGCTGCCTGGACAGGTGAAATGGCAACAGTGCAACCATAGGAAATTCAATTGTGCCTGCTGGTGGTGGTATGGGAATGAACTTCAAACACGTGTAAAACTAATAATTCTTCCATACAGCTGAAACAGTCTAGAAGTTCAGAGGGCTAAAGGAGCAAAGTCTGCAAATGTAAAACTCCCTGTGATTGAAACATTTTCTCTTGGTGCCTCTTTTCTCTATATTCTGAATAAAAACAAATAACTATGTTGTACTGTTTGTATGTGATGCAGAAACAGGAGCTGACAATGTGGAAAAAAATCTCAGACCCTTGAGGAGTCAAAGAATCTGTCTGGTGAGAGTCAGTGCTGTGAGCATTCCTCACTTCTTGAGGATTTTTATATTAGTAGAGAGGAGAACTTTTTCGTGCTTAATGTGAAATTTAGTTTACCTGTGGGCTTTCACAGTCCAATGAGTCAAGCATAACGTGGAAGGGGGCTCTAAAATGGCACTTTTGAAGCCAGAAGTGTAACAAATTGATTTTGCATCATAAGCAGGTCATCATTTAATAAAAAATTTAAACGCCTGAAGTAAAATATACTCAATGACTTGGCCTCCACAGCCTTCTGTACCAAGGAGTTCTACAGATTCACCATACCTGGCTGAAGAAATTCCTTATCTCAGTTCTAAGGGGCCATGCCCTCAGGTCCTAGCAGGAGGAACTAGTGGAAACATTTTCTCCCTGTCCACTGTATCCAGTCCTCAGTATTAGAGTTTCAATAGATTCCCCGTCTTCATCTTTCTAAACACCAAGTACAAAAACAGTCCTCAATCCTTCATCTGACAAGCCCTTCATCCTTGGGCGGCTAGTGCATCCTTAGATTATAAGGCCCAAAACTGCTCACTGTGTTCCAGATACAGTCTGATCAGAGCCTTAACAGCCTCAGCATTACATCTCTGGTCTTGTATTCTAGCATTGTATTTGCCTTCCTAACTTCTGCACATTAACCTTAGGAGTTATGGTTTAAACTGCCCACCAAACTCCATAACCTCATTTCCCCAGATTGGGCAAAGTGGTAAATGAAATACAATCTCCTAGCCTTCCCATTTCTTCAACACTACATATCCCTCCAGTTATCTTTGAAACTGTCATCTGGTTTCAAGGAAGCTCTAGAGGAAGTGTAGTAGTTCTTCCTTTTAGGGTGAAGAATATGCCCTAAATATAAAAAAGGGGAAGAACAGCTTCTTGGTGGTCTATGTATCCAGTTGTTCCACACACAATGAGAAATTGGGTGATGGTGTTAAAATCATAAATATCACTCCCAAAAACCAGAACCATATAAAACTCTCTTGGAGGAGGAAAATGCTGGCTTTGAAGGAAAGTATTTAACACTACTGTTCCAATGATACGTTATCACAGTGACTGAAATTATTTTCCTTAGTGCAGTGTTAAAATTGATAATGGCAATACTAACAATAAATATGGGGCAGATTGTTAAAAGCAAATTACTTTCAGTCAAGATACAAAGTAAACCTTAAAAAATGCTGGAAATACACAGCTGCTCTGATGAAGCTTTGAACGCATGGCCCAGTCCACCCTGACATTTACCTGCCTTTCAGTTGCTTAAGTATTTGCAGCACAGATGCACCGACTGGAACCTTTTAGCACAAGAGAGGACAATAACACTTTTTAAGTAAAATTATTTTAGTTAATAAAGATAAACAGAAGGCAAAAAGGTGTGAAAAGAAACCTAAACAAAAACAGTTTCAGAACACTTTCTCTTGATCTAGTTGATATGACCTCAGGTCCAGCTGCTGGTCAAATAGGATGCAGAATATTCAACAGATTAGGAAAAAAGTTTACAATTTGGATACTGCTGTTCTCATTGACGACTCCAGGCTTAGACTGTTTCTCTCAAATGAATACATCCAGGAGTTCAGGCAAAGAACTGAAAATACAACCTTCCACAGTTATATTTGAATGATTTTTTTAGCTTAAAAATCAGTCCAAAAAGCTTATGGAATTGCAGGTGTCTTTCACTACCATAAGGTGATTTCTTGAAGAAAATGGCTGCAAGAATAATACGAGGGATTAGCAAAGTATGATGAAAACAGGAAATAAATTCCATTCAGAAATTTAACAGTCTTTTCCTCATTGCTTTCAGTTCTGAAGAATTAAATCTGACTCAAAACATTAACTGTCTCTCTCCATCAAAGCCTCCACAAATGCTTCCAGACCTACAAAGTTTCTCCAGCACTTTTTTGGTTTCCTCAGAAGATGAGCCTGGGATTATTCTGGATCAAAAACTGTTAGTATAGTTCACAGGTTAGAATGTAAAAATGGTTGAAAAGCAAAATATTTCAACAGGTCTAGCAACATCTTGTGTCAGGACTGGCAAAAGAGATAAAGTGGTTTCAAAGTAAATATAGAGGCAGAGACAAGTGGCACAAGGGGCAAATGAGCTGGTATAAGGACAAGTAAAGCAAAGAGTCTAGAGGGTGTGAAAATGGGGAGCATCAGCGTCGTCCACAAGATCCGATATTGATAAAAGCACTATTTAGTCTGAAAGGTGAGATGTTGTTTAAAAAAAATATATATATAGTGGCTCAGAAAGACTGGAGATAAAAGCTGAACAGAGCTGAAAAACAACCTCATTACCTGATATTAAAAAACACACAAAATGCTGAAAACCCTCAGCAGGTCAGATAGCAAAGGTGGAGACAGAAACAGTGAATGACAAGTGTGTGACCTTTTATTACCTTGTACCTGAAACTGTCATGTTATTGGAGGTTTGAGATGTATGAACTGCACATCCAAAAATACATGTTACTCTTACTGCCACAGGAAACCATGTGCTTGAAAAGTTGCATAGTGGCAGAATCCATGTTCAACTCTTGATATCTGCTGGCCATAAATGGGGGCTACAATTAATAGCTTCATGCCCTAAATTGAAGTGAACATGAAATCAGCCCAAATTCCAAAGTTTAGTTCCAGCAACATTTGCTGAAAATGACTAAGTATGGATGTTCAGTGGAGCAAGGACCCAGCACAGCGACATGTTCACAATCGGTAAATAACCCTGAATGCTGCCAGAGGCGATGGATTGAATTATAAGCACTAGGGAGAAGTTCTGGATGAGTAGTCACCCATGCTAGAATCCACACTTTCAGAAGGGGTAGGAACAAAGGTTTGCTCAAAATTGCTTAGAAGTGGCTACTTTCAAAAAGACAGTTATAAAACTCACTGCATCAGTTACCTTATGATCATCCAATAATTTTCTGTTTGCTAAATAAATCTCAGGTTTATCAGCACTACTTCATTACACTGCTCTGTCTCCAGAGTGAGAGTTTATATTCTGCTTCTTCAGTAGCTATGTGTCCATTGGATGGCACTCTGTCTGAACTTCCAGTGCCAGTTGGTGATTGATTAGTTGGGCTATTCCCACTGAGCGCCAAGTATGACCTCGTGAGTGGTTGAGGTCCAACCTTATCACTTACAGCTACCTCCGGATGAGTCAAGTGTTTTGTCTCCTCGTCATTCAGAGGGAAAGTACGACAATTCCAGGGTAAAACGACCTGAAAGAAAGAGCAGTTCTCATTATAGATAAAGCTGTGTTAATGATTTACATATTTTCCATTACACCTTGTATCTTCAATATTCACAAGCTCAAAAAGTTTTGAAACTGCATCAACATCTGACCTCACACACTCATCTTGAACAAATATACCTTAATCCTTGGAGCATTACTCAACATTGTTGAATTCCAGAACAAAAACATGCTCGAGAAAGCTTGGACAGACAAAACAGCGATGTTAAAATTTAACTGCAGTTTAAATTGCCCAAATCCTATTTCAAAAAGGTATTTAACAGGATCGATGTCATTACAGCTATTTGATCTATACAGGCCATATTGGCTCTCCATATATCAATGCAGTCAGTCCAACACCTCACTAAATCACTGCAGCCCTTCGAAGTTTACTTCCTTCAGTTGTTGATCCAATTTCCTTTTCAAATCATTCACCTTCTCTGATCACACTGACCAACTAAGACACTACAGAATCTCAAAGCTACATGTATAAAATGTTTCAATATTCCTTTCCTTCAAACAGTATTAAAACTTAGTGACCTCTGGTTCAAACAATATATCCTGGTCATCAAGATATATTGGCAGGCAAAATTAGGGAGAAATCCAAGATATTTTACAAGTGGGAAGAGAATAACCAGGGAAAGAGTAGGGACCAAGGAGAAACGTATGTGTGTGGAGCCACATGACATCGTTGGAGTGTTAAACAAGTACTTCACAACTGTCTTTAGTCAGGAGGAGAATGTAGGTACAGATTTGAGGAAGAGGAACAGAGAAGTGCTTGAGCAGATTGATATAGGGACTAAGGTATTGGAGGTTCTGGAGGGTTTAAAAGACAACAAATCCCCAGGTCTGGAGGACTTGTGTCCTTTGGCAGCCTGGGATACAAGAGGGGAAATTACAAGGGCCCTGACCCAAACTGTTAATTTCTCTCCAGCTGCTTGGAGGAAATGCCAGAGTACTGGAGCATTGCTAATGTGGTTTCTCTTTTCAAGAAGGGTGATAGAGATAGACTAGTGGTCAGGAAACTATTGGAGAAAATTCTGAAGGAGAGAATTAATCTCTATTTAGAGAAGAAAGGTTTGATCAGGGCCACAGTCAGCATGATTTTTTTCCATAGTGAGGTGATGCCTAACAAAGCTGGTTGAATTTTTCAGAGTGTAGATGAGGATGCAGTTGATATGGATTGCAAAGCTTTTGATAAGATCCCACATGGCAGACTGATGAAGAAAGTGAAAGCCTGGATCCCATGTGCTAACTTGGCATGTTGGATCCAAAATTGGCTGAGTGACAGCAGATAGAAAATGATGCAGGAAGGTTGTTTGTATCTTGAGGCCAGTGCCATTGGTGTACCACAGGGATCAGTACTGGGTCTCTTGTTTGTGATATTCATAAACAATTTGGATGAGAACGTGGACAGGGGAATAGATAAATAAGTTTGTGGATGACACAAAAGCAAAGTTCCTGGGGGAGCTCAGCAGGTCTGGCAGCACCTGTGAAAAAAAAAAGTTAACATTTCGGGTCCGGTGGCCCTTCCTCAGAACTCAAAACATTAACTCTGTTTCTTTTCCTTCACAGATGCTGCCAGACCTGCTGAGCTTTCCCAGCAACTTTGTTTTTGTTCCGGATTTACAGCATCCGTAGTTCTTTCGGTTTTTATTGTGGATGACACATACTGGCTGGGTGGTTGACAGTGAGGAAGGAGGTCTTAGGTTGCAGGAAGATATAAATGGATTGGTCAGATGGGCAGGGCAGATTAGTGGCAGATATTAACCCTGATAAATGTGAAGTATTGCACTTTGGAAATAGTACCAAAGACTAGAAAGTACTCAACAAATGGCAGGACACCAGGAAACTCAGGAACAGAAGGATCTTGGGTGTGGCAGGACAGGTTAATCAGGCAGTTAAAGTGGCATATGGGACAGTGTTTTTATCAGTTGAGGTGTAGATTATAAGAACAGGAAGGTTATGTGGGAGCTGTACAGGACTTTGGTTAGGCACAGCGATAGCACTGCGTGTAGTACTGGTCACTGGAAGTACAAAGTGCACTGGAGAGATGCAAAGGAGAGTCACCAGGATCTGCCTGAAGAGAGGCTGGATAAGTTTGGGTTGTTTTCTTTAAAGCAGAGCAGGTTGAGAGTGGACCTGATAGAGGTGTGTAAGATTATGAGGGCTATGGATCAGGTGAATCGAGAGTAGTTGTTCCCCTGAGCTGAAGGTTCAATTTTAAAAAAGGGCACATTATTTTAAAGTGAAAGGTTGAGAGAGATTTGAGGAAAATTTTTTTTCACCCAGAGGGTTTGGAATGCACTGCCTGGGAAGGTAATTGAGGCAGGTAACCTGAACCTTTAAAAAGAACTTGGATCAGCATTTGAAATGT
The DNA here is from genome assembly GCF_021869965.1 of Rhincodon typus. Taxonomy (NCBI): domain Eukaryota; kingdom Metazoa; phylum Chordata; class Chondrichthyes; order Orectolobiformes; family Rhincodontidae; genus Rhincodon; species Rhincodon typus. Next base: position 3,411,449 of record NC_063338.1, read on the forward strand.
CATGACTATGAGCCTAGTACAGAAAGATGGGGCTAGGTGTAGATTTAGTGTAGCTTTGGTGGTACAGACGTGATGGGCAGGAGGGCCTCTTCATAATGTACAATTCTATAATTTGTTACAGTGGATTTTGCAAGATGTAGCTGAGATAAGCAGCATGTCAAATGGACCTAGTTTTGGAAGTACCAGAGAAGGCAAAAGAGAGATGGTGAATGGGGAAATGGAAGTGAGGGAAGTCTTAAGTGTTGACACTGAACAAGGAAATTATTGCCTTACAATGGGTAAGAGATAAGGGCAGAATTAAATTGTGTATATGCAAATACACGGAGTATAGTAAACAAAATTGGGGAACTGGAAGCAGAAATTGCTCTGGGAGATATGACATAGTAGCATTGACAGACACGGGACTCAAGCCAGAACAGGACTGGATATTTAACATTCCAGGTTATAAGGCTTTTAGTAGAAACATGGTGGGTAAAAGGGGAGGTGGTGCAGCAGTCTAGGTCAAAGATAGTGTCATTGTCCCAACTCCTGAATTAGAATCTATATGGTTGGAGGTGAGAAACAGAAGGGAGCAATGACCTTGTTGAGTACTTATTACAGACCTCCAAACAGTGAGGAGGAAGTAGAAGAGAGCATTTATGGGCAGATTATGGAAATCTGCAGAGCAAGTAGGGTTGTGATAGTTGGTGATTTCAATTACCTGATGATGGATTGTGGAAAAACTAGACTGTCAGGTATGGAAGGGGATAACTTCCTGTAATGCGTACAGGATAACTTTGTGGAACAGGCAGCTGTGCTGGATCTGGTCCTAGAAAACGAGGCAGACCAAGCGGAGAACCTGAGTGGGTGAGCATTTGGGACATAACATTGAACATTTATGATGTTATGATTGCTAAGTTGAAAAAGTATAATAATCAGTCAATGATTAAGTTACCAGACTGGAAAAGGTCTAAGAAGTCGACCTTCAGCAAATTGATGCATTTTGGTGGATAAAACAGTGGATTTTAAAAAAAGGGAGAACTTCAAAAGGATACAAGCAAGGTACATACCCATGAGAAATAAATACGGGGAATCCAAAGCTACATTACCCTAGATAACCAAGGACATTGATGAGAAAATAGGGAAGGAAAAAGGAGGTAGTAAGAACTGCCGATGCTGGAGTCAGAGATAACACAGCGTGGAGCTGGAGGAACACAGCAGGCCAGGTAGCATCAGAGGAGCAGGAAAACTGACGTTTCGGGTCGGGACCCTTAAGGGGTTATGTGTTAAGAAAAAAGGAGGCATGTGATACATACCAGAACAACAATAGCAATAGATGTCAGGAAGCGTATCTCAGCTAAGGCTGCAATAAGCCTAAGAGCAAGCATGAACAAAAGATGGCAGGCTGCATTAAAATGAATAGTAACGTGTTCTTCAGACACATTAAAAGTAAAACATGGGTGGCACGGTGGACTTGTTGGGTTGAAGTGCCTGCTTCCACACTGTATAGATTCTATGGATTAGTAAAAGATAGAGTGGGCCCCATAAGGAATAAGCAAGGTAAGTGGATCACTGAGCCAAAGGATATGGCAGAGGTATTAAATGAATATTTTGCTTCTGTCTTTACCAAACTAGAAGATGGTGACAATGGCCTAATTCAAAACGTGGGTGTTGAGCAACTGAACAGTATAGAGGGGTGCTAAAAAGGCTGGCAGCACTCCAGATGGGACTTGGAAGAGGGAAGAGATTGCTGCGCCTTTGGCGAGGATCTTTGTGTCCTCACTGTCCACTGGAGTAGTACCAGATGATTGGAGGATGGCAAATGTCATTGCCTTGTTTAAGAAAGGGAATAGGGATAATTCTGGGAATTACAGACCGGTCAGTCTTACTTCTGTGGTGGGCAAATTACTGGAGAGGATTCTGAGAGATAGTATTTATGATTATTTAGAAAAGCACAGGTTGATTAGAATTAGTCAGCATGGCTTTAAGAGGGGCAGGTCATGCCTCACAAGCCTTACTGAATTCTTTGAGGATGTGACAAAGTACATTGACGAAGGCAGAGCAGTGGATGTGGTGCATATTGATTTTAGCAAGGCATTTGATAAGGTTCCCCATGGGAGACTCATTCTGAAAGTAAGGAAGCATGGGATTCAGGGAAATTTGGCTGTCTGGATACAGAACTGGTTGTCCAATAGAAGACAGAGGGTGGTAGTAGATGGAAAGTATTCAGCCTGGAGCTCGGTGATCCGCAGGGATCTGTTCTGGGACCTCTGCTCTTTGTGATCTTTATAAATGGCTTGGCTAAGGAAGTGGAACAGTAAGTTTGCTGATGACACAAAGGTTGGTGGAGTTGTGGATAGTGTGGAGGGCTCTTGTAGGTTGCAACGGGACACTGACAGGATGCAGAGCTCGGCAAAGAAGTGGCAGATGGAATTCAACCTGGAAAAGTGTGAAGTGATTCATTTTGGATGGTCGAATTTGAATGCAGAATATGGGGTCAATGGCAGGTTTCTCGGCAGTGTGGAGCAACAGAGGGATCTTGGGGTCCACATTCATAGATCCCTCAAAGTTGCTACCCGAGTAGATAGGGTTGTAAAGGAGGCATATGGTGTGTTGGCTTTCATTGGCAGGGGAATTGAGTTTAAGAGCCGTGAGGTTATTCTGCAGCTCTGTAAAACTCTGGTTAGACCACACTTGGAATATTGTGTTCAGTTTTGGTCGCCTCATTATAGGAAGGATGTGAAAGCTTTAGAGAGGGTGCAGAGGAGATTTACCAGGATGCTGCCTGGACTGGAGGGCAGGCCTTATGAGGAAAGGTCGACAGAGCTAGGGCTTTTCTCATTGGAGCAAAGAAGGATGAGAGGTGACTTGATAGAGGTGTACAAGATGATAAGAGGCATAGATAGAGTGGATACCCAGAGATTTTTCCCCGGGCGGAAATGACTATTATGAGGGGGCATAATCTTAAGGTGACTGGGGGAAGGTGTAGGGGAGATATCAGAGGTCAGTTCTTTACACAGAGAGTGGTGGGTGCGTGGAATGCGCTGCCGGCGGTGGTAGTGGAGTCAGATACATTAGAGACATTTAAGCGACTCTTGGATAGGCACACGGATGATAGTAAAACGTAGGGTATGCAGGGTAGTTTGATCTTACAGTAGGATAATAAGTCGGCACAATATCATGGGCCGAAGGACCTGCACTGTGCTGTACTGTTCTATGTTCTATGGATGTATCCTAGATTCCTACAGATAAGGGAGAAAATTGTGGAGACAAATTTTTCAGGCCTCTATGAACATAGGATTAGTCCCAGGGGACTGGAGGATTGCAAATGTTACACTAATGTTTAAGAAAGTGATACAGATAACTCAGGAAACTACAGGCCTGTCAGCCTGACATCAACAATGGAAAAACTGATAGAGGCCATAGTATGGGTAGGTAAATATACACTTAGAGAAAAATAAGTTAATACTGGACAGTCAACATGGCTTTGTCAACAGTAGGTCATGTCTGACAAATTTAACCGAGTTCTTTGATGAGGTGACACAGGCAGTGAATGAGGGTAAACCTGTGGATATTGTATATTTGGACTTTCAGAAAGCATTTGATATGGTGCCATATGGTAGGTTGGTTAACAAATTAGAAATGTTTGTGATTGAAGGGTCTTTGGCAGAATGGATCAGATGTCAGCTAAAAGACAGGAAACAGACGGGAGGTATAGACGGGAAGTTGTCAGATTGGAGAAGAGTTGGAAGTGATGTTCCCCAAGAATCGGTGTTGGGACCTTTGCTTTTTATGATTTATAAAAAAGGTTTGAAAAAGGGTGTTGATGGCAAAAATCTCTAAATATGCAGATGATACTAACTAGGGAGAATAGTGAATTACGAGGTCGATGCCGAGCAGCTTCAGAGGGACATTTTCAAATTGCAAGTGGGCAGACACCCGTGGATTTCAATGCAAAGATATGCAAGATAATGCATTTTGGTATAAGAAACACGGAAAGACAATACAGGCTTAATGGCACAACTTTGAGGGGAGTACAGGAGCAGCCAGGCAAGTTAAAACAGTTGTTAAGGTGGCTTATAGGATCCTGGATTTATAGAGGCATAACATATAAAAGCAAGAAATGATTTACAAATCATTGATAAGATCACATTTGGAATGTTGTGTTCAATTCAGGACACTTTATTTATGGAAAGATATGGAAGATTATGCAAAGATACTGGAGAGAATTCAAATGAGATTTACTAGAATGAATGATATCAGGAATGAAGGATTTTTGATACACAAGAAAACATGAGCGAGATTGAGCTTAATCTCCTTGGAGCAGAGGAGGAGGAGGTGACCTTACTGAGGTGTTCAAAATGATGAACAATTTTGACAGGGTCAAGAAGGATATTCTGTTTCCCTTTCTTGGTATGTCAATAACTAGGGGTCACAATTTTAAGACTGTCAACAAGAGAACTAGGAGCGATATGAGGAGAAACTGCTTTATTCAGAAGTTAGGATTTGGAATGCCTTGCCTGGGAGAGTAGTGGAGGCAAATTTCACAGGAGGCTTCAAAAGAGAGCTAAATATATATTTGAAAGCGATGAAGTTAGAGGGCGACAGAGATAAAGCTAAAGAGTAGGATTAGCTGGGTAGCTCTTTCGTGAGTTGATATAAACACAAGAATGGCCTCCTTCTGAGCTGTAAAATTCTACAGTTCTATTATTTAACAGAAACCCAAGATAAACATGACTAATGAAGAACAGTCAGAACCATGTGCTGTATGTTATTCTATTGGTTTTCTTTTTTTTTAATATATCGAATCCCTACAGTGAAGGAACAGGCCCTTTGGCCCAACAAGTCCACCCCACCTAGACCCATCCCTCTATAACCCACCTAATCTACACATCCCTGAACACTACAGGCAATTTAGCATGGCCAATCCACCTAGCCTGCACATCTTTGGACTGTGGGAGGAAACCCACACAGGCAGACAGTCGCCCAAGGATGGAATCGAACCCGGGTCCTGGTGCCATGAGGCAGCAGTGCTAACCACTGAGCCACCATGCCACCTCTTACATGCTTACATTCTGATTCTAGGATTGAGGATGAAATGATTCTGGTTTTGGATTGATGGCAGTGCAGGTCAAATAGTTTCCCATCTGTTACACAGATTGTCTGTGTCTTGCTGGAGGCAAGATTAATATAATCAGTAAGACAGTCACTATAGAGTCAGAGTCATATAGCATAGAAACAGATCCTTCAGTCCTACCAGTTCATGCTGAACATAATCCCAAACTAAAGTAGTCTCACCTGCCTGCTCTGGCCCATATCCCTCCAAACCTTTCCTTTCCATGTATTTATCCAAATGTCTTCTAAAATGTTGTAATTGCATGCACATCCACCACTTCCTCAGGAAGTTCATTGCACAAGTGAACCATCCTCTAAGAACATTTGCCCCTCATATCTTCTTAAAATCTCTATCCTCGCACCATAAAAATGTGGCCCCTAGTCCAGAAATTCCCCAAAGGGAAAAGATAACTACCACTGACTATCTTTACCCCTCATTATTTTATAAACTTATAGTCCCAGCCTATCCTGCCTTGCTTTATAAATCAAACCTTTCATACCTAGCAACATCGTGGTAAATCTCTTCTGAACCCTCTCCAGCTTAATAATATCCTTCCTATAACTGGGTGACCAGAAATGGACACAGTATTCCAGAAGAGGCCTCATCAATGTCCTGTACAACCTCAATATGACTTCCCAACTCAAAAGGAATGAGCAATGAAGACAAGCATGCCAAGTGCCTTTTTAACTACCCTGTCTGTATGTGACGCAAACTTAAAGAATTTTGTACTGAACCCCTATGTTCTACAACACTACCCAATGCTGTGCCATTAATTGTACAAGGCCTACCCTTGTTTGTTGTACCAAAATGCAATACCTTGCATTTATCTAGATTGAACTCCTTTTGCCATTTTTCAGCCCATTGACCAATTTATCACAATCCCTTTGTAATCTTAAAAAACCTTCTTCACTGTCTATTATGCCACCAATTTTGGTGTCTTCTGCAAACTTGCTAACCATGCCTTCTATATTTTCATCTGAATCATTTATACAAATGACAAACAAAAGAGGACCCAGAACTGATCCCCCTGGAACATCGCTGGTCACAGACCTCCAGTCCAAGAAGCACCACCACTTGTATCCAATTGGCAAGCTCACCCTGAATCCCATGTGAACTAACCTTACAAATCAGTCTACCATGCAGAAGCTTTTCGAAGGCTTTACTGAAGGCCAAGTAAATAACATCTACTATTCTGCCCTCAATCTTTTTGGTAACTTCCTCAAAAAAAACTCAAGTTCGTGAGACACTATTTTCCTTGCCCAAAACCATGCTGACTATCCCTAAATCAATTTTTGCCTCTCTAAATATCCATAAATCCTATCTTTTATAATCACCTCCAACAATTTACCCAAAACCGAAATCAGAAGCATAACAAGATGCAGAATGCCTTTCTATAACTCTTGTGGCAATCAGTCAAAAGATGAGCAGTGTTGGATACTGGGCATAAATCACTTCACAAAGTGAACACAGTCATGTATGGAATATTACAGGAGATAATTCCAATAGAGTGCCTCTATTTTATATGAGGTTGTAAAGGGTGACCATCAGGAGGACATTAGGTAATACATAGAAACATAGAAGATATGAGCAGCAGGTGGCCATTCTGCCCTTGGAGCCTGCTCTGCCATTACCATGATCATTGATCGTCCAACTCAAAAGCCTAAGCCTGCTTCCCTCCGTAACCTTTGATCTCATTTGCCCCAAGCTAGCCACCTCTTGAATAAATTCAATGCTTTGGCATCAACATCCTGTGGTAATGAATTCCACAGGCTCACCACTCTTGAGGTAAAGAAACGTCTCCTCATCTCAGTCTTAAATGGTCTACCCTAAATCCTCAGGCTGTGGCCCCTGGTTCTAGACATATATACCATCAGGAACATCCTCCCTGCATCTACCCTGTCCAGTCCTGTTAGAATTTCATAAGTCTCTATGAGATACTCCCTCACTCGTCTGAACTCCAGCAAAAACAATCCTAACCTAGTCAGTCAATCTCTCCTCATATGTCAGTCCCACCATCCCTGGAATCAACCTGGTAAAGCTTCGCTGCACTCCCTCAAGAGCAAGAGCATCCCTCCTCAGAAAAGGAGACTAAAACTGCACACAATATTCTAGGTGTGGCCTTACCAAGGCCTTGCATAAACGCATCATCACATCCCTGCTCCTGCACTCAAAACCTCTCGCAATGAAGGCCAACATACCATTTGCCTTCTTAACCGCCTGCTACACCTGCATGCTTACCTTCAGTGACTGGTACACAAGGACAGCCAGGTCCTGCTGCACACTCCACTCTCCCAATTTACAGCCATTCAGGTAGTAATGTGCCTTCTTGTTTTTGCTTCCAAAGTGAATAACCTCACATTTATCCAAATTATAGTGCATCTGCTATTGATTTGCCCACTCAACTAACCTGTGGAGATCATGCTGAAGGATCTCTGTATCCTCGTCACATTTCACCCTCCCACCCAACTTGGTATCATCTGCAAACTTGGAGATGTTACATTTTGTTCTCTCATCCAAATCATTAATATATATTGTGAATAGCTGGACACCCAGCACCGATCCCTGTGGCACCCCACTAGTTACTGCCTGCCAATTTGAAAAGGACTCACTAATTCCTACTCTTTGTTTCCTCTCTGCCAACCAGGTTCCTATCCATCTCAATACACTTCCCCCAATTCCATGTGCTTTAATCTTGTGCAATAATCTTAATCTCTTATGCGGGATTTTGTCAAACGCTTTCTAAAAGTCCAAATATACTACATCAACTGTCCCTTGTCAACTCTACTTATTACATCTTCATAGAATTCCAACTAATTTCCCAAGCTTGATTTCCCCTTTGTTAATCCATGCTGACTGTGTCTGATCCTGCCATTGCTTTCTAAATGCTCTGCTATAAACTCGTTGATAATGGATTCAAGAATTTTCCATACTACCAATGTTAGGCTTACTGGTCTATAATTCCTGGTTTTCTCCCTTTTTGAATATTGGAGTGGACATTAGCTACCCTCCAATCTGCAGGGACTGTTCCAAAGTCTACAGAATCCTGAAGATGACCACCAATGCATCCACTATTTCTAGAGCAACTTCCTAAAGTACTCTGGGATATAGATTATCAGGCCCTGGGGATTTATCAGCCTTCAATCCCATCAATTTTCCCAACATCATTTCTCTACTAATATTGATCTCCCGCAATTCTTCCCTCTCACTAAATCTTGCATTCTCCAACATTTCTGGTATCTGATTTGTGTCCTCTTTTGTGAGGACAGATCTAAAGTATGTATTCAGTTGCTCAACCATTTCTTTGTCCTCTATTATACATTACCCTGTTCCTGTCTGTAGGAGACCTATATTTGTTTTCACCAATCTCTTTCTCTTCACGTACCTATAGAAACTCTTAGTGTCCCACCCCCGCCATCCCTGTAACCCTGCATATCCCATGGCTAATCCACCTAATTTATACACCCCTGGACACTATGAGCAATTTAGCATGGCAAATCCACCTAATCTGCACATCTTTGGACTGTGGGAGGAAACCCACGCAGACAGCTGAGAGAATGTGTAAACTCCACACAGACAGTTACCGGAGGCTGGAATTGAACCTGGGTCCCTGGTGCTGTGAGGCAGCAGTGCTAACCACAGCTACTGTCCTGCCCATAAAGGACAACGAAACATGCATCCTCAAGATTTATTATAAACATAAATACCTATTAGAAACAACAGAAGTGGCTACAGAATTGAAATTATATATATTAACACAAAGATAACATTAACAAGATAACAGAAACACATTTTCTCCAACCTACCTTTGCATTGGTCCCTCCCTCTAGATGTAAATCCTGAGGCTCTTCAGTCTGTGCCACCTCAGAAACACAGCACCCTGAGCTAGTACAGTTGAGTTGGTTTTGAATATCTGGAGAAGCTGGAAGGTGAGGATTCAAATGCTCATCATTATTCTTACTGAAGGATGATGACCTAAAGGAAAAAATAAAGATTGATAAGCTAAAAGGCCATAAAAATAATTTCAATATCAGGAAGCAAGTTCAGAACGACCACTTCCCTTGAAATAATACATTTTGGGGGGTGCAATTTGTAAAGTTAGTGTGTCTAGAAATTTCCAAAGACACAAAAATAGGTTGCATTGTAACTAGTGTAGATAATAGTGTAACATCATATTTATAAGTCAAGGGAATGGACAAAACTGTAGCAAAAAGATTTTAAGACAACACCAGACAGAAGACTAATCCTGGTTCAATGAAGAGTGCAAGACAGCATGCCAGGAGTAGCACCAGGCATGAGAAGTCAACCTGATATGACCCAAGACCAGTAGCACGACAAGCAGTATGCAATACAAGGGCCAAGCAATCGCATAACCAACAGAACAGATCAAAAATTAAAACAGAAAATAGCAGAGAAACTCAGAAGGTTTGGTAGCATCTATGGCAAGATCCAAGCTCTGCAGTCCTGCCACATCCAATCATGAACTGTGGTGGACGATTAAATAACAGGAGGGGTAGGATTCCACAAATATCCCTATCCTCAATGGGGAAGCCCACACCATCAATGCAGAAGAGAAGGCTGAAGCATTCGCAACAATCTGCAGTCACAAGGGCCAACTGGATGATCCATCTCAGCCTCCACCAGTGGTCCTATGCGTCATATACGCCAGTCTCCAGGCAATTTGATTCACTCCACATGATATCAAGAAATGTCTGACAACATTCCAGCAATGGTACTGAAAACTTGTGCTCCAGAAAGTGATGTGCAGCTCAACAAGTTGTTCCAGCCCAACTACAACTCTACCCAGGTATGTCCTGTACACAAAAAGCACGACAAATCCAGATTAGCCAATTACTATCCCATCAGTTTACTCTCAGTCATTGGCAAAGTGATGGAAGGAGTCATAAGCTATACTATCAAAATTCTTAACGTGAAGGAGGAAGCTATTCGGCCCATCATGTGTACACTGGCTCTCCAAAAGAACATGACTTGACTCAGTCTCTCTCCCTTGTAACCTTGCACATTATTTTTAGTAATCACTTATAATGCCTCCTGAATGCCTCATTTGAACCTGTATTAAGCTTACTAATGATTTATTTACTGGTTCATGGTATTTTAAATGATCAGTATATCTGCATCTCTATTAAAAGGTATTTCACATTTAAAGTCAACGTGTTTACTATTGTTTCACTTTGATGTCAGCACATGATTCAGACTGGAAATCTCATGCAGCAATTTGTCACAATGTTTTTATGGCAGAACTTTATCATAGCAACATCCCCGAACCAAGGGGTTGTCCAAAACAGAAGTGCCCCTACAGCCATGTGGACAAGTTCCACAAAGCAACGACTCAAGTCAGCTATGTAGGCAACAAAAATGTGTGCAGGCCAAGTGCAAAAAGCCACCACCAGGCAGCAGCTGGGTACAAGCAACAACCCATGAGTGTCCTCTCTAAAATTCATTTTGAGGAAAATAAACCAGACCTGAAGTCAGGACACCCTGTATTTCTACTTTCTCAACATTTAGAAACTACTGTGTTCTATCCTTTCTCAGATCCAAAGTGGTGACCTCTCATTTATTTCCCATCCCTAACTGTAGTGATTGTGGTGAGCTGTCTTACTAAACTGCTGCAGTTCTTGGAGTACACCCACAATGCTGTTAAGGGTGTTGACCCAGTAGCACAGTGAAAGAGCAGTTTCAAGTCAGATGTAAACAACTTGGTGGGGAAATTGCATGTGGTGTTTCTATGGATCCGATGCCTTTTGCTTCTGGATGGGAAAAGGTCACAGGTTTGGAAGGTGCTATCCAAGAACGTGAGTTGCAGAATCATTCTATTCCCTAATCTATCATCTCCAGCCACATGAAACTGGTCAGGATAGATCTGAAAAGTAAATGCAAATGTGTGTCAAATCCACAATTGCAGGGCTGACTCTTGTAAATTCCTTAGATCAGAGAAAATTGAGAGGGGACATAATTTTATATATCTCAATCATGAGGGACATAGATAGACATTAAGAAGCTTTTCCCCTTCGTGGAAACAGACCCTTCGGTCCAACTCATCCATGCCGACTAAGTTTCACAAACTAAACTAGTCCCACGTGCCTACATTTGGCCCATATCCCTCCAAACCTTTCCTATTCATGTACCTATCCAAAGCTCACCACTTCCTCTGGCAGTTTATTCACATACAAAGCACCATTATCCTCCGATCCAGTTTAAATCTTTCTCCTCCCACCTTAAAAGGTATGCCCTCTAGTTCAACTCCCCCACCGAAGGGAAAAAGCGTTTGTTATTCACTTATCTATGTCCCACATGATTTTACAAACCTCTATAAGGTCACCCCTCATCTTTCTACATGCCAGTGAAAAAAGTCTCAGCCTATCCAGCCTCTCCTTGTAACTCAAGACCTCTAGTCCTGGCAACATCCTGGTAAATCCCTTGTGTGGAGTTTGCACATTCTCCCCGTGTCTGCGTGGGTTTCCTCTGGGTGCTCCGGTTTCCTCCCACAGTCCAAAGATGTGCAGGCTAGGTGGATTGGCCATGCTAAATTGCCCATAATGTCCAGGGATCTGTAGATTAGGGGGACGGGTCTGGGTGGGATGCTCCGAGGGTTGGTGTGGACTTGTTGCGCCGAAGGGCCTGTTTCCACACCATAGGGATTCTATGAACTATGAATCTTCTCCAATTTAGTAATACCCTTCCTATAATAGACACGGTACTCCAAAAGTGGCCTTAATGTCCTGTACAACCTCAACATGACCAAATCCTGTACTCAATGTTCTGAGCAATGAAGGCAAGCATGCTAAACCCACTCTCTACTTGTGACACAACTTTAAGAACTATGTACCTGAACTCAAACGTCTCTTTGTTCAACAACGCTGCCTCGGGTTGTACAATTCATGCCCTTGTTTGCCTTACTAAAATGCATTACCTCACATTTATCCAAACTGAACTCCATCTGCCATTCCTCAGTCCGTTGGCTTGATTGATCAAGATCCTTTTGTAACCTTAGAAAACTTTCTTCATTGCCGACTATATCACCAATTTTGGTGTCATCCACAAACTTACTAACCATTCCTCCTAAATTCTCATCCAAATCATTTGTATTAATGACAAATGACAGCAGACCCAGCACAAATCTCTGTGGAACACTGCTCTTGTTGTGAAGGACATTTCACGTAAATAAAGGGTGATTTGGTGACAGGACACCAGTCTCAGTGGAGTTATTTCAGCAGCAAATTGAAGTAAACCTGCAATCATCCAAAACTCCACTGCTGAAGGTTTAGGAGGGGATGAGAGAAAAACTTTTTCACTCAGACAGTGATGGGTATCTGGAACTCACTGCCTGTAAGGATGGTAGAGGCAGAAACCCTCATAACATTTAAGAAGTATTTCGATGTGCACTTGTGATGCCAAGGCATAAAAGACTATGAGCCACGTGCTGGAAAATGGGATTAGAATAGTTGATTGTTTTTGACCAGCATGGACACAATGGGTCAAAGGGCTCCACGGCATTCTTCTGTTTTATCATTGTGTGGAGGTCAGAGATGAAGACAAAAACTTCAAGCAATCTTTTTTAAAGTAGAGCTTCTCACATTCTGGAGTCAATAACCCTTCGTTGGTCTGTGATTTCTTAAGTACTGACAGCCCTTGGTACCTAGTACTCTTCGTAAGAGAGAGCGTGAATTAAGGCATTAAGGCACACGAGGGGAGGCTAGATGGGTGAGGTATCAAGGTTTGAGCCAAGCAAGGAATTAGCAGTTTTAGCAGACGAGAAACTTTAACAAAATGACTGCTTGCAATACAACTAAGTATGGTACCTACTTAAAAAGAAACATCAAGGTCAGATGAAAACAGTAAACCAAATATATAGCAACCTTGGGTCCTCCATATTGGTATGCAGTGTAAAGAAGAGAGAACAACACTGTAATCAATACTGGATCAATACACTTGCCTGTTGCCTCTTCGATGACATTTGCTCTGCTCCCACAGGAACCATCTTGCCTGCTCCCATTTTTCATGCTTTTTATGCCGTAAGGAAAATGCTTCATCTGAAATGTCTTCTAGCTGTGAATAAAGCGGACATTGACCAACAGAAACTAAAATCTTGTTTAATTAACATAAACTTGGTTAAAATGTTTGCACAAGGATTATACTAAGAAAAAACATGAGCATAAGGAAATAGAAAAGCAGAAGCAGCAATAACAAAAAAAGGCAGGGATGCTGATGCCCTGCCAAAATAAGTGCCAGGACTTTCAGGAGTTTTCCCCTTATTTCTTGCCTAAGAAGGCAGCCAATTGCATAAGAGTTTCCACCTCTAACCAATTTAGGGTGGAAGTCCGGTTTATATGTTAGTGAAGTATTGCAAATCTCTTAACAGGACATCCAAAAGCCACTGCCATTAAAATGACAGAAATCTCTCAGTAGTGGGGGGAAACATTTTTCATTGAAAAGAATAAGAAACAAATAACTGAATAGAGGGATGGTGGTTAATATGGATACAAAAATTTTTGAAGAAGGCTAAGATGGGTTGTTATTATAGGATTGTACAGTCCTTAAAATGTTGGTACAATGAGAGCAATAACAATGGTATAAAATATCAGGTGGGACCAGTGATCTGGAAAGCAAAAAAGGGCAAGTACTATAACCAGTATCAATAATGGGAAATGCAACTGATCTAAAATCAGCTGGGCAGTTGCAGTCCCAGAGTTATCAGTATGATTGTAAAGGGGTCATTGATAAAAGTCACTACCAGTTATTGGAACTGTTGCTGTTGACTTCAAACATACCACTTCCCCTGGTGTGTGTCGTTCTTTTGACGGTTTGATGGGCACAATTCGCCAGCTGTTGACAGAAAGGAAAGCAAATTCAGTCAACAAACCTATGAATTGCATAGCACAGGAGTGAGCTGTAGGTCTGTTGGTCTTGTGCTAGCTACTTATCCAATTAGCCCCACTCCTGTCCTTCCCATGGCCCTGTGAATTCTCCTTCCCCAACTTCGTTTAATTCACTGTCAAACGTTACTGCTGAATTTCCATTCAACGTCATTTAAATGCAGTGCATTCCTGACTGTTCCAATATCTATCGTGTAAAACATATTTCCTCACCTCCTCTTTGATACTTTTGTTTTTTAATTTAAATTTGTGCTGCATCAGAGAAAAAGCATTCTATTTTGAGCAAAGCAGTGAGAACAACATATCACAAACTTTAGCAATGTAACATAGAACCAGACTGAAGTATGAATAAAGAGCTGGAACACAGCTGTTTTGTACTTTATGAAGAATGAGAAAGATCACAATAACTGATATCCAGTTGGAATCATGCAGACTAAAAACAGATTAAATAGATGATTGGATGAATCTTGTACAGTGTCTTGGGATGTTTCTGAAATGATTTATTTCTTTTGTCAGTTGGAGCTGGAGCACCACCTTTGGCAGAATCCACTGCAGACATCATAATACATCAGCTTTTCAGTGAACAAGACTAATGTGAATTGAAAAAAGTTATCACATCTTGGGAACTTTGGGAATATTGAGAAACACTCCCCACCCCTCAAAAAAAAAATGTAATCACTACAGAATCATTGTTGATTTTGCTGCTGACTACAAAATCCACTCAACTACAGAAAAAAAATGCAGTTTCCATTTATAACGTATAACGTCCTCAGTAAAGCACTTGGCAAATGAATAAACATCTCCAAATGGAAAAAAGTTAACTGTTTCTCTCTGCCAAACCTACTGAATATTTTCAGCAATTTTTGTTTATTTCAGATTTTCAGCAACCACAGCATTTTACTTTTGTAGTCAACTGGTTATTTCTGAAGTACAATCATTATTATGCAAGCAATCATGGCAACCAATTCACTGTGACAAGCTTTAGCGGTGTCAGTGATGTACCAATCCAAAGTAGAACTAGTTTAAATGAGGAAAGGCAGAGCACAGTAAGAGACCATTTTTGAATATGCTGATTGAAGAAATCTTAAAAGCTTGATCCTTTATTCTGAGACGGTGATCCAGTCTTCTAGATCCTGCAACCCTGGAAAACATCCTTAGCACTTACCTTAGCCATTTCTCTTTTTTTTGACAAATTTTCATTCAAGACATATTAAACAAGTATCTGGTGTCTGCCTTTACAGTATAGACAGCAAAGTGGATAAGGAGCAGGCTCAAGGGGCTGAATGGCCTACTCCTGTCCCTATTAAGGTTTTGGATCTGAAACATTCCAGAATAGCTCCCCATTTTTGCTCCTCCCTCTTTTTTAAAAACAGCAGGATTAGGCTTGTTTGCTACCTTCCAACGCTTGGAGATGCCCTCGAAGCCAAGGAACCCTGGAAGGTAAAAACCATGTATCCACCATTTCTGTAGCCAGTTCTTTTAAAACTCTAGGACGAAGGCAGACAGATCCATGCGCTTGTCATTACCTACTCCTATTCATTCTTCCCATACTATATCTTTACTTCTATTGATTTATTTAAGACCCTCATTCCTGCAAAAACTAGATACACCATTCTTCATCACTTCCAGGGCATTTTTAGTTTCTTTTTCTGTGAAGGCCTCAATGTGTTCATAAATTCCTTTTTACTCACATGGCTGATGCTTTTCTCTCAGAATGTGCCACTTAGTCATTTGTATATTTTTTCCTTATTAATTTCTTGATCTTCCTAAGCTAAAGTCTAAAATCCTCCCTAACTTCACTCTTAGTTTTCTTTTAAGTCAAACAGTAAGCTTCTTCCTTTGATCTAATACAATTTTTAACTTCTCATTTGCCACAGAGCAATTTTTCTGCAAGATTTTTCATAGAATCATAGAATACCTGCAGTGTGGAAACAGGCCATTTGGCTCAACATGTTCACACCACCCCACTGAAGAGCATCCCACCCCAACTCATTCCCCTACCCCTGCATTTCCCCATGTCTAACCCACCTAACCTAGACATCCCTGACACTATGCGTTTAGCATGGCACACCTGTGGACTGTGGGAGGAAACCGGAGCACCCGGAGGAAACCCACGCAGACACGGGGAGAACGTGCAAACTCCACACAGTTACCCGAGGGTGGAATCAAACCCCGGTCCCTGGTGCTGCGAGGCAGCAGTGTTGACCACTGAGCCACCGTGCTGCCGTATTTTTGTTCCTTAATTTTTTTTTTGCTTAGTAGGTATTAGTTCTTCATGTTGCGTCTCTACCATAATGTCTTTTAATGTACAGTCCAAATCTACCCTCAGTCAATTCATGCCTCAAAGCAAGTTTTTTTTAAAAAATTCATTTTGTGGGGTGTGGGTGTCACCGGCTGGTCAGCATTTAATTGCCCGTCCCTAGTTGCCCTTGAGAAGGTAGTGGTGAGCTGCCTTCTTGAACCGCTGCAGTCCAGCTGCTGCAGGTTGACCCACAAAACCATTAGGGAGGGAATACCAGGATTTTGACCAAGACAGCGAAGGAACAGCGATAAATTTCCAGGTCAGGATGGGGAGTGGTTTGGAGGGGAACTTGAAGGTGGTGTTCCCAAATATCTACTGCCCTTGTCCTTCTAGATGGAAGTGATCGTGGGTTTGGAAGGTGATGTCCGAGGATCTTTGGTGAATTTCTACAATGCATCTTGTAGGTAGTACACCTTGCTGCAATTGAGCGTTGGTGGTGGAGGGAGTGGGTGCAGTGTCAATCTAGCAGGTTGCTTTGTCCTGAATGGCGTCAAGTTCTTGAGCACTGTTGCGGCTGCACTCATCCAGGCAAGCAGGGGATATTCTATCACACTCGATTTGTGCCTTGTAGATGGTGAACAGGCTTTGGGGAGTCAGGAGGTGAGTTACTCACTACACTATTCCTAGCCTCTGCCCTGCTCTTGTAGCCACTGTTTATGTGGTGAGTCAAGATGAGTTTCTTATCAATGAAAACTCCCAGGATGTTGATAGTGGGGGTATTCAGCGATGGTAACACTATTGAATGTTAAGAGGCAGTGGTTAGATTTTCTCTTGTTGGTGATAGTCATAGTCTGGCATTTGTGTGGCACAAATGCAACCTGTTACTTATCAGTCCAAGCCTGGATATTGTCCAGATCTTCTTGTATTTGGACATGGACTGCTTCAGCATCTGAGAAGTTGCGAATAGTGCTGAACTTCGTGCAATCATGGGCAAACATCCCCACGTGAGACCTTATGATGGAGGGAAGGACATTGATGAAGCAGCTGAAGATTTTTGGGTCTAGGACACTACCCTGAGGAACTCCTGCAGAGATGTAGGTAGTTTGCTTTGAATTAGATTTGAGACCATAGTTTCTGACTTAAACAAATCACTTCCAAGCGTGACATGAAATTCACATTGTGGCTATTTTTGTCTAGACACACCAGTTTATTAATCAACCGTTTCTAACTATGTATTACCAAATCCAAAATTGTTGGTTTGACAGGGAACTGATACAGAAAACTATTTTCACACATTGCACCAACTCATCCTTCATACAATTAGATTTGGTTTGTCTAATCTACAAGATAAATAAGATCTCTTTTCCCTTTTCTAGTTTGACTATCACTTCTAAAATTGAAGTATCCTGAAATATATTGTTCCCAACCTAGGTCACTTTTTAACCGTAGCTCTATAACAAACATTCGGTCAAACTTATTAAATTTCCATCAGTGCTTTTGTAATGCCTGATTTGTTGAAAATGCTTGATGTTCCAATATCATGCCATTAACTTTGAGATTATTCTAATTTTACTTGACCTGCCCTTAGTCACAAATGCCCATTACCTTTGTTAAGCTCACGATCCCTTCATGATCCATTAATTTTAAAAAACTGCACAGAGTCTGGGCCTCAAATTTTCAAATATTAAAAGGCCTTTGAGAAGATGCAAAGATTGAACAGAATGGTATCAATCAGATGCGTTATGTACAGAGATTAAGAAACTGACATCTGTCTCCTGAGAGCAATTAAGATTTAGGGAGCATTTAATTGGGTTATTCAAAATGTTGTGAGGGCTTTCAGACAGAGAGGGAGAAACTGTTTCCACTGACATACGGGTATGAGCCAGAGGACACAGACTGAAGGTAATTGACAGATGAGCCAGAGAGAGACTAGAAAAGATTTGAAATACTGTGCCTGGAAGCAGATTCATTAGTAACATGCAAGAAGTGAGTTAGAAATACACTTGTAAAAAGACAATAAAATTGCAGACTGTGGGAAAAGATGAGAAGACTGAATTGGACTGTTCTTTCAAAGAGGGAGTACATGCATTGTATACTTCTTGGAATACATGGTCTGATCAACACTCTGGAAACTCAGTCAGTGCTTCTACTCCTGAACATTATCCGATGGCTGAGAGAGAGAGACAGAGAAGTTCATATGATGAAATAGCCTGCCAGCACTCAGTGAAGGATGATGGGTAAGCAAAAGAGACTGCTGTCAGGAGATGGTAGGGAGTCAGGGAGTGGGGAAAAAATAGCAAATCATTCCTTCAGGAAAGGTGGTTTTCCATGTGTCAAAATCAAATGCATTTGTGATACAGGTTTTGAGATGTCAGGTAAATGGTACACAAGGTGTTAACACATCACAAAATCAACAAAGCTTGATAAACTGACAGGTTTAGAAAACCTGGTCAGCATTGATGGAATTTATGTGCTGCATAACTCTACGACTGTGATAGGATTTAGGACAAAATTATCAAACTACATGTTAGATCTATACCACAGTCTGAACTGCCTGCATATTAACAGGAACATTAATTTAATTCTATGCAATCTAAGAGGAGATTCTGTGATATGCATCTAACAGACTGAAGACAGGAAAATTTTTAGTTTTATATTTTGTATGATATTTTGCACTATACACCACAACATGAGTAGGGACATGAACAACAGCATACACAAGCTGGTCCAGTCTGTTATCTGTCCGTTTCTCGATCAGTATGATTTTTTTGATGCAATTAATTATTAATAATTTTAATAAAAGACTGATATTTTTATCAAGGTGTATGTTCACTTCCTAATGAAAGAAAAATGTACTTAGTTTCATGACCAATTATACGACCTCAAAATAATTCTGCTATAATGTACTGTTTTATATTTACTCATGTTGTCCTCAAATAGTTAGACTGATTTAGGGTCAATGGTAAAAGTTACTGCTTGAAACAATACCTGGAGAACTCTTTTGATCCTTCAATGCTAGCCTTCTGCTAGATATGACAATAAAATTTTTAATAAAAAGTCTACCTGGGTGTAATTATTTCCTTATACTGCAGCTTCTCGATCTTGGAGGTGGCAACCAATGACATCGGTATCACAATGTTATCAATATCGTAACAACATTCACTCTGCTGTCTTTGCCGTGAAGGAATCTAGAATGGCACAATATAAAGCGTTTTTCATTGTATATACAAGAATTTGCTTTACTACTTTCCTGGAAAAAAAAACAGTAAAAGTGACATCATCCCCATTTTGATAACATAACAAGAGTACAATCCTGTCAATTTTCTGCTGCCCTTCTTCCAGCAGAAGGCTCAGGTTTTTTGCTACATGACAATTCAATGAACACCAGAGCATTTGATAGTACAAAACTTTAGGACCGTCGTAAAAGATATTTAATCAAAATATTTTTAAAGCAAAAACAAATCTACTCATGTTATTCTCCCTTTATACTGATATTTGTTGTGAATTATCCTGATACATGCTTTGACAAAACGCTGTTTTATTTTAAAAGCAATATTTAAACAACACCATGTTCAATACTTTAGCAAATAACCAATCACCATTGTATGAAGTGAGAAAATAAATGGCAAAAGACTATTTGACTGAATAGGGTGGTGAGGAAAATCCCATTCCCACTTGAAGAATTCGAAGGAAGGTCACTAAATCAGACTGGAAATTCTCAGCCAATTTCTCTATTCCTAGCGTGGAAATAACCAAGGTCTTCTCGGACAATCTCTCTCATTCCAATTAAGATGAGTAGAGTTCAACAATGAAATCTGGAACCTAATGATCTATGTGGCTCACCTACCTACATAAAGTCTGAATCAATTAGGTTGCAAGAATCAAAAGTCTATCAGTCAAAATCAAATTAACATACAAAGTGATCACAATTCATTTCATTTTCTAAAAGCTATTTCTTTACAAACCCAATCAATTGTTGTGGCAGAGGATTTATGATCCTTTGATGGTCAATTCACAAGGACAATAATAACTCATGTTCTTAATTAATCCTGGCTAAGTTTATCGTTGTTCTTTATCCTCAAATTCATCCTCACAAATAGTACACACAAACAGCTACTATGCCCATTGACTGGGATGCCCTCATCTTTAAACCAATCCCATTCAAAAAGCAATGAAGACACCTCAATGCTCTAGCATCTGAAACAAACAAGACTAGGATAGACATATCTAGATCAAATAACCTCCTCCTGTGGTTTAATCAAAATCATGCCTTTGTCAGACAAAGGATAAATCTCTATTATTACGAAATCTTTTGGAAAATGGCCACTTCATCCTTGAAGAAACCTTCTTACATTATGGCTATATTGAAAATAAAGTTTAATTAATATATAGAACATAGAACCGTACAGCACAGGAAAGGGGCCCTTCGGCCCATGACGTTGTGCTGAACAGGAGGCCAAATTAAATAATCCCTTTTGGCTGCCCTTGCATCCATATCCCTCCATTCCTTGTATATTCATGTACTTATCTAAAAAAATCCCTTAAATGCCCCGTCGTATCGGCCTCCACCACCATGCTTGGCTGTGCACTCCAGACGCTTACCACTCTGTAAAAAACTTGCTCCTCACATTTCCTTTGAACTTTAATCCTAAGGCAGGGGGAAATCCATTTAAGGTGAAAGGAGAAGACATTTCAACTCTGGGAAAGGGCCCTAAAAAAGGGCTGCACAGTGGCTCAACGGTTAGCACTGCTGCCTCACACACCAGGGGCCAGGGTTCGATTCCGCCCTTGGATGACTGTCTGTGCGGAGTCTGCATATTCTCCCCATGTCTGCATGGGTTTCCTCCAGGTACTCCGGTTTCCTCCCACAGTTCAAAGATGTGCAGGCTAGGTGGATTGGCCATGCTAAATTGCCTGTAGTGTTCAGGGATGTGTAGCTTAGGGGGATGGGTCTGGGTGGGATGCTCCAAGGGTCGGTGTGGATATGTTGGGCTGAAGGGCCTGTTTCCACGCTGTAGGGATTCTATGATCTATGGAAAAGATTCTGACCGTCAACCCTATCTATGCATCTTATAATTTTAAAGACTTCTATCGAGTCTCCCCTCAGCCTCTGCCACTCCAGACAAAACAACGTGGGTTTTTTTAGTCTTTCCTTATAGCTCGTACACTCTAATCCAGGCAGCACCCTGGTATTTTGATATATATAAATGACTTACATGTAAAACAGCAAAGGTCCAAGTATGCATACCTTTAGAACACCATTAGGTCACGGATCTTCAGCCTGAAAACCGCCCTTCCACCACTACCCTCTGCCTTCTTTGGGTAAGACAATTCTGAATCCATGTGGCCAAGTTGCCATGAATCCCATGCATCTTCATCTTTCTGATGAGCCTACCATGAGGGACCTTACTGAAAGCCTTACTAAAATCCATGGAGACAACATCCACTGCTCTGCCTCAATCACCTTTGTCGCCTCTTCAAAAAATTCAATCAGGTAAGGAAGACATCACCTGCCCTGCACAAAGCCATGCTGACTGTCCCTAATTAGGCCATGCTTTTCCAAATGCGCATAATTCATATCCCTAAGAATTCTTCCAAATCCTACTCCTGGGTGAATACCGACGCAAAGTATTCATTTAGGATCTCACCCACACCCTCTGCCAAGTGCAAGTTCCCTCCTTTATCGTTGAATGGTACTACAATCTCCGTAGTTATTCTCGTTTTAATGTATGTATCGAATGCCTTGGTATTCTCTTTAACTCTACTTGCCAAGGTCATTTCACTGCCCCTTCTTGCTCTCCTAATTCCCTACTTGGGTACTTGCAATATTCAGAAGGAATTTCTCATTTATGCTATCTTCCTCCTCCCAACACTCCAGTGTTGGGATACATCCAACAAAGAAGCATACAAGGACCAAACAATAGCGATAGGTTTAGGCAATTCTAATAAATTACAGACATGAAATCTTACATCTTTTGTCTGTGGAAGTGATCTTTGGTATGTTGATGACCTGGAAGCTTCAGTACCTGTTGGGCTGGAACATGGAGTTTGTTGAATAGGGGAAAAGACTGATGTCTGTGCTGTTTTTACCAAAGAACCAGGAGTTTCTCTGGGATTTAGCAAAGAACAATGCCGTTTACTTAGAGCTGAAATACAAAAAGATGTGCAGAAAATAGGAGCGATTACATCATTATGACAATGAGATTCTATAAAGCTATTTAACTAATCCTATTTTAGAAACTGGTGTCGGTACTCTTAAAACAGCGATTCAATAATATTAGTTGTCATTTATTGTAAAGTTTCATTCATTTTAAATCTGAAATAAAATAAATAATTATGAAAAATTGCAAGTAAACAATTTTCAACTCAATCTATTAACAGAAAATTAAATGGGCATTATATATCACAAAACAGATTAATTAGAAAAGGCCTAGACAAATTGGGAGATATTGTTTAATGTAGCAAAATACAATGTGTAGAAGCTAAGGAGGGGAATTACAAAATAAGAGTCGAGAGTGAGAGTTTCTTCAGCGGAATTGAAAGGAGAATCTGGAGTCATTGTGGACAGGGGAGGAAATAAAAGGCAGAAAGTGTAGTTTCAGAAATACAGGCAAGAACAATCAAGCAAATGCACATTTTATATAGCCCCTTTCACAGCCTCAACGTTATGACAAAGCACTTCATAGCAAATATAAATGACGACTTCAGAGTCATGAATTGGCTATGTGCAACTTGGCTGTCATATTTGCCAAAAACAGAGATAAATGATGCTCAGGAAACTGAGCAAACTCCCAACCTTTTCTTTGAATAAGACAGTATTTCCAACACAGGATTCACTCAGTACTGCAGTGGAGTGTCAGCCCAGGTTATATGATCGAGTCCTATAGTGAGACCTGCACCACGATCTAACTCCAAGACAGTATAAACACCAAGACAACAAGGTGCAGAGCTGGATGAACACAGCAGGCCAAGCAGCATGAGA
>NC_063338.1:3459658-3512438 GCF_021869965.1 Rhincodon typus
AACGTCAGCCTTCCTGCTCCTCTGATGCTGCTTGGCCTGCTATGTTCATCCAGCTCTACACCTTGTTATCTCAGATTCTCCAGCATCTGCAGTTCATACTCTCTCTGTTCCTGCTCCTCTGATGCTGCTTGGCCTGCTGTGTTCATCCAGCTCTACACCTGATTATCTCAGATTCTCCAGCATCTGCAGTTCCTACTATCTTTGAAACTATCATAGAAATTGGGAAGTTGTGTTGCAGTTGTACAAGACATTGGGGAGGACGCACTTGGAGTATTGTATGCAGTTTTTGTTACCTTGCTACAGGAAGGATGTTGTTAAACTGGAAACAAAAAGAAGAGAGTGAAGAAATTTACAAGGATGTTGCCAGGACTCAAGGGACCGAGTTACAGAGAGAGGTTGGACAAGCTAGGATTTTTTTTCTTTAGAGCGAAGACAAGGGGGGAATCTTAAAGTGTGTAAGATCATGAGAGGCACGGATAGGGCGAATGCACTCATCTCAGTCATTTTCCCAGGTTTGGGGAATCAAGGACTAAAGGGCCTCAGTTTAAGCTAAAGAGGGCGGGGGGGGGGGGTGGATGGGAACCCAAGGGGCAATTTTTTTTTTTTAAGCAGAGGGTGGTATGCAAATGGAATAAGCTGCCAGCAGAATTGGTTGAGGCAGGTACATTAACAACATTTAAAAGGCATTGGACGAATACATGGATAGGAAAGCTTTAGAAGGATATGGGCCAAGTGCAGGAAAATGGGGTTAGTGCAGATGGACATTTTGATCAGCATGGACCAGTTTGGGCTGAAGGGTCTGTCTCTGTGCTGTAGGACTCTATGACTATGAAATATGAAATAATGAAATAGATAGGCACATGACATGAAATTTACTACAGAGAAATGTATGCATTTCAGTAGGAAGAATTACATGATACAATTTAGCAGAGTGCAGGAATGAAGAAACATGTACATACACAAAAACTTAAGTAGACAGGATAAGTTGAGAAGACTATTAAAATCAATACAGTATCCTTGGCTTTTTGAAGCGGTACACAGTACAAAAGCAAGGAATTCATGCTAAACCTTAAAAAAAAAAAAATCAATCTTCCCCCAGCTGGAATAGCATGTTCAGTGCTGGACAACATACTTTTGGAACAACGTCCAGACCAAAGAGGATGCGGACAAAAAGCTGCTAAGACAGCATAAGGAATGTGGGACTTCAGTTAATTTAGAGAGAAGCTGGCGTTGTTTTCCTCAGGTTAAAAAAAAATGTAGGTATTCAAAAACGTGATGGTGTTTGTTAAGGACAAATAAGATTAAACTTATAATAAAGATGAACGATGGTTCCACTGACAAAATGATCACGATCCAAAAAGGACAGAGGTACGTGGTAAGTAAACTTCAAAAGAAAAAAGACCAAGTGAAGAGAAAGCAAACTATGATGATCTAGAATACGCTTAGGTTAAGTGTAGTCAAAGTAGCTTCAATAATACCATTCAAACGTGCAGAAGAAATAACTTGTATAGTTGTGGGGCAAGAGAAAGGGAGTGCGAGTTATTGAATACCTTTTGAAAAGAACAATTAATAGAGTGGTCACTTTGTGCGCTGCAGCCTTCTACTATTCTGACACTTCATGTGTAAATGGTTTCAGGAAATTTTCAAATAATTGCTGACAAAATGTAATGTGAGTGCCAGCATTAAACTGAAGTATAGTACAGTGAAAGTACAATGAAAACGTCTTAATATGATATTTTAGTAATTGTTTATATTCTGGACAATTAAGTTAAGGCTACTAAATTTTTTATGTAGGAATACTACTGATATCTTGCAGCCTCAAAAGTACCACTAGCACCTGGAAGGTGGTGGTCAAAGGAACAAGCTAATAGTGTTGGCACTGTAAAGTTGAATTATATTCTTTCAGAGTATTTAAGATAAAGATTGGTGGTACCATAGATATACTGGCCTAAGATAACCTGTTTTTTTACAGTTAAGGTCAGAATTATGGAATTTTGACTAATAATTCATATTTACACAATAGCTCAAAGCATTTCATGCAGTGCATTGCTGTTTTTGCCCATTGGCAGTAATGTAGGCAAATATTAAGGCCAAATTTATGCCACAAATTAAAGTATATAAGTGCTTGGTTAAATTATTGCACTGACATAGGAAAACGTTTTATGCAGGGTACTAGGAAAATTCACTGCTCTTTAGTAACATTACCTTTTGGAACTCCCTTCTGCAAATGACAATTGAAACTACACAAAACTAAGATATCTATCTGAAACAGACAGATTTTTCTTAAGAAATAATCGGACACAGGTCATAGGCCATGACCCCAGTAAATGGCTGAAGAGACTCAAGGATTAAATGGCTTACTCCTGTTCTTATTAAATTTACATTGGCTTGGACTTCATAATTTGAGTGACATTCTGAAAAACATATCAGTACTAGAAGTGATTAAAATGTGTTGAGATATTGGGACAATTTTGACTCTACAGAGAAGGCTGAATAAAGAGTTAATAGAACAGCATGATTCATTTTAACAATAATCAGCAGGAAAACACTATCTTCCTGATCTGGAAAGCAGTGAAACGGTGCCATCGATTGAAAACCATTATGGAACCCAGTGATTGCCAAATCTATCCAGAATGAAGTGTACAGTTCCTTGTTGCTAGCTTTGTAACACTAATTATCTGACACCTCAAATCTAATCTTTCACGACTTCTGCTCTTCTACTCTAGTTTTTCCGGTCATCAACATACCTTCATCACAACTCTAGCGGAAAAGCCCTCTGTCACATCCACTATTCTCAAACTCCTTACCTGCGTCCTTATGTGACTTGATTTCATTCTTCACTTATAAATTCATTTAACAATATATCTTTTCAACTAAACTTTAATCAGCTCTACTGATCATCACAACGATCATTTATTCATCCTCCCTCCACGCTCGCATAAAGAACTTTTATGGTCTATATTAAGAGTGTTGTTTCAATGGATGCAGAAGTGACAACTGTGCATGGTCACGTAGGGAAAATTATATCCAATATAATTATGTGAAATAAAATCATATGATAGGTGTATGAGTTATTAGCCATAATTTTTTTTTTTTTTTTTTTTTTTTTTTTTTAATTTATTTAAAGGGTTGAGGGATCACTGGCTAGGCAGCATTTATTGCCCAGGGGACAGTTCAGAGTCAACAACATTGTTGTGGGTCTGGAGTCACATGTAGACCAGACCAGATAAAGATGGCAGTTTCATTCCCTAAAAAAGGACATTAGTGAACCAGATGGGTTTTTCCCAACAATCGACAACACGGTCATCATTAGACTCTTCATTCCAGATATTGGCATTCAAATTCCACGATCTGCTGTAGGATTCGAACCCAGGTCCCAGAACGTTATCTGGGTCTCTAGATTAACAGTCCAGTGATAATACCACCAGGCCATCGCCTCCCCCAGATTCATGCACTTTATTTAGCAACTGATTCCTCGTTCTGAACACGAAGGGTGCTTCAAAATCACTAACAGAAAATAGGAGGAGTTGTAATGTCTTTACTGTCATTAGTTGCCATTTTCAGTGTCTCACTTTTGCACAGTAATGCTCCTAGCTATGAAATGCCTGCATAAAATGATGGAAGGAAGACATTACTTTAGAAGTTTGATCTGGGGATCCAAGTGAAATTATTAAAGCTGGTGTCA
Source organism: Rhincodon typus (assembly GCF_021869965.1). NCBI lineage: Eukaryota > Metazoa > Chordata > Chondrichthyes > Orectolobiformes > Rhincodontidae > Rhincodon > Rhincodon typus. The sequence continues at coordinate 3,463,344 of NC_063338.1, forward strand.
ATGTCAGGGCACCTGAGGGAAGGAAGAGGAGATGGGGGAAAAGGGAGGGGACCTGAGGGGTAGGAAAGAAAAACAAAAAAGAGGCAGTTTGTGATTTGTACTCCCACCTCTGCTGGAAGAGCTAACTCTTATAGGACTTCCCTTGCAGGTACGAATACCTTCCTAATACTTCACGTTGCCTTCATGCAGGAGACAAGCTATTGGATATTCAACTGTGCCACGCATCACATTTGCGAGTCATAGGAACATAAGAACTAGGAGCAGGAGTAGGCCATCTGGCCCCTCGAGCCTGCCCCGCCATTTAATAAGATCATGGCTGATCTTGAGACTCAGCTCCCCTTACCCGTCCACTAACCATAACCCTTAATTCCTTTACTATTCAAAAATTTATCTAGCCTTGCCTTAAAAACATTTGGTGAGGTAGCTTCAACTGCTTCACTGGGCAGGGAGTTCCATAGACTCAACCCTTTGGGTGAAGAAGTTCCTCCTGACCTCAATCCTACATCCGTTTCCCTTTATTGTGAGGCGAAGACCTCTTGTCCTAGTTTCACCTGCTAGCGAAAACAACCTCCCTGCCTCCACCTTATCTATTCCCTTCATAATCTTATATGTTTCTATAAGATCTCCCCTCATTCTTCCGAATTCCAATGAGTTTAATCCCAGTCTACTCAGTCTCTCCTCATAATCCAACCCTCTCAACTCTGGAATCAACCAAGTGAATCTCCTCTGCACCCCCTCCAGTGCTAGTATATCTCTTCAAGTAAGGAGACCAAAACTGCACACAGTACTCCAGGTGTGGCCTCACCAGGACTCTATACAGCTGCAGTACAGCCTCCCTGTTTTTAAACTCCATCCCTCTAGCAATGGCAGACAAAATTCCATTTGCCTTTTTAATTACCTGCTGCACCTGCAATCCTACTTTTAGCAAGTCATGCACAAGGACACCCAAGTCCCTCTGCACAGCAACATGCTGCAATTTTTTACCATTTAAAACAGTCCATTTTGCAGTTATTCCTACCAAAATGGATGACCTCACACTTATCAACATTGTACTCCATCTGCCAGACCTTTGCCCACTCACTTAGACTATCTATATCCCTGTGCAGACTTTCAGTGTCTTCTGCACACTTTGCTCTACCACTCACCTTAGTGTCATCTGCAAATTTTGACACAGCACACTTAGTCCCCAACTCCAGATCATCTATGTAATCATCCAGTCCATCTGTGTATACACCTATGTATACATGAACATCCAAATGCTGAGTGTATAATTCTCAGAAGTAGAAAACACTACATAATTTTCCTCCTTTTTAGGAGGAATTACAAACAAAATCTATTGAAGTAGTATGTTTCACTATTCTAACACATATTGCTTTTAGAAACAAAAATAGAAATTGCTGGATAAGCTCAGGCAGCATCTGTGGACAGAAATCAGTTAACATTTTGGGTTGAGTGACCCTTCCTCAGAACTTTTAGCCACTGCCTGATAGTTTACAGTCCTTATGAACATCAAAAACTGAAGTAAAACTGATATCTACATTCAAAGTTTCAATGTGCAAACTGAAGCAATTTTCATGTCAGTTACTAACTGTTATCAAGACAATGAAAAAAATCATTTTGTTTTGCATCCTACTTTGAAAATACTCAAGTGCAACAACTGACTCTTAATAATAGCTAACTGTGTTAAACGATGTCCTTCACATGATTTCAGCGTCAGGTCCAAAGCCACATTCTATGTTATTTGTTCATTAGAAGTGTGTGTCACTAACAGACAACATTTACAGCTCATCCCTAAAAATGGCGGCGGTCACTGGTTCAAAGGTGCTGCCAAGGGAGTTTTGGTGAGTTACTGCAGTACATTATGCCGACGTCACACATTGCAGCCACACTGCATTGACAGAAGGCATACCGATCAAGCTGACTGTTTTGTCCCGGATGGTGGTGAATTTAGTTGTTGGAGCTGCACCTATTCAGGCAAGCGGAAAATATGCTATCATACCGCTAATTTGTGTTTTATAGATGGTGATGGATAGGCACTGAAGTAAAGGAGGCAAGTTAACAGATTCCTAGTCTGTGACCTGCTTTTGTAGCCAGTGTCTACATGGCTGTTTAGTTCAATTTCTGGTTAATGGTAACCCCAGGATGTCACTGATCGAAAATTCAGTGACAGTAATGCCATTGAACATCCAGGTGATATGGTTAGATTGTCTCTCATTGAAGATGGTCACTGCCTGGCACTTGTGTGATGTGAATGTCACTTGCTATTTGTTAGCCCAAAACTGGGTGTTGAGATTTGCTGCACAAACTGCTTCAGTATTGGAGGAGTTGCGAATGGTGCTAGGCATTGCACAGTGAATATTCCCAATTCTGACCTTATAAAAAGGGGAGATAAATCAAGAAGCAGTTGTTCTCAAACTGCCATGAGGAACTCCTCCAATGATATCCTGAAGCCAAGATGATCAACCATTTTCTTGCTAGCTAAGACTCTAATCAGCACAAGAGCTTCCACCTCCCCCACCCAACTTCCTGACTCCCAGTGACTCCAGTTCTGCTTTCACAGTAGTCGATAGTATGCAATTGGTAAAATACTTCTGCTTCTACTTAGTTACAAAAAAAACTGAACGAATGTAATTATATGGTAAGAAAAGCCAAAAATAATTTAATTGATTAAATACTTAACTTTTATTTATAGTCCTTGGTTCAAGTCAGCTTAAACTGACAAGGAGGATGTCTCCTTTATCTATTGTCTTCTTGGGAGTGAATTGGGGAAGTTTCAAATTTGCACCTCACGCATACAGGCCCACAGTTGAAAACTGCCCATCTTTTGACACTAGATACCTCACATCTTCAATTCCTAACAACAACATTGCCTTAATGAGCACAAAATTCACATGTTAGGCTGGCACCTTCAATCACAAAGCAAAAGCTTCCTGAACTTGGTTTTAAGCAATTCAACTCACCCATCTGCTCGTGTCATAAACATGACCAAAAGGCCTGTGCTTATGCTGCATCCGGAGAGGCCTGGTTCTGGCTGATGTGTCATCCACAGAAAGAAGTTGCTGTGTAGTTCTGTCTGGATGCTCTGTCTTAGGCTGACATTCCTCAGAACCAAAACAGTCCGAAGAGCCAGACACATCATCACCTAAAACACTAATAACCACAGTTATTTTTATAGTGCGCCTATTAGATAACGTAACAAAAAGAAACAACATTGGCATTAGTGATAAAAGGGACTGCTTCAAAAAAAAAAAAAAGCACTGCATCAAAAGTCACTCAAGTTAGACTTACAACAGCAGAAGTGGTGAGCTTTAGTTTTAAGGCACTGCCCACTCATCCATTTGAAATAAAGAGCGCCATTTCACATGCATGCTGAAGCCCCACTATAAATCAAATTAACTGTCCATGGCTCTGCTAGAACCATAAATTATGAAGATTTGATAAGGATTTCAAATCATATAGAATGAACTTTTGAAAAAAATTCTACAGCTTTCGTAAACAGTTAAACATGACAGAAGAACACAGCACAGGAACAGGCCCTTCAGCCCTCCAAGCCTGCACCAACACATTTTACCCTTCCATACTAAAATTGTCTTCACTTACAGGATCCGTATCCCTCTATTCCCTTCGTATAGAAGTATTCATCCAGGTGTTTCTTCAATGCTGCTATTGCGTCTGCATCTACCACTTTCTCTGGCAGCACTACCCAGGCACTCACCACCCTTTATGTGAAAAGCATTCCTCATATCTCAAACTATGCCCACCCTCCACCCGCAATCCCACTTTGAACCGTGTCCCCGAGGAATCAACTCCTCCACTCTAAGAAAAAAGTCTCATACTTTCCACTCTATCCATGCCATTCACAATCTCAAACTTCTATCAGGTCACCCTTCAACCTCCTGCGTTCCAGTGAAAACAAATCCAATCTATCCAACCTTTCTTCATTGCTAAAATCCCACAGACCAGCACCATGCTGGTAAACCTTTTCTGTACCCTCTCCAAAGCATCCACATCCTTCTGCAGTTTTCTACCCAGGCCTCCAACTGATCCATATCCTGCTGTATCCTCTGACAATCCTCGTCAATCTGCAACTCCAATCTTACTAATTAAACCAGCTAGGTTTTATTCCAAATCACTTATTCACACCACAAAACAGCAGAGTTCCCAGCACCGATCCCTGTGGAACACTACTCGTCACAACCCTCCCTTCCAAAAAGCATCCCTCTACCACTACCCTCTCCTATGACTACACCAGTTCTGTATCCATCTTGCCAGCTCATCCATGATACCATGTGACTTTTCCTTTTGTATCAGTCTGCCATGAAGGAACTTCTCAAAGGCTTTGTTGTCTACAAGGACTTCAAAAATCAACCACGTTTCCCGCAATCATCTTAGTCACCTCCTCAAAAAACTTGATCAAGTTAGTGACACACAGCTCCCTTACACAAAACCATGCTGTCTATCACTCAGTGCATTTGCTTCCAAATGCGTATGGATCTTGTCCTTGACAATCCTTTCCAATAAATTTCCCTACCAACAATGTGAGGTTCACAGGCCTGTAACTTCCTGGATTATCCCTGCTACCCTTCTTAAACAATGGGACAATGTAGTTATTCTCCAGTCCTCTAGACCAATTGTCAATGCTCCAGCAATGTGTTCTCTTGCCTCACTCAATATACTGGGATAGATCACATCAGGACTTGGGGACTAATCTACCTTAATACTACCCGTCAGCTGATTTTCACCTCCTCATGGCTGGCCCCTCAGCACGGTTAAATCCCCAGCAGGTTGTCTAACACTTCCTCTGCCACTGGAAAATTCCCAGCTGGAGTGGGAAAAGGCAAGAATGCAGCAGGCACAGGACCACAGCCATGGCGAAAAATTGTGCCCCCACCAGCTATTGAGCTGCCATGCCACAGAATTCCAGCCAGTGAAAATTTACAGCACAGAAAGCAGCCATTCAAATCTTTCTCATTGCTAGGTGAAAGTAAGCTCTCTGGTCTAACCCCATTTTCTACCTATTTCTTTATAGTTTACACCTCTTCAAGTGCATATCCAAGCATTTTTTTTTTAAATAAACACAAAATGGATGACAGATCACCACCCTTTTCAATTGCCGTCTAATCTTCCTACCAATTATGAAGCCTCTGCTTTCTTGTTATTGATATCTCTGCTACAAGTATTAGGGCATTCCTATTGTCTCTACCTAGGCTCTTTGTATTTTATACACCTTTATTAAAATCTCCATCAGCCTCAGATTAAAAAGTATTCCATCCAGTTTTCTTGCATTCCAAGAATTCTCAATTCTTGGAAACATCCTCACAAATCTCTTATGTACTCCCTCTGCCCTGATCACATCCTTCCAATAATATTGGCAAGAACTGTGCGCAGTACTTCAGCTGACCTAACCAGGCTTTTATATATTTCTGCCTGTTCTGCTCTTAGATCTGTCAGGATTATGAACGTTCAAACATTGAGTATGTTCAAAATTGAGACTCAGATTTATGCAAGATTCACCATCAACATCACCCTTTCCCACATGAAGAAATTCCCACTCAGCTCAGTCCCATATGGCTAAATCCCTACTCCGAGACCCCGTCCCCAGCTGGGTTCCACAGCATCCTCATGAGCAGCATTCCCTTTAATTTTCTTTCCAACTGTGGGGAACGCCCATGGATATAACAGTGACTTCCAGAATATAAAGTCAATGCTGTGATCAGCATGCAGGAAGCCAACATCATTTGTGTTGGGGTGACTGCACAAACAAACACTCAGCTTTGCAGTTTAAATAGGGACAGTGCCTACAAGTCAGTAAACATTCTTCCCGCATACATCCAGTTGCGTTCTGTAAAAATGTGTTTGTCGCAACAAAGCCACTTCTCATTCTTGAAAGCAGAGCGATTCCTCCATCCCAGAAATTGGTTTGTGAAACCTTTGCTGAATTCCTTCAATGGCAAGTGCATCCCTCCAAAACTGCACACAATATTCCAGGTGCAGTCTCCCCAAGGCTCTATAATTTCAGCAAGATATCTTCACACACAGACCTTTATTGCAAGAGAATTGGGTAAACATACCACTTGTCTTAATAGCTTTCTGTACCTGCATGTTAATGTTCAGTGACTCATGAACAAGGATACTCCGATCTCTCTAATTCAAAACTTTCCAACTTCTCACCATTTAATTACAGTAATCATCCAAGTATCATTCACGTACAGAGAATGGGGACTGACAATGAGCTGAATCTGCAAACTGACTGAAAAATATTAGTGGCAGCTAAGAGATCTCAACTGTTAAGATGAATGTTTTAAAAACAGTGGTCATGACTGGTCATAAAAACCTGATGATGTTTTGGAATGCCAATTATAGAGTTATAGCACTGTACAGCACAGAAACAGACCCTTTGGTCCAAGTTGCCCATGCCAACCAGATATCCTAAAGTAATCTAGTCTCACTAGCCAGCTTTTGCCCCATAACCCTCAACCCTATAGGCTCATAACCCTATTCATATACCCATCCAGATGCCTTTTAAATGTTGTAATTATACCAGCCTTCACCACTTCCTCTGGCACCCCTTATTCCATACACGCACCACCCTCTGTGTGAAAAGGCTGCCCCTTAGGTCCCTTTTATATCTTTCCCCTTAACTTCAACCTGTGCCCTCTAGTTTTGGACTCCCCACCCTGGGGGAAAAAAACCTTGGCTACTCACCCTATTCAAGCTCTCATGATTTTATTAACTTCTAGAAAGTCACCCCCTCAGCCTCTGACGACCCAGGGAACATAGCCCCAGCCTATTCAGCCTCGCCCTATAGCTCAAAACCTCTAATCCCAGCAATACATTTGTAAATTTTTTCTGAACCCTTCAAGCTTTGCAACATCCTTCCTATAGCAGGGAGACAAAAACTGAACACAGTATTCCAGAAGTGGCCTAACCAATGTCCTGTACAGCTGTAATAGGACCTCCCAACTCCTATATTCAAAGCACTGACCAATATAGGCAAGCACACCAAATGCCTTCTTCAATATCCTATCTACCTGCAATTCTACTTTCAAGGAACCATGAACCTGCATTCCAAGGTCTTTGCTCAGCAACATCCTCAGGTCCTTACCATGAAACGTACAAGTCCTGCTCGATTTGCCTCTCCAAAAATGTAGTATAGAATCGTAGAATGCCTAGTGTGGAAATAGGCCATTCGGCCCATCGAGTTCACACCAACCCTCTGAACAGTATCCCAACTAGACCCACCCCCATCCTATCCCTGTAAACCTGCACTGCCCATGTCTAATCCACCTAGCAGCACCCCAGATCTATCTAAAGATAACTCCATCTGCCAAAAAACAGAGCAGCTCTTACAGCCACAATTTTTCCATCTTGGATTACGCAGAATCCAGAGAGAGAATTCTGAATGCTTGGGTACCAGACCCTGGTGTTCCTACCAAAGTGGATGACCTTACATTTCTCCATACCAAACACCATTTAAAGGGAGGCTGTGATGTATCGGTAGTGTCACTAGACTAGCAATCCAGAGCGACAGACTAACATCTATGATTTATATAAATGACTTGGATGAAAATGTAGATGGGTGGGTTAGTAAGTTTGCAGACAATACAAGGATCGGTGGAGTTGTGGATAGTGCAGAAATGTTGTCAAAAGATGTAGCAGGGTATAGATCAGTTCCAGATATGGGCAGAGAAATGGCAGATGAAGTTTAATCTGGCTAAGTGTGAGATGCTGCACTTCGGGAGATCAAACGTTAAGGAAAGGTATAGTTAATGGCCAAACTCTAAACAGCATTGAGGTACAGAGGGATGTCAGGGCTCAAGTCCATAGCTCCCTGAAAGTGACCATGCAGGTAGATAAGGTGGGAAAGAAGGCATATAGCACGCTTGCCTCTATTGGTCAGGGAATGGAGTACAAGAATCAGGATGTCATGTTGCAGCTTTAAGACTTTTGTTAGGTCATGCTTAGAGTATTGTGTTCAATTCTGGTCACCACATTACAGGAAGGCTTTGGAGAGGGTGCTGAAAAGGTTTTTCAGGACGCTGCCTGGATGACAGGGTATGAGCTATAAAAGGAGAGACTAGAAAAAAAAAAAAAAAAACACTTGTTTTCTCTTTTCTGGAGCAGAGGCCGAGGAGAGAATTGACAGAAATCTTTAAAATTATGAGGTGCATAGATAGGGTTAACAGTCAGAATCTTTTTCCGGAGATGAAATGTCTAATTAGGGGACATGCATTTAAAAGTAAGAGGGGAAAGTTCAAAGGCAACATGAGGGGCAAGTTTTTTTTTTAAAAATAAAAAGTGTAGTAGGAATCTGGAACACGCTACCAGGGTGGTGGAGGAGGCAGTTATGAAAGGGAGGTTTAAGGGACTTTTAGATAAGCATATAAATATGCAAGGAGTGGAAGGATATGGACCAAGGGCAGGCAGAAGGGATTAGTTTGATTTGGTGTTTTGTTCACCACACCATAGTGGGTCAAACGGCTCATTCCTGTGCTATCCTGTTCTATGTTCTAACATGCTAGAGCCATGGGTTCAAATCCCAACATGAAGACGAAATTTGAATTCAATAAAAATCTGACACTGAAGTCTAATATCAATCATGTAACCATTGTTAAATCGCCATAAAAGCCTGACTGGCTCACTGGTGAGCTTAGGCAAGAAAATCTACTGTCCTTACCTAGTCTGGCATACTCTTAATTGCCCTCTGAAATGGCTTCGCATGCCATACAGTTCAAAAGCAAAGACTGGCAATAAGTTATGGCTTAGCCAGCAAATGCTTATATCCCACATCTCTCACTCACTTCGGAGAGTCATCTGTAAACTTTACAATGTTACATTTAATACTCGCATTTACATAAATCGATATCTTGTGTGCAGCTGGGGGTCCAAACACTAATCTTTGAATTATTGGTCAGAACCTGAAAATGACTCATTCATTCCTGATTTCTGTCCATTGAGAACTGAATGACAGACATAATCTATACCAGTATATTCCCTTCTGTGTCTCATGCTCTAATTTTGTTTACCAATCTCATGTGGGACCTTATTAAAAACTGAAAATCTAGAAATGTACTATCATCCATCACTTTCCCATTTTCTACTGCTAGTTACATCCTCAAAAAAAAACTCCCAACAGGTTTGCTAAACATAATTTCCCATAAATCCACATTGATTCTGCAAAATTACTTTTCAAGTGTCTTATGGTCTCATCTTTTGTTATAAATTCTAGCATGTCCCTACAGATGATAACAAGTCTATAGTCCACCTTTTTCATTACCCCATATTTCTCAAATAGTGGGGATCGTATTTGCCACATTCAAATCTGCAGTAACTATTCTAGAATTCGTAAAACTTTTAAAGATGACCTGTGTAACTACTATCTCTATAGCCACCTCTTTCAACACTCAAATTTAGATCATCAGGTCTAAGGCATTTATCCATGTTGTTTCATTAATTTCTCTTGGTTTTTAAAAAAAACGCTTTTGTTTGCACTAGTCCCTAGATGCGTCATTATCACAGCAAGGCTTTTTGTATTTTCCTCCAGGAAGGCAGTTCAGAATGTGTTTTGACATTTCCTTATTCCCTATTTTACATTTTCCTCATGTATTTCCTAATATACACACGTTAGTTTTTGATAATTTTTCCTTTTAAGGCATCAGGTTTTTACGGAAGAATGTATGTTTCTTGCTAGTTTACAATTTCCTTTTCTTAATCTTTTTAGTCCACTTTTGTAGACCTCTAAAATGTTCCTGACCCTCAAAATTACCATATCTGTAGACCACAAATGCCTCCTCACTTTAACTAATATAATCTTTGATTTCTTTCATTAACCACAGTTAGAACACTTTCCCTCTCCAAGCTGGGTGACCGAACATTAGAAGAATACATTGTTATTGTAAACTTTAAATGTTAGCCATTGCCTCCATCTAAAATCATGCATTTTAAACATAGTTTCCAAACCCATAATGGTCAATTTGCCCCTCAAACCTACATGGTTTCCTTTGCTTAGATTTAAGCTCAAGTTTCTAACTGAACTACATTATTTTCAAACTTAATGTAAAATACAGGTCAGTCCTTCCTAAAGCTACTTTACAAGACTATTAAAATTAGCCTTTATTCATTGTTCCTTATGAGATCTAAAATAGTTCCCTAATTGGTTTAACATATAGCTTTCTTTTAAAAAAAAGACTCCACATACATTTCAAAAACTTGACCTACACAATTTCAGTTATGTTTACCCAGTCTACATAGATTAAAATCCTCCAAGTTTACTATACTGCTCTTAATTGTCTACTTCATACTGTGATTTACAGTTCCACTGCTGTTTAGTGTCCTAAAAACAAGTCCCACTAAAGTTTTCTCCCTCTTGCTGTTTCTTAGTTCTGCCTAAACTGATTCTACATTTTAAATTTTAGAACGAAGGTCATCTATCACAGCAGCTCTGATACCTTCTTTAAGAGCTACCCTTCAGCTCTTTCTCAGCTGCATGTTCTTCCTAAATGTCACATACCCTTAACTATTCAGGTTGTAGCTTTGGTTTCCTTGTAACTATCAGGTCTTACAAAGTTCTACCCGAACTAACAACTTGTCTGCTTTATTGCAAATGCTATGGCTATGCCAAAACAGAGCCATCAGCCTGCTTTTAAACTGTTTTTGAAAACTCTGGCCTAACAGCTAGCATACAATCAAGTTTACGATCATTGTCCCTTCCAGGCATACTCTTAGTAACTATCATTACCTTTACTGCTGCTTTGATCTATTGCCTGTCATTTCACTTTAATTTACTCAATCTTACCTCTTAATAAAGTATAAACCCCTTGTTACTTCCCTAGATGTACACTCACTAGAACACTGGGCTCAGCATTATTCATGTGAAATCTAACAGTGCAGCTTCTGCTTTCGCCATATGGTTCTTCTGAGCCAGGAAGACCCAGGTTCAAGTCCCACCTGCTCCAGAAGTTGTGTAGTAACATCGCTAAACAGGTCGATTAGAAAACATTCACCGTCCCCATGCTTCCCTGTTGGGCTAGTGGTTATGATCAACACTATGTCATAGCCCTGGTTCGATTCCTGGAGAGGGCATGTGTTAATTTAAAGTATGTAAACTCAACAAAAACATTTTTACTTTATTTTCAGAAGCACAAGATGCCGTGGATCTATCAGTGTCCCTATATCTAAACCAAAGAGGCCTGAGTTCAAGTCCCATCAGCTCCTGAGGCATGTAACATTATCTCCACTATCCTCATAAGGGTTCTTGTGGTGGCAATAAAAGGGGTAATGTCCCCACCTCTGAGCGAATTGGCCTGGTTTCAACTTCCACCTGTTCCAGAGGTATGTAATATCTTTGAACATGCCGATTAGAAAATATCTGCACCATCTGCATTCCTAGTGCCGGTGCCCCACCAATTAGAACACACTTTCCTTATGCCATGATTTGCAACAACCCATTCAATTATCTAATCATCTTTAATCTATGCCATTTTGCACCTGGTTCAAGTAATGATGCAGAGTTCATCATCTTTGAAGTTCACCTTTCTACGTTAGGCAGCATGAAGACCTAGGCACTATTGAAACCTCTTTCCTATTCTTACCTACATCATAGGTAGTCAACATTGATCATGACAACTGAATCTTCCCACTTCTACAATAGGTTCCTCTCCAGTTCTGAGCAGACATCCTGAACCTTGGCAATGATTTCTCACCAGAATACAGTGAAAACGATTCTTGATCTGGGGAGTGCAGACAGAGCAAAGTCCACAGCATCATGGATGATTCACAGTATAAGGCAGCAGAAAGACTGGGAAATAGGGACTGATAATAGTAACAAACAGATCTATCTGCAGCTGCAGGCTTGAAACCAGGATAGTTTCTTGTCTCCAGTGTTAGAACCAAGGACTTAATTGAACCACAGCACAGCACTAACTATTTAGGTACAGAAAGGATGAAGTTCAGCAGACAGATTTAGGGTGCTAGCTAGGAGACTAGTGAGACCTCAAAAGGTACAATTTCTACATTATTCCTGGCAGCACATACACTAGTGAACACAGAAAATGATGCACAAGGAAGTTTTAGTTCCTTAAGATAAGGCAGTTTGAGGGGTACAAGGCTGGTAACGTAGATGCACTTGTATAATTATCAACACCTGAATGTTCAGGGCACAAAATTTCAAATATGCAGATGGCTAAACTTGAAAATGTGATTTACGTGAAGAGTGTAGGCAGGAGATTTGGATGTAGAAATGGCTGACTGCATTTAATCCAGATAAATGCTAGGTGACGCATTTTGGAAGGTGTAAAGTAGGAGGGAAGCATACATTAAACCGCAAAAAATCTTAGAAGCATTAACATACAGAGGAATCCAGGCATTCAGGTCCACAGTTCCCCGAAAGTGGCAACACAAGGGAGAAGATGATCAAATAAAGCATACTTACCTTCTTCTGTTGGGGCATAGTGTACAAAAATTGACAAGTCATGTTGCAGCTGTATGGAACTTTAATAAGACCATATTTGAAATTTGCCTACAGTTCTGGTAGCCTCACTACCTGAAGGATGTGAAGGCTTTGGAAAGGGTGCAGAAAAGGTTTACCAGAATGTTGTCTGGTTTGGAGGGTGTGAGCTGTGATGAGAGAGTGGACATTGTTAGTTTGTCTTCACTTGAAGATGAGTGACCTGATAAACGTTTACAAATTATAAGAGGAATGGATAGATGAAGTCTTTCTCCCAGGGTACATGTATCAATTACTTGGGGACTCAGGGCAGCATAGAGATACAGTGATTGACACTGCTGCCTCACAGCACCAGGGGAGCCAGGAGTTCAATTTCAGCCTTGCTTGACCGTCTGCGTGGAGTTTACACATTTTCTCCATTTCTGTCTTTATGTGTTTCCTCCCTCTTGCACTGTACCATACTCTTTGCTCTTATTTGCCATGCATAAATTCTTGTTCATAAAATTGTGTTAAAACTGCCTCAACTTATTGATTTTCCAAATGTCCCATTTCCATTTCCTTCATACTGATTGATATAAAAATTACAAATACAGGTTTGATCGATAGATCTGTTCTCCAAGATTAACTGCACATAACTAAACTTCACAAATCTTCCAGGAAGGTTCTTCAACAGCTGTCTTGACTACAAAACTTTCAATCACAATCACATTGTTCTAGGCAGGACAATAAGACAGAAGCCTCAAAAACGCACCCATTCTAAAATTAAGTATCAGCCAAGAGGATCTGGGACCATCGTGGATAGATTGAATGACTTTGAAGTTGTAATCTCACAAGCTCATTGTTTTCTATCAAGCGCATGCATTTTTGACCTCCTACAAAGAATTAATCTAACACCCAAACAGTTTTTAAACTGGTTTGCATGGATCAGTAATTCTATAGAGGAACATTTAATTAAAATTACTTTTGTAACAATAAATGTCATGGTTTTGCCAAAGAAAGCAACTACTTGCGAATCACATTCCTAACTAGGAAATGCACAAGTGATCACTGAGAGTGAAACAGAGGTAAATTAACAAACAAACATTCTTACCTGTAGAAAAAGCTACCAGGATGTTTGTATGTCTTACAAGAGACAGGAGAAGAAGCAGGTGATAAATTGAGCGGAGGGATCAAACTGTTTACTGATTCCGTTAGCTGCGCACTCTGCAGACAATTAATAAATAATGCTTTTAAACTCAGAGTATGATTCTGCACGTGAAGCAAATACCAGTGCAGCATATTCCCCCTCGAACTATCCTTAAGCAATGATGTAACCTGAAGACAATCTTACAAAAGTTAGTCTCTTCATTTCAATTATTTTGCATGCTTTTGTATAATAGAGACTATAACATTACTGGCAGTTCCAGCTATCAACAGATTACAGCTTTAACTTTTTGTTTTCTACCTGTTTATCTATATTCCTTAGAAGCAGCAAAGGGCTGCTTGGTGATATTTCCAAACTGCATTCCAGAGTTGAATCCTTTATCTCCACAGGCGTTTTATTATCATCGGCTGCAGCTAATAAAGCTGCCGTTTCTGTCAACTCCATCTGCTTTTTGGGAGAGTCTCCGGAACACTGAGAATCGCCCAGAGTCACTGTTTCCTAGACAGCAATCAAACAAAATGATTGGAGTTAGGAAACATTGCTTCAAATGAGTTACTTTTCTAATTAATGAAAGGAAACCTTCAAAACCTTGTTCTGAAAGATGAAATACCCTCATGATGGAATGGTTGATTACATAAACTGAAAATATTGCAGGTTACAAGTGGCCAAGTGATCGGCCTACTTGTGTGTTCCAGATAAGGTGTGACAAAAGATGACATATTTCAGGCCCCATCTTGTTCTCAGACAACGGTCTCAGTCACATTTTCCAACAGGAATGACTGGGTGATGAGTAGTAGTAAAAGCCCTGAAGGGTTCTCTCTTCTGGTTCAGGAGTGAAGGGGAACATCAAAAAAAATTCCAACTGCAACGTAACTGAATAGTAGTGCACACAACTATAAAGTCAGATGCAAATTGTTAGGACTCATGAAGGGAGTTTCACTCTAAGCTGTTACACTGGTACCTAAGTATTTAATCTTAAAAAAAATTGGCTGAATGTAAAAAATACACAGCTGGTGATGCCAAGCTTTAAATTACAGAACACAGATTTGTACAATAACCCATACAAAATGGGTTAATGTTCTCAGGTTGGCTGGCTTAGATACGTTAAACATTTGCTTTTTAAAATTTATTTCCGCTGGCTCTCTATTTCACCTTTGCAACACGTATGTGCTTGTAGATTTCGTTTATTTGTCGTATCCTAAACTCTAGCTCTGATATCTGGGCTTGAAGCCATGTCCACCGGCTTGCAACTTCAGCACGATCAAGGGTCCATCTCTTCTCGGACCTGTACTTACTGTAAAACAAAATGGTTTATAATTCCTTATTGACCGATTTAACAACTTACCATCCTGGTCTACACTGAATTTGTATTGCTTCACGATGTAATTTTAAATTGTCATCCTGTAAGATCATAAGATCATTATCAATATACAGAAATACTATGCATAATTTAGATGCTGAAACATTTTTGATTGCATCTGTAAAGAGAGAAATACTGTTTTTTTTTCCACTTTTCTCAATGCTCTGAACAGCACTGATGTACAGAGGGATCTTGGAGTTCAAGTCCATAATTCCTTGAAAGTGACCACATGTTTAAATAGGGTGGTAAAGAAGGCATATGGCCTGAGTATAAGAGTCAGGATGTCATGTTGCAGCTTTATAAGACTTTGAGTAGGCCACATTTAAGAGTATTGCATTCAATTCCCATCGCGACAGCACAGGAAGGATGTGCAGCGTTCAATTCCACACTCAGGCGACTGTCTGTATGGAGTTTGCACATTCTCCCCGTGTCTGCGTGGGTTTCCTCCCACAGTCCAAAGATGTGCAGGCTAGGTGGATTGGTCATGCTACATTGCCCATAACGTCCAGGGATCTGTAGATTAGGGGGACGGGTCTGGGTGGGATGCTCTGAGGGGTGTTGTGGACTAGTTGGGCTGAAGGGCCTGTTTCCACACTGTAGGGATTCTATGATCTACGATCTGAACTGTTCTATGATTCTTCACGATGGACAAATTAAAGCATCGTGAAAGATTTTGTTTGATAGCTGTCATAATGCCAAATGTGGCTTTTTCACATTTCACTTGTTGTTTTCCTCTACATCTGCTTATTCATAAGCCAATCTGGTAGCAAGATAATGTATTAGTAAAACAGATAGCACAAGCACTTAATGTTCACCAATTAACTCTGAAAAATAAAAAGAGTCAGGGGAGAAACATACACAAATGCTCAGAGATACTTCAAGAAGGAAGTATAGTAAGTTGCAAAAGCCATATATGGCTTGTTTGTAGATCAAGTTCGCACTGTATTAGTAAAGAGAATATGGCTATAATTCTGCTACACTTCTACAAATAAGCAGCTAACAGTTATAACCAAACTCCTCATTTCACACACCAGCTTCAGTTACCAGTTAAGCAGAGGAAGAATTTCATTAAGTTTCAGGTTTGGTTTTTGAAGCAAACTGTTCATGTTCCTTGAACCTGGTTTTAAAAGTACATGGTGATTTGCAACAGGACCAGCAAGACAAAGACAAACCAATCTGCTACTCAAGTTGAGTATTAGTGTAGGCAATTTCTGAACAAACAAAAAGTCAGGGGTTCCCAAAGTTAGTGTAGAACCCAAAGTGGGGACCAATGGCCAACATGGAACTCTGACTGAATTCTAAGAGCTATGCTCCAGCGCTAACCGGGCCCATATTTCATAGGCCCACTCATAACCCTTACCCTCCATTCACAATTAGAGGTGGTGACAACTTAAGTCTCAAAAAAGTAACAGGAGAAGTTTGGGAAGCACCACAATAGGCATTGCTTCAATAAGTGGAAGGGTAAAAGGAAAACAAAAGTCTGAAAAATCACAGCGCGAGCCAGCCAGTCAAAGGCAGCACAGAGACAGCAAGACTGAGACAGACAGAGGGGACCTTCAACTCAGTTTATTTCCATAATCTATAAAGATCGCACATTCATTCTGTTCATTCTCATTTTTTAAAATCTGTATTACTGCCAAACTTTAGAATCATTGCAAAGTCTCTAAATTATCAACTCAATTAAAACTGTTATTCAATAAAAGGCTCAAGACTGCCTCTGACATTGAATTTCAATGTTCCTTAAATGACCTGACTGACAGCAGGCACTTTAGAAAGAAAAGAAAGTTCAAAATCTCTTTGTACACTGACATCCTAAACACTTATGGTTTATTCTTCCAAAATGCTTTTACTGATATACTTTACAGAAAGAAGACAAAAAATTAACTCCAATAAACAGTGTAGCAATTTATATCAACTTCCCAAAGTTAAGCTTCAAGGCATTTACCTGGAGTAATTTTGCCCGTTGGTCTGGGTGGGATGCTCTTCAGAGGATCAACGTAGACACAATGGGTCAAATGGCCTACTTCCACACTGTAGGGATTCTACAAGGTTCACTGAGCATTGAATGGAATGGCAAATCCAACTATTGTGTTTCAAGTGGTGACTGTGCACTTACCTGGAGGGTATCAAACTACATACAGAAGCTAACTGCAGACTGGGACTGAAGAGTCAGTGCAATGATAATCCTTCTTTCAAAACTACACCAGTGAAAGGGAGTGTGAATGCAATCAGGTTACATGGTTGGAAAACTCAAACAATGAACAATGAGGTGGTACTTTACCTTTCTGCTCCATAAAAATGTCAATTCCCACCAATATTTTGGATCCAAACAGTGCAAACTAATCCAGGATTTTTGCCATAACTACCATAGCCAGTACTATCCCAGAAACTGATCACTCCATGAAGACAAACCACAATTTTATTTTACCAGTTTGCACCCAATTTTGTTATCCTGATTTTAATTGAGGATTTAAGCCTTCCATTTAACTCAGTGTCTACACATTAAAGTAGTGAACACTAGAATGGAACAAAAAAGTATAATCATTCACCTTCACTAATGGTGGAAAAATTCAGACTTTTCCTCATCATTCAGTCCTCTTCACAGTTATAAGCCCAATGTTTTCTTGATCTCTCAAGAAAGATTTCAAAGCAGAATTCAAGGTGCTTCCTGACCAAAGTACAATATAGATTCAATGTACTAATCTAAAGTGTTATCTAATGTTTTCATTTAAGAAGCTGCTGCTCACCCATGACCTGGCATGGTCAGAGCATACCATCATTCTTTCAGCCTTTCTTGCAGCTGGTTTCTATTAACAACATGCATTAATTTCTGCTGTCACACCATCTACAAGTGGGCAGAAATATAACAAGAGGGACTTCTGTGAACATTGATTAGACATAATTTTAGGATATAAATGTAGCTAAGACCTCAAATCTGAACAAGTTTACAGGGAGAATACAAAATTTATATATTTTAGTCAATAGCATTACAGACACAGCATTTAAACACGAGGAGGAATGGGAAGAGAGAATGCACACAAGAATGACAGCTTTCTTCTGTTCTTTTTAAAATTGCTCATCTGTTTCCAATAATTTCTGCTTCACAAATTACTACATATAATGTCATAGGATCTTTACACAGAAGTCAGAAAAATCACTTCCTGGTGTGCAATTATAGTCTACAATCAAACTAGAATCAAGTATGTAGAGTAAATGGTTGAATTTTACCTAGTTAGGAGGGATTATTTTATGTTAACAGCTAGACAAAACTGTATAATAACTATCATATTACTGAGCAATTACCAGATTCATGTCAATTTATGTCACGGAATACAATTATAGTGATTTCCTATCAACTAACTCATATGCACCATTCCACTTTTAACAAAACATGGAAGTTACACTATTCAAGCACTTAGATTAAAATAAGCACCTGAACATTATTCAAACTTTACTTGAAACCACACTGCAGACAGACAATCACATGATGTTAAGCTTCAAAACGCAAACAGCTTTTCTGAGAGAGCCTCACTATTGTCCACCACATCCAGGACTCAACTATGGAGTTATCATTAAGTGGATGCTCAGCAGTATCACAAAGGTTCTGGTAACTAAATCATGGAGGAACATGGTACTTATTTAAATACGAGTTCCTAAATCAATTAAAAGAAAAGCTACTTTCCATTCCTTTAGACTTCAAAGCAATTTTAGCCAATTCACTTTTTCCAGATATGGGTATCACTATCCAGACTAGCATTGATTGCCCATTCCCAATTGCAACTGAGCTGGCAGTGGTCTTTGTGAATGACAGCAGTCTATTTGAGGGGGGGTTACACCTAGCGTATCCACAGAATTACACTAACCAATTTTGCTTAGCTCCATGACTGTATATCATAGAAATATAGATATCCTAAATCAATCCTGGAAAGTACCCTATTCTGCTGAAACTAAAAGCTGATAATAGAACCTGTACTACAATGAATCAATAACTCAAAGTTCATAAAATGTTCACAAGTTTTTTTTTGTTTTTAATGTGTAAATGCCTTATGAAAACCATTACATTCGGTCGAAGCGACCCGATTTACAGGAGCCTTCCCCGTTCCCAGGGAACTTATGGAAGAAAATTTTTAAAAATTTCATCAAGGACACATGCTTCCGTTTTGATTTGCATCTAATTCAGTCAGATAGAACTGATGACTAAAATGACAGTGTTAACAATTCTACTTACAATGGCATATTCCTATTCAGTGCAATCTCTTCGCTGTCTGAATCCTCATCAGTGCTACTGCTAGTTGCATCGGAATCCACACTTTCTTCAATGTGTGAAAGCAATGCTTTTGAAAAGCATGCATCTTCAAAGAGTTCAGAGTTGATTGACGTTGAAATGAATCCAGTCTGCACACCACCACTGTGTTTTATTCCACTAGGAAAGACGGACTCAGTATTTGAACTGTTGATTTTGCATCTTTCTGCCTGCCCTTCATGCTGGCACTTTATAAACTCTTGAATTTTGCACTTAACTTGGTGCTCAACATGCTTTGCCTGGATGAGCTGTAGACGTTTTTTAAGCAGGCTAGCCTTTTTAGTTAGTTCTTGCTGCCTGCCAAGGCACTCATGCAGCTCAGTATTACCTTCAATTTTCCTTATTTTCATGGAATTACAGAGTTGTTTCTCCTGGTTTCTCTGCAGGGTCGGTTGCCTGGCACTATTCAATAAATTTTCAAACTGAATATCATCCTGTGCTGGTACTGCATCCCAAGTTTTGTTTCCTTTGGTTGGTTTCAACATGGCTTTTTGATTTGTAGTTATTCCACCAGGATCATTAAGGGTCATTGAAAGGGAATCACAGGCTAATGTCACCTGATGAGCAGTGGTTAATATGTCCATACACTCCAAAGCATTGTATTTCTGGGAGTTTAATTCTTTTGTGCCATTATTATTACTACTTAATTCTGTTTCAGGTACAAAATACATTTTGCTAGCTTTAGAAGCAGGTGTTTGCTTAGTTCTATCACAAGATAATTTTTTGGCAAGAATGACAGCAGAGCTTTTGCTAAACAATGTCTTCCTATTATTTAGATTACAGTTAAAAGACAGTATGCCCAGTAGAGAATCAGGAGCTGTTAACAAGTTGTTTGGAATTGCACAATGCACAGTTCCAGATCGATAAGGTACATGTTTTGTTTCAGTTGCATCACTGCCAAGCCCACGTGTTGCAAACGGATACACAAGTTGAGACCATGCAGATTGTGTGTGGCACTCCCCATTCAACTTCTGCTCTGTAATGGTGTCTTCTTCATGGAAGAATGCGTCAGGTTCAATGGAACTGGAAGATAAGGAGGATGACGACAGCTGGAATCCATGTGGCTCTGTGGCCGTTTCAGTGAGAGCAGGAGCCATTGTAGCCATACAGTGCTGCCCCAACAATCCCACTGCAATAAAGATATTGCCCCTACAGAACAGATGAGTAACAAAGAAAAGACTGACACTGCCAAATATTTGAAGTCATCACTTGACATAAAATAATGCTTAATTTAGGCTTTGCTAAGATGATTCTAGAATTGTTCCCTATAAAGCACAAACTCATCATCAACACAAAAATATCTCAGGTACACAAAATTAACTTCAAGGCATTGCATCTATTCAGTTAAGTTGCCTGCCTATTTGTTATATTTTCTTACATGTTAATTTTTAAATATATGACTTGCAAGTATTCCTGATGCATTTCTAAAATTGAGCTGCTGGACATAACTGTTCTTAATGCCTTTGTTAACCTTACAACTGATAATCAACTTCAAATGCAGACAGACAGACAGAATTTTCACTGTTGAAAGTATGAAATTCTAATCAAATTTATTCAGGATGGGAGATTTTGGCTAATGGAAAGATTGAGACAGGTATTTTTCTTAAAGAATGTTAAGGAGAGAGTTAACAGGTGCTTAAAATAATGAGATCGGATTGAGGTAATGAGGTGAGACTACTTTCGGTGGGGGGTGGGGGAGGGGGGAGAAGCTAGACAGATTTACACATCAGCAAAAGTTGAGCACCTCTCAAGGGTATCCTGTCTGAGCAATTAGTAGGGAGATTTAATAGCAGCTTTCAAAAGGAAATTGAATAAATACTTGAAAAAGGAGGGAGAAGAGCAGTGGACTGTTACAATTCAAAAAACTGGAGAACACTATAGACTAATAGCTTATTTCCGTGCTACAAGATTCCAAGGCTTGAAATCACACCAAAGGCAGGCATCTTGTGCTGAAGCAATGAAACACCATTCCACATGGCACTGTAAAATAACTAAATCATGCTGATCTGCAATCAACTTCAAACCGTCTACTTGAATAGAATACATCCACAAGCCTAAAGGAAAAGCAGCCAGGCATGTAACAACAGGAAAGTCATTAATGGTCGAGCATCACTGTGCTGAAAAAGCTTTGGCCTTTATTTCAAAAGGGAAGTAGAAAATTAGGGAGGTCTGGCTAAAACTACAAGACACTAGTCAGGACCACAGCTGGAGAACTGTCAAAGTTTTGCACCCCTTATCTAAGAAAACGTATGAGCACCAGAGGCAGTCCAGAGTAAGTTCACTATGTTGATCCCAGACATTAAGAGCTGTCTTATGAAAGGTTGAGCAGATTCTGTACTCTTACGTTTAGAAGCAATCTTTTAAAGAGATAAAAGCTTCTTAACAGACTTGACAGGGTAGATGCAGAAAGCTTGTTACTCTTTGTAGGAGAATCTAGGACCAGATGGCATAATCTCAGTGTAAGGGGGTTATCCCTTTATGACAGAAATGAGGAGGAATTTCTTCTGAGGGTAGTGGATCAGTGGAATTCTTTACTCAGAGAAAATGTTGAAGCTAAGCCATTAAGTATAGACAAGGCTGAGACAGACAGATTCTTCATCAGCAAGAGTTATGAAGGTAGGGCAGCAGAGTAGAGTTTAGGATGATCAGATGTACCATGATCTGATGAAGAAGTGTACATCTAATAGATGAATTTCAATACAGAGAAAAGCAACGTAACACATTTTGTTAGAAGTAACATGGAGAAATAATCCAGGTTCAATGATACAACTCAGTACAGGAGCCGAGGGACCTCAGGTTCAAATGTGAATGAGGCCAGGCACAGGCAAGGCAGCTTATAGGATTCTTGGGTTTATGAATAGAGTATAAAAGCAAGGAAGTGATGCTAGACCTCTACAAATCATTGGTCAGGCCACATTCAAGTATTGTGTTTAGTTCCAGGCACCTTATTTAAAAAGGAGTGATGTTAAAGCCTTGGAGAGAATGCATAGGAAATTTATTAAAATGATACCAAGAATGAGGATTTTGGGTGCAAGGAAAGATCAGAAAAATCAGGCTTATTCTCCTTTGAGCACAAGATGATTAGGAGGTAATCTTACTGAGGTGCTCAAAATGATGAACAAATTTAACAGGGTAACAAAGAAATTCTGTTTCCACTAGTAAAATTGTCAGCAGAGCTAGGAGAGGGACAAGGAAAAACACTCAGCTGTTAGAATTTGGAATGCACTGTATGAGAGAGTGGCAAAGGCTGTTTCCATACAAGGTTTCAAAAGATATATATTTGAATATCAAAAATGTATTTGAAAGTGATGAATTTAGAGGGCTAGAGTTTGGGACTAGCTGGGACTCATTCATTTCGAAACCAGTACAGAGACAATGGGCAGAATGGTCTCTCTCCCCCGTAAAATTCCATGGTTCCATTTTTGCCTGGATTTATAACAGTTGTACATGTTTCCATCTGTAAAAACTACATTCAGCAAATCCAATTAAGACACAGAACAATATTTTGAAGGTTATTGCAGTAATCAAACAGTCAAAATTTTTTAATTTGTCTCCCCTCTAATTATAGCTCCAAATATGAATTGACTAACAGATTTCTTCAAAATTCGTACCATTTGAGTCTGAAATTTAAAAGGACTATTTCTACAAGTGGGAGAGTTCTAGAACAACGGAGGCACAACTGCAAAACTACAACTGGGATCGTTCAAGGCTCAGTGAAAACCTGGAATTCCTACTCCCAAAAAGTTGAAGAAACCAGCAGTAAAATGAAAAATGTCAAAACGCTGACAAACTTTTGCTGGGCAAGAACTTTCCAAGGTAGTTTTCAAAAAACAACGTGATTCATCTACAAAAACCTCTGAACTAATACACGCCTTTTTAAAACAAAAATGTTTGTGCAACCGAAACAATTTTCCTAAGATAAATTATGAAGGAAGAATTATTTACAAGTGCTCCTTGATAAATTAAAAGCAAATTCACAAACTATTTTTTTTCAAAAGTTCACATTATTGAAACTAACATGCTCATGTTAACAATATTTCAACACATTTAACCTGTACTTTGAACAATGCTTTTTAAACTATCTCTTGACTGTATCAGCACTACGAAAACTTAAACAGCAGACTTTCGGATATGATCAAAAGTAAATACGTCCAAGATTTAACGAGTCCTTTCTCCATCATAAGAGGTGGAAAATCTCGGTGCACATGACTGCGGAACAGATTCATTTTTACCTGGGTAGTTCATAGAATTTGGGAGCAGATATAGTTTGAAAGAACTTCGAACTATTTTATTTAGCCTATCCCCGTCACTTGTTTTCTCCCCCTATTAAACTCGTATCAAGCATTTATCGAGATCACTTCTGAAGAAAGTATTAAATCTGCTGGCACCACCGTTACAATGCAATACACTCCTCAAAGGAGAAGGGCTAGGAGAGGTTAAAGACGCCCCACTTGTTGAGGAATGTGGTAAGCATCTACCTCACCCGCTCACCCACTACGCTACAGCGCGCGCACACAACGAGCCTCCGCCAGTGGAGGGTGCGCATATGATCGCCCACGTGACCAAGCCCCGCCCTCAGGCTGTTTCCTGCAGCGCGAGCCGCGTGGTGGGGGGTGCGGGTGGAAACGGACGGTTCTCGATCGCCCTCCCTTGGTCTTCCAGTTGGTGCAAAACACTTCGATCCTTCCCGTCGGCGAAAGAAAAAAAAAACAAACTATTTTTTGGGAAAAGATACGGTACAGGAAGGAAAGTGTCGCGACTTCTTCCCCTACACTTGATCCTTTTCTTGAAAGCAAAGTAAACACACTTGGATCTTTCCGTGACTGTAGAAATGGTGGCTGCCGCGGTACTACAGGAGCTTTTGCCAGCCTGTCTTTCTCTCTCTCTCTGACCTGACTGCTCGTTTGTTGCCAACAGCTGCTCTTGCCCTTATTGTTGTTATCCGCACATTTCCCCTCCCCCTTCCCCATGGGCCACCTTACAGGCCCGTCGACTGGCCAGGGGGCGGGAGCATATGATGACGTCTCGTGACGTTCCACGATCCCCACTCAGAACCAGGCTTTTTCCCACACACCGCCTGCCCAATCGCCACAACGCCCTGGGGAAGGGGGCGCGGCGCAACAACTGCCACTCATCACCCCCACCGCCGAGAAAGCCGCGTTTGTATGTGAAGGCCCCACCCCCGTCCTGTTAACAGATGGGTCAACGGGAGTGTGATTGACAGGGTCTGCTCCACAATCTGCAACAATAATCCCCCTCCTTTACAAGCACTTGTACATAAATAAGTCAAGTCGGAATCCTTTTTTCTTTGAAAAGTTCAACTAGTCACATTATCATTGATCTGGAAAGTTAGCTATGTCTCTGGCTACAGAAACTGCCTAACCTGCTCAGTATTTCCTCTTATTTAGTTCAAAGTGTCATTGTCGGGAAACTTTTTTTCGAAGAAGCTGAACTACCCTAGCAACCCATTTTGCTAAAAAAAGTGTTAAAATTAGTTATCGTTGGCAGCCTTAGTATACATACGGTAGCGATATGTAATGAAACTTCAATCTAGACAATTCCGTCCTACTGAATTTTTGATAATACAGCTATTTCAGCTTCGGCGGCATCTTGTTTATTGTTTGGCAAACAATTTAAGATGCTGTAAAACATACAGTCGTTTGAAAGACTGCACGCTAAACTGCGGGCAATAATTTAGTAGTTACTTGGAAATGAGAACTTTCTCACATGTTCAGTGTATGAGAAAAAAGTGATACTTACAATGAAGATCTTGACGTGAGCAATTAAGAATTGGTGCATAGACCCCCTTGTCCGACCATAGTTACACCAGCTCCCTATGGAAGTTTTTCGGACTGTGACTTAGGTATGCCAAATGTAGGGTGTGAAGAACTGTGTCCATCGTTTTTAGAAATGGAGTAGTTTCTTTCAAGATCAGATCTGATTTAAACTACTTCTTTACCGAAAAAGACAAGAATCTGAACAGAAACTCATTAACAGCCTTTTAAAAATCCGCAACGCGCTCCATATTATCGAAGTTTGTGACAAAAATCGTATTTAAAATAAATATAGGGTAAAGTACTAACGAATACTGAGAAAGGTCGGCGCAGAGGGCTTCACTCATAATTTCTTGGTTGTTTTGACGCGTCCTTGGACAATGAATTGTGGCTCAATTGATAACTAACGAATTTCTGTGGATTCCGTTAAAGAACAGGACAAAAAACCTTTAAAATCCGTTCAAATTATTCGTTCTACCGCTTGATTCTGATCGGAGCTCAACACCAGAACCAATCTTCCAATGAAACGTGCTAAAGAGAGGTTTTTCCTCATTCAATCTGCTAATTAAATCAATTTTAAGTTGGTTGAAGCAGGATGCAAACGTGTTTTATTCAACTTATCAATTTGAAGCCTCTGGATCATAGCTACATGTTCTAGCAGATTCTTACTTCTCTACATATTCCCAGGATTTACAGCCTTTCCTTTTACTGGAATATTAACACCGTCCACTGTTATACAATTGCAACTGTAAAGCCAAAAGATACCTGTGCCTTTGGGAGAGTGTGGAATATTTTAATTGAACCACAAAGGGTGGCAAGAGAAAACTCCTTTGTCCTCCAGGCAAGAAACAGCACAAACATTATAAGCTCAAAATGTTCTCTCTAGACACCATTCAAAATGAGAAGAAATCTAAAATTCTACCATTGGATGTTTTTATAGTTTGAGACAAAGTTTAAAAGTTTCACAACCATTATATCCTTCTGAAATTCTAGTTCAAACCTACGAATTAACCACAAATCTAGGCTGACAACGGTATGATTAGAGACACTATCCCTGAAATGAGATATCAAGATAATGTTCCATCTGCATCATTTTGTTCCAGGTGCAAACTAAATGCCACTGTTCAAAGACACACAGGGAGATCTGATGCATCCCTACCTCAAACACCACCAAAAAGCCCATTCACTGGCCACTCTGCTTCTGATAATAGATCATCAACCTGAAATGCTAATTCTGTTTCTCTCACTACATGTTCTGCCACGTCTGCCAAATACTTCCAGAATGTTCTGTTCTTATTTCACTGGCCACTTATCCTGTGTGTTGCTGTTGCTGTTTGTGGAATCTTGCTTGGTAGTCATATGTGCCTGCGTAACATTTGCTGCAGTTGAAAGTAACTAATTTATGTTGAGCACTTTGGAACATTTGAGATACATGATACAGTGCCATAAAAACGTAATACTTACCTGATAAGACAGGAACCAAAATCTAAAATTACGTTTATATAGCAACGTACAAATATTGATGTAGGTATAACTCTTAGTATTTCAAAACATTAGTCATTCATAAATTCAGGTTTCCTACTGTCCATGCCTTGACAGACTCACTTAACAGTTGTGTATCTTATTAAATCATGTAACTGAAGCAATATAAATTGAGAAAATCTTAAACCATATGACTTAAATTCAGTATCAAATACTCACACTATATTACTAACAGTGCCCAATGATTTAAGATGCATTTGAGAACAAAGGTCTACTTCATTGGAAATTCTGTTCTTTCTATTACAGTTGGAGCTGTATCAATTTTATTTACATAATAAGTAGTCTTTCCATCTTGAAATTGCTGTGAAGTGCAAAACTGAAGGTGCAAAACAGAATAAGTTGTTTCATTTAATTTTAATGGCTTTAGACTTATCAAATGGAACACAATTTTTAAAAACTTCCATTCCCAACACTTAAATTTAAAACAGTATTGTTTCTGGGTAGTAATCTGAACCTGATGCAAAGACTGATAAACATATTTTACCTCAAATCAACTTCCAAGTATGCGTTGCCTCCACAAGATACTATTACAATTTATTTGTTGTTATGTTTTGGGACTGTCTTTAATTTGGGGCAAAATGAACAGCTCATGTGA
Source organism: Rhincodon typus (assembly GCF_021869965.1). Taxonomy (NCBI): domain Eukaryota; kingdom Metazoa; phylum Chordata; class Chondrichthyes; order Orectolobiformes; family Rhincodontidae; genus Rhincodon; species Rhincodon typus. The sequence continues at coordinate 3,490,507 of NC_063338.1, forward strand.
TCTTTCCTGAAGTCTGCTTGACAACAAGCTTGTGTGTTCATAATGAAAGAACAGATTGTTTCACTGAGAAGAAGGTGTTTACACTTTAAGACAATGGCAATAGTCTGCGAGCTAATAGTGGATGGAGAATGAATCTCAAGTTCCAAAAAGATGTTGAAAATTTTGAATTGTAGACAGTTGTGCTTTAAGCTCTCTATTCATTTCCGAGATAAATGACGGTTGGGCACTTAACATGGCAGCACTTGTAGCTGGATACAAGGCCCGTGCGATTCACGTTGCCATGGTAATGGGCTTTGAGAAAGGAAGATTACAAAAGAAGCCATTTTGACATTGAGTCACAGGGTTTCTTAAATGTAAGACCAGACGTGGACAATTTTGTTCTGCCAATCATTGAAATCACAGCTGATCTGATAATCCTCAACTCCACCTGCCTGCCTTTTCCCCATAACCCTTGATTCCCTCACAGATTAAAAATCTATCTCAGCCTTAAATATACTTAATGATCCAGCATCAACAGTCCTCTGAGGTAAAGAATTACATAAATTCATTACCCTCAGAGAAGCAAATCCTCCTCATCTTTGTCTTAATTGCACAAACTCTTATTCTGGGATCATGTTCTCTGGTCCTGGCTCTCCCACAAGGACTTCCCTGTCAAATCCCTATTATATATTTCAATTATGTCACTTCTCATTATTCTCCAATCCAACAAGTAGAGGTCCAATCTATTCAACCTCTCCTCATATGACGATCCCTCCATACCCAATATCAACCTAGTGAACAATCTCTGGACTGCCTCCAATATCAGTACATCGTTCTTTAGATAAGGGAAGTATATTCCTCTGTATTCTAGCTGCGGCATGACTCGTACCTTGTACAGTTTTAGCAAAAACTAAGGTCTTTCGGCCCACCACATTCACACTGAACAAAAATAACCACGCGACCTTTTTAAATCCCATTTTCTAGCTCCATTCTCGTAGCCTTGTATCCCTTAACATTGCAAATGTTATGTGCGATTCTGCCTCTACCACCTTCATGTGCAGTGGGTTCCAGATTCCTACCACCCTCTGAATGAAAATGTTTTTCCTCACATCTCCTATGAAGCTTCTGCCCCTTACCTTAAATCTATGCCCTCTGGTTATTGATCCTTCCATTAAGGGAAAAGTTTCTTGTATACCCTATCTATGCCCCTCATAATTTATACATCTCAATCATGTCCCCTCTCAACCGCCTCTGTTTTAAAGTAGGGTCCAGACCCAAAATGTCAGCTTTCCTGCTCTGATGCTGCTTGGCCTGCTGTGTTCATCCAGCTCTACACCTTGTCACCCCATATGTCCTATCTCTCTTCATAATTGAAACTCTGTAGCCCAGGCAACATCCTGGCAAATCTCCTCTGCATCCTCTCCAGTGTTATCCCATTCTTCGTATAATGTGGATTTCAGAACAACACACAATATTCTTGCTGTAGCCGAACTAACATTTTATACAGTTCCAGCTTAATGTCTTTGCTCTTAAACTTCATGCCTCAGCTAATAGTGAGAAATACCCCATATCCCTTCTTAAACACTTCATCCACCTGTCCTGATACCATAAGGGACTAGTGTACATACACACCAAGTTTCCTCAGTACTTATCCATAGATCCTTGAAAGCAACAGGACAGATAGATAGATAATTAAGACAACAAATGGGACACTTGCCTTTATTGGTCAAGAGATTGAATACAAGAGCAGGGTGGTTGTGATGGAGCTGCAGATGATGTTAGTTAGGCCTCAGCTGAAGTACTATGTGCAATTCTGGTTGTCACACAATAGAAGGATGTGATCGCATGGGACAGGGTGCACAGGACATTCACCAGGATGTTGCCTGAACTGGAGTGATTCAGCTATGAAGAGAGATTAAGTAGGTGTGGGTTGTTTTCCTCAGAGCAAAGAATGCTGCAAGGGAACACCCGGATGGTATGTTGCCTCCTGGATGCCAGGGTCAGGGATGTCTCGGATCGAGTCTTCACGGTTTTTAAGGGGGAGGGAGAGCAGCCAGAAGCTATGGTACACATCGGTACCAATGACATAGCTAGGAAATGGGATGAGGACCTGAAAAGTGATTATAGGGAGTTAGGATGGAAGCTGAAAGCCAGGACAAATAGAGTAGTAATCTTAGGATTACTACCGGTGCCACAGGCTAGTGAGACTAGAAACAGAGAGAGCGCAGCTGAACACTTGGCTACAGAGCTGGTGTAGGAGGGAGGGCTTCAGGTTTGTGGATCATTAGGATACATTCTGGGGAAGGTGGAACCTGTACAGGAAGGACGCGTTGCACCTGAACTGGAGAGGCACCAATATCCTGGGTGGGAGGTTTGCTAGAGCTCTTCAGGAGGGTTTAAACTATGTTGGCAGGGGGTTCGGAACTGGAGCTACAGATCAGAGGATGGGGTAACTGGTGTACAGACAGACAGAGCAAGCAGAGAATCTATGAGGAAGGATAAGCAGTTGATAGGGCAAAGTGGCAGTCAGTGCGATGGGTTGAGGTGTGTCTACTTCAATGCAAGAAGTGTCAGGAATAAGGGTGACGACCTTAGAGCATGGATCAGTACTTGGAACTACAATGTTGTGGCCATTCCAGAGACTTGGATAACACAGGGGCAGGAATGGTTGTTGGATGTTCCGCAGTATAGATGTTTCAAAAGAAATAGGGAGGGAGGTAAAAGAGGTGAGGGAGTGGCATTGCTAATCAGGGATGGTATCACAGCTGCAGAAAGGGAGGTTGTGGAGGAGGGTTTCTCCACTGAGTCAGTATGGGTGGAAGTCAGAAACAGGAAAGGAGCAGTCACTTTATTGGGAATTTTCTACACGACCCCTCAATAGCAACAGAGACACTGAGGAACAGATTGGGAGACAGATTTTGGAAAGGTGCAGAAGTAATAGGGTTGTTGTCATGGGTGACTTCAACTTCCCTAATATAGACTGGAACCTCCTAAGTGCAAATAGTTTGGATGGAGCAGATTTTGTCAGGTGTGTCCAGGAAGGATTTCTGTCAATATGTGGATAGGCTGACTAGAGGGGAGGCCATATTGGATTTGGTGCTTGGCAATGAACCAGGTCAGGTGTCAGATCTCTCAGTGGGAGAGCATTTCGGCGATAGTGATCACAACTCCCTGACCTTTACCATAGTCATGGAGAGGGATAGGAGCAGACGGTATGAGAAAGTATTTAATTGGGGGAGGGGGAATTACAATGCTATTAGGCAAGAAATATGGAGCACCAATTGGGATTAGATGTTCTCAGGGAAATGCACAATAGAAATGTGGAGTTGTTTAGGGAGTAGTTGCTACAGATACTGGATAGGTTTGTTCCACTGAGGCAACGAAAGGATGGTAAGGTGAAGGAACCTTGGATGACAAGACATGTTGAACACCTAGTCAAGAGGAAGAAGGAAGCTTACTTAAGGTTGAGGAAGCAAGGATCGGACAGGGCACCAGAGGTCTACAAGGTAGCCAGGAAGGAACTGAAGAATGGACTTAGGAGAGCTAGAAGGGGGTATGAAAAAACCTTGGCGGGTAGGATCAAGGAAAACCCCAAGTCTTTCTATACTTGTGTGAGGAACAAGAGGATGGCCAGAGGGAGGGTAGGGCCAATCAGGGATAGTGGAGGGAACTTGTGTGTGGAGTCAGAAGAGGTAGGGGAGGTCCTTAATGAATACTTTGCTTCAGTATTCATCAGTGAGAGGTATCTTGACGTTTGTGAGGACAGCATGAAACAGGCAGATATGCTCAAACAGGTTGATATTAGGTAGGAGAATGTGCTAGAAATTTTGAAAAACATGATGATAGATAAGTCCCCTGGGCCAGATGCGATATACCCAAGGTTACTAGGGGAAGCGAGGGAAGAGTTTGTTGCCCCTTTGGCAATGATCTTTGCATCCTCACTGTCCACTGGAGAAGTACCAAAAGATTGGAGGGTGGCAAATGTCATTCCCTTGTTCAAAAAAGGGAATAAGGATAAGCCTGGAAATTACATTCTTACTTCTGTGGTGGGCAAATTATTGGAGAGGATTCTGAGAGATAGTATTTATGATAATTTGGAAAAGCACAGTTTGATTAGAAATAATCAGCATGGCTTTGCGAGGGGCAGGTCATGCCTCACAAGCCTTATTGAATTCTTTGAGAATGTGACAAAACACATCGATGAAGGTAGAGCAGTGGATGTGGTGTATATGGATTTTAGCAAGGAATTCGATAAGGTTCCACATGGTAGGCTCATTCAGAAAGTAAGGAGGCATGGGATTCAGGGAAATTTGGCTGTATGAATACAAAACTGGCTGTCCAATAAAAGACAAAGGGTGGTAGTAGATGGAAAGTATTCAGCCTGGAGCTCGATGACCAGTGGTGTTCCGCAGGGATCTGTTCTGGGACCTCTGCTCTTTGTGATCTTTATAAATGACTTGGATGAGGAAGTGGAAGGGTGGTTTAGTAAGTTTGCCAATGATATGAAGGTTGGTGGAGTTGTGGACAGCGTGGAGGGCTGTTGTAGGTTGCAAAGGAACATTGACAGGATGCAGAGCTGAGCAAAGAAGTGGCAAATGGAATTCAACCCAGAAAACTGTGAAGTGATTCATTTTGGAAGGTCAAATTTGAATGCAGAACACAGGGTTAATGGCAGGATTCTCGGCAGTGTGGAGGAACAGAGGGATCTTGGGGTCCACGTCCATAGATCACTCAAAGTTGCTACCCAAGTTGATAGGGTTGTAAAGAAGGCGTATGGTGTGTTGGCTTTCATTGGCAGGGGAATTAAGTTTAAGAGCCATGAGGTTATGCTTCAGCTCTATAAAGCTCTGGTTAGACCACATTTGGAATATTGTGTTCAGTTCTGGTCACCCAATTATGGGAAATAATTATAGGAAGCTTTAGAGAGGGTGCAGAGGAGATTTACCAGGATGCTGTCTGGACTGGAGGGCAGGTCTTATGAGGAAAGGTTGAGGGAGCTTGGGCTTTTTTTATTGGAGTGAAGAAGGATGAGAGATGACTTGATAGAGGTTTACAAGATGACGAGAGGCATAGATAGAGTGGATAGTCAGAGACTTTTTCCCAGGGCGGAAATGACTGCGATGAGGGGGCATAATTTTAAGGTGATTGGAGGAAGCTATAAGGGAGATGTCAGAGGTAGGTTCTTCACACAGAGAGCGGTGGGCGTGTGAAATGTGCTGCCGGCAGTGGTAGTGGAGTCAGATACTTTAGAGACTTTTAAGCGACTCTTGGATAGGCACATGGAGGATAGTAAAATGTAGGGTATGCAGGGTAGATTGATCTAAGGAAGATAATAGGTTGGTACAACATTGTGGGCCAAACGGCCTGTACTGTGCTGTACCGTTCTATGTTCTATGGAACCGGAGGTATACAAAATCATGAGGAGGATAGGTAGGGTTGATAGAAATAAACCTTTACCCTTAGTAGAGGGGTCAATTACTAGGCATAGATTTAAGGCAAGGGCTGGAGGTTTAGATGGATTCAAGGAGAAATATATTCATCCAGTGGTTGGTGGGTATCTTGAACCATCATAGCATCCCACAGTCCAAAGATGTGCAGGTTAGGTGGATTTGCCATGCTAAATTGCCCATCGTGTCCAGGGATGTTTAGGTTAGGTGAGTTAGGCAGGGGTTGGGGAATGAGTCAGGGTGGGATGCTCTTCAGATGGGCGGTGTGGACTTGTTGGGCCAAATGGCCTGTTTCCACACTGTAGGGATTCTATGATTCTCAGTGTTTAAATGAACATCTGAAGTAACACAGCATACAAAGCAATGAGCCAAGTGCTGGGCAATGGCATTAATTGAGATTAGATAGGTACTTGATGATCGATTCAAAACATAATGGGCCAAAGGGCTTGTTTCTAATCATTTTTCTTTCTTAAATTTTGGCAGGAACAATAAGAGTGAAGTATATATATATTACATAATAATGAGATTGCAGAGTGCTGAGATGCAAGGGGATCGTTCAGTATGCAGTTGCAATGGTTTTGTTTATTGTGAAAAGAAGTGAACACAAAAGTAGGAAGACTATGCTTCAGTTTTATTGGGCATTGGTGAGACTACATCTCAAATACTATTTGCAGTATGTTCTTCTTAATTATGGATATAACTGCTTTTGAAGTAGTTGAGGGGAAGTTTAATAGATTAATGCCTGGAATTGTGAGGTTGTCTTAAGAAGAAAAGGTTGAACAGGCTAGACTTGTAACTACTACAGTTTAGAAGACTAAGGTGACTTGATTGAAACATACAACATACCTGACGGAGCTTCACAGGATGGATGTGGAGAGGGCAGTTCTTCTGGTTGGGGAATTTAGAACAAGGGGTCACTGTTTAAAAATTTGGGGTCACCCAATTAACACAGAGATATTTCTTTTTCTCTGAAGGTTGAGTATCTTTGCAACTCTCTTCCTGAAAAGCAGTGGAGGCAGAACCTTTGAATATTTTAAAGCAGGGGCAAAGAGATTCTTGATAAGAAAGGAGGTGAAAGTTTATTGGGGTAGACTGGAATATAGAGTTCTGGTTAAAATTAGATCAATTTCCTGAAGAGCAAAAGAGGCTCAAAGGGCAAAAGGGCCAAGTGACCTACTCCTGCTCCTAATTGATGTATGCTTACAATATACAATAAGCCTTTTCTTTCTGAATAAAACAAGGAAACGGAAGTATCAATGAGTCTTTAATCTGAAGCATATGTGAGTTAGGATGTTGGAACAGAAGTAAATACTGGGTACTACTGCCAAGTTATGTAGTAAAGAAAGAAGGAACAAATATTTTGAGACCAATAAGAACGGGAAGCATTAAACCTCCTTCATTTCCAAGAAATAAATTTAAATTGTAAAAAAATTGAAATAAACTAGTAAATCACAAGATAGTTTCACGACAGTAGCCATCCTTCTACATGACAGGTGATCCTGCTGCTGGAGAGAGTAACCAGTAAATCGGAGATGTCTCAAAAACAATCAAGGAAGAAACAGATCATATCCATAACATCTAGTGGTTTGCTCCTGGCCAAGTGCCAAAAAGATAATTGAATTTCAGAGCTCCTTTGTTAACTTGTTCTGATTCTATAGCTGCTCAGTCAAATAAGACAAAGACTCAAATCAGTCACTTGGTGCCTGTATTAACTCCTCATTCAGTTTCACACCATAAATATGGTAACAACTGAAACAGATCTAATCTTTTCAAAAAGCAAAGACTAAATTGCCATTGTAACTTTGTACACTTACATATTTATTGACATGTAACACTAATATTAAATTGGCTTGATAAATTTTACTACATGACAATATTTTGAGAAAATCAAGCAACTTACTTTACAGCACACTCAAAAGATAATCTCCCCTCACTGATGGTCTAAAATCAATAGAGCAAACCATCTCACAAAGGAAGTGTACATAGAGTTATACAGTAGTTCATTGGCCCATCTGATCAAGGTCCCATTGTATTCTGAGATAACTTCTCCAGTACACCACCAATTTTGGTGTCACCTGCAAACTTACTAACCACACATTCCTATATTCACATCCAAATCATTTCCATAAATGATGAAAATCAGTGGGTCCAGCACTGATCCTTGCTGCACACTGCTGATCACATCCTCCAAAGAACAATTCATAGTTAGCCCTAAATTAATCCATCATACATTAAAATCAATTAAATAATTTAATTTTTAAATAATCCAATTCCTGAGTGAGAAGCAGAATTTCAATTTGGAGTTAGAACACCAGTACATAATTTGCTTTAGTTTTTAAACAGATCGTCAAAAGTGTTTATGAAAATGTGTTCATGGAATTTAAAGTAGGTTATATGGCCACCTTTAAAACTTCTCTTTTATGCATTTACTCACACAAATTCATATTGGATACCAGAACCTTCACAATTTCAGCTTCTAATCTTTTTTATCTGGAATCGTGTATAGACTAGAATGTCTCCATTCCTTATTGTCAATCTGACTTAATACAAAGACTAACTTTACAGCGAACATAACAAAAAAAAAAACGACATAATATTAAATTGAAATCTGTTGAATATATTGAAATTTATTGATACGAAAATCAGTTTGTTCAAATATATGAATTCAAGTACATTCTTTTGCAGCTAGAAATTAAGAATTATGACACTGGCATGACAATTTATTCACACTGCAATTTACCTGTTTCTGGGAACAAATGTATCCCATACTGTCTAAAGAACCATTAGCATTTTGGAAAATTACATTTTTTTTATTGCCAATTTTGTTTCTCTCCAAGCTGTAGTTCTACAGATGCTGTTCTCCCTTTAGTAACTCACTCACAGGACCATTCTTCAAGTGTGAGCCTAGACATTGTCGGTACGCAAAAATCAACATGCAAGCTACAATATAGAATACAATTCATATACAAACACACTTCCCAGCAAGAGTCTCTAGACGGCGATTAGGAGCAAGAACAGCGGCGGATTGCTCCCTCTTGGATAAGAGGTACAAATTAGATGGTAAACATGGTAGCCAGTAAGACACACTCCAAGGCACACTGAACTAATACATTATTTACCTCAAGTCAGCTATTGGGAGCTTTGAGATTTCAATAGACTACATGAATGGCGTAATTACTCAATGCGTGATTATATCAGTAAATACTCATTTCAATTCAAGTATTACACCAAGCTAAGCAATGTTATGCTGTATGGTTTTAAGTCAATAATCTCTGCCACATTCTGAGTACTAGTATTTAAATTTATTACAGTTGTATCAGATCAGTGTCCATTAGCATTTTAAAATGAAAATACACACATAAAAATGGACAAAAAAAACAAAACTCAAATAAAAAGTTCACTGGAACATTGTTAGCTTGTCCCCACTTTCTTCAAAATGAACGCTGACTTAGTTGAGCGGGTTAACCATTCCACTGGAAACACTACCACTGTGTTCTGGTTCGCTGCTTCAACAATAAATTCACGAACAGGTTTGTTTTGTTCAAGCCAACAACAGAACGAGCTGTGGCCATCACAGTTTCAGAAACAGCAAGTAAACGAAAGGAAATTTAAAAGGAAATAGCACATATCTAAGCCACACAATATAGATTCTGCATTGAAACAGGAATCACATTAAGAAATCTATTGTTTTCTCCTATCAATATTCAATTTCTCATTTCTAAAATTCCTTGTCGTTTATACAGATTTCTTTCAGTTTTGCATAAATTTAATAGGTAAATGATACATGTTTTCAGATGTAAAGGTACTTCAACAGAAACATTAACACTGCAGATCCTATTTTCCCAACATTTCATCAGTCACTTATAATTCCTCAAGCAATAAGCTCCTTCATTATTTCATTTGTACCACCATAAATCGGCTGAACACGGGAATCCACAAAAGACCTGAAATAAAAAGGTGACATAAGATTCATGGTGTATGATTAATGGGTGCAGATCATAAATCTAAGTAACGGTCATCCACTTGCCAATTCTCCAAACCATTTAAAAACTTCGTATTTATTATCTCCCTCATATTTTACTCCTATTATTGACAGCAATGTTATTTCTAAAAATGATGGAACCATCACTTACCAAATAGATCAGGATATGAATCTATACATGGTTTACCCTTAAAACACATTATAGGAATAAAGGGGGTACTTAACAAAATGTCTGTCAAGAAGTGATGTCATCTGTCTCAGAGGTAATTCACTTTCCTTGGGTATAGCTCAGAGAGCACAGGACAGGGACATCAGACCAAGTCATCGTGCACACTTCCCTTATTACCTTTAGTAACTTTGTCAACCAACATCAGTACATTCGGAATGGAACACTATTTTAATTCCGGCTGGGTTAGTAATGATGTCTTCATTAATACTGCACGTCTAAATTGCTGAATGCTAACAAATATAAATCACCACAAATCCTGAAGTATTCTTTCAAGATAACCTTTTTTTTAAAATCAGGGTTGTAGTTTGAAGCCCATTTCTTTTATTTCATTACAACATGGCTCCCAGATTGCTTTAAATCAGAATTGTCCAACGTATACCTGGCCTGCCAAGTATTCAGAAATAGCTCAAACACCAGTGTCTGACTCACAAGGGTTTGCACTCTGCCTGCACACCAATGGTATTTGACCTGCAAAGCAGTGCTCAAAATACAGGCAAAGGAGTAAAAGATACTGCAATGTGCTGCACCTCCCAACACAGGCTGTTTCTCTCCCACGTATGCTCCTGGTTAATGAGCCTATCAGCATCAAATGCACCAAACAGGCAGTCTGACATTGGAGGACTGCAGAGGAGATTGGTATCATTTTTATTATCTCAGGATGCATTTTGGATGATGTAATCAATGCACATCATGATCCACACAGACACTGCCCTCTTAAAGGACTACAGGAGAGGCAAGAAGGATAGTGTTTGCAGCAGTGTGGCTCAGGCAGTTGGAGTGTTAAACAGTGTTAATCTCCAATCCTCCCAGATCCTGTGGAGGACTGGTTCCAGGGGAAAAGTGTAAGAGAATGAGTGATCATGTTTGTGAAAGAGTAATGGAGAGTTTAAGTGCATGAGTAAATGTTTACACATGAGACAGAGTGAATGAACAAATGTGAGAGCCAGCACAAATACGAATGTGAGAGTGAAAAGTGAGGATGAGAAACAAAATTGGAAATTGGGGATGAGGGTGAGCAAAAGTGGATGTGCATGATAAAGCAAGAATGACAGCGTGTTAGTGTGGGAGTGATGGAATGAATGAGAGTGGAAGAGTGAGAATGAACTCAAGAGACTGGGAGTGAACTGAACACACAAACACACACATTGACCTACATTGGTGAACAGAACTTTTTTTGACTATTAGCAGTATCATGTTATTGAAAAACACCACAAGTGTAGGCACAACATAGTAGCAGTGTGAAATGGCTTGGCTTCAACTGTTGTTCTACATCTAGACCTACGTTACCCTTTGAAGCAACTGCAAATTATCTCATAGATTCAGACTTACTTAGCAATTGGATATTCCCACATGTATCCCCATCCACCATGAAGTTGTACACATTGATTGGCTACATTAGTCTGTTGCTCAGAAGCCCTATAAAAAAAGTTAAATTTATCTTTTATTAATAATATCTTGATACACAGAACTTGAATATTGCTGAAACGAGGGAAAACTCATCTGGACATATGCAAGAATGTCAAATTTTAAACAATCTCAACAATTTATATTGCAGGAGAAGACAGTGTTGAACAGTTAGCAAGTTAAGTGAGGCTTAGGTGAGGCTCTGTGATGCAATGGAGAGTACTTTGGACTTCTATGGATGTACTGGCAGTGCTATTCAAAGGTACTAGGTTCGAATTTCACCAGAAAAACTTTTATTGGCCAAAGCGTTAAAATGGAGTCAGCAACATGGAATTATCAGCTACCCACACTACCAGGTCATTTAAAAAGGTGCAAAGCTTGAAAATATTTCTTTTTTTTTTGCAGAGAACAGATCTCTACACATGAAGGTAATGCACTTCTAGCAAATGTAGATTAGCCAAGTTACGAGTTCAACTGATTATCTTTAATTGGCTCTGAGTGTACTACTAGTGCAATCAGGATTGTTTAGCAAGTGTTGTCCAGTTGGAGAATAACATCTAACACTAGACTTTCTGTAAGGAGAACATGTCCCCATCTACATTAACAGAACTGAGGCTAAGAGGGTGAAAAGCATCAAATTCCTCGGACTGACAATAACCGACCTGTCCTGGACTTCCCATGTAGATGCAATAGTCAAAAAGGCACAACATCTCTTCTTCCACAGGCAGTTCAGGAAATTTGGCATGTCCATAAAATCCCTCACCAACCTCTGCAGGTGCATAATGGCCTGGTATGGCAACTGCTCTGCGCAGTACCATAAGAAACCACAGAAGGTGGTGTGCACAGCCCATACCATCACAGAAGGCAACCTTCCATCCATGGACTCCATTTACATGGTTTGCTGCCATGGAAAGGCTGCCAACATCATCAAAGACCCATCGTACCCCGGTAATGATCTCCTACAACCTCTTCTGTCAGGCAGAAGATACAGAAGCCTGAACAACGCACGAGCAGGTTCAGGAACAGCTTCTTCCCAGCTATTATCAGACTGATGAATAGACTCTCTAACCTCAAATAATGCTGATCTTGCTAACGTTGATCTTGCCTAGCGCATGCCCTGTGCAATGTAACCTGTATGCCTCTAAGTCTTTTTGATCTGTACATCTTTTGCTTACTATGATCTGCCTCTACCGCTCGTAAACAAAGCTCTTCACTGCATTTCGGTACATGTGACAATAAATAAATCAAAAGTGTGATGAAGTACTGTCTGTACTCAAGCAGTTGAAGAAACGTGCCTTTTGATTCAAATCAGCTGATCACAGGACATATAGCCTATGTATCTGGCATTGCACTCACACTGAAATTCATAGATAACATTGTCAAATTGCATGGTAGACATAACTTTATTTTGAATGACAGCAGTATCCTATTATTGGAAAATACCACCTAGAGAAGACAGAATAAAAAGTAGGCCATTTAGGTCAGAATTAAGGAAGAAGCGAGTGATGAATCTTTGGAATACTCAACAGACAGGGCTGTGGAGGGTCAGTCATAGAGTATGTTCAACCAAGAGACTCATCATGTTATAGATATTAAAAGTACCAGAGGATATGGATATAGTGTGGGCAAACGGTTTTAAGGTAAATATCAGCCACAATCCTGTTGAATGGCACAGCAGGCTAAATGCGCCTGCTCCTACTCCCCATTTCTCATATTCTTGTAGGGCCATATTTACGGTGAAGTCCAGATCTTGTCAGCATTATTTTTCTTAGGGGAGGTAACGGCCTAGTGGTATTATTGCTGGATTGTTAATCCAGAGACTTAGCTAACATTCTCGGGACCTGGATTCAAATCCTGCCACGGCAGATGGTGGAATTTGAATCCAATGAAAAATCTGGAATTCAGAGTCTAATGATGACCACTAATCCATTGTCACTTGTTGGAAAAACTCATCCGGTTCACTAATAGTCTTCAGGAAAGCTGACCTAAATGGCCTACTTTTTATTCTATCTTCTCTGGTTTTAGACACCCAGCAAGGAGAAACATCCTTCTTGCATATCCCATGTTGAGCGTGTTAGAATTTTGTATGTCTCAATGAGGTCACTTCCTATTTTTCCTAACTCTAGAGAATTCAGGCCTAGTCTCCTCAATCTGTTGTCATCGGGTAATCCTGTGATCTCAGGAATCAGTTTGATGAACGCTCATTGCACTCCTTCTGTGGCAAGTTTATCCTTCCTTAGGTAAGGATACCAAAACTCTGCACAATGCTTAGATAAATTCTTGCCAAGGTTCCAAACAATTGCAGCAAGACCTCTTTCCTCCTGTACTTAAATCTTCTTGCAAATGCCATCATACCACTTTCCTTCTAATTGTTTGCTGTACCTGCATATTAACTTTCAGTGGTGCATGAACAAGGATACCCAAGTCGCTTCGCACACCAGCACTTCCCAATCTTTGACCATTTAAAAAATTATTTGCATTTTTTTTTTTTGTAAGGTTGAGGATCTGGTCACAAGATGAAGTTGAGATTGACTGTATGAATGGTCCCTCTGAATTTTAAAGATTTAAACATATTGCTAACAAGAGAGACCTGTTGCTGGAGCTTTTCATCTTGCACTCATCTGGACAAATGCAAGGATGCAAGATTTTAAACAATCTCAACATTTTGTACTACAAAGCAGGAAGGTTGGCAAGTTGATTCTGATTGGTGAGGTAATGTCATGGAGAAAGCAACAGGTAACTATAGGCTCCACAAATTAATAGATAATTCAAAAAAGGCTCAAGACATGAAGTATATTCTTTTTGTTGTAGAGTGCAAGACCTTACAATATGGTATATGTTTATCATGTATACAATGTATATCACTTCGAGCAAATTTAATGAGCCTTGTTACGCACTTGACTATTATCTTTAATTAATCATTAATCAATTAATCTTAATCTGCTGGTGCACTCAGGTGTTACCCAATTGTGGAATTACTCTAGAACTAAGTGTTGAAGCATTTAACGCTCCAACTATGCAGTGCCCACATGGGTGGTATTTTCCAATAATAGGATACTGCTGTCATCCTTACCTCGTCAGGCCTACATGCAACTCCAGACCCACAGCAATGTGGTTGATGCTTAACTGCCCTCTGGGCAATTAGGGATAGGCAATAAATGCTGGCCTATAGCTAGCAACACCCTCAGCTCATGAATGAGTTAAATAAATAAATATTCAATTTTTAACATGCATGCTCATAGATGCAGAGTTTTTAGTAATTGGTTTTAAGCAACAGAAAGTCAATGATGAGTAAAGAGAAAACAGCATACAATCAAAATCAATTTCCTGAACCAAATTCCAATTAGGGCAGACAAGGCAGCGGAAAATGTGAAAGCCCAAGAGCAAATTATCTAGTTGGCTTTGTGGTTTATGGTAAAACGAAGGAGATGGAAAACAGAAAGAGGAAAATGGAAACGCAGAGAAGCGCAATGTATAACCTTTGTCTGACAAAAAAAAATCTTCCCTACATTCTAACAAAAAGCTTTCAGTTGAACTTGCTATAAAAATGCATGGTACTGGCCAGACAATTTTTAAGGGGTGCTCTATAGATTTCTCTTCACGCAATGTGGTGGATGATTTTGAATAATCAGCAGTTGCTTTCTCCATGGCATTACCTCACCAGAGTCAACTTGCCAATTAATCAGCACCTTTTTACCCTGCAGTAATCAAAAAAAGTAATCCCAGAAAAATACTTCTTTGTTGCTTCCTTATTTAAGCGAGACGCTGAAGCATATTTAAAAATATGATTAGTCATCTAATTACATAATACAACAAACATTCAGGAGGTGGACTTGTCTTGTGGCTAGTAAACACAGAACTTGCCACTTCCTCACATTTAGTTTCACATATCTTAATAATACAGTTTATACAGTATTGATGTGCATAATCAACTAAATATAACCAACTACATGAAATGAGTTGTGTTACTTTGGACAGCTGAATTTTGTTCCAAGTTCTCACATACCATAGCACAACACTATTTCTGATGTGACATTCATTAGCACTAAAATCAATGACCCCTTTCAAAATTTCACTTGGGAAAAAGTGCAAGAGTTACCTTTTCAGACATTTCAGAGGGAGTGGAGAGCTTTTTTGTGGGTGCGTTATGTTACACTGGAAATGGCAATACTAGATGTTAATCACTGCTTAAACCAAAATTGTTGCATTCACCAGTGTCAATAACACACATCTTAAAAGCAAAATAAAGTAGGAAACTGCAAAGAAGCCAGCTCACTGAAAACTCCAGAATGTTTGTACCTTAAGAAGCCATTTAAAAAAATATCAAGCTGCGAAGAAATTCTGCTTTGCTTCCATTTTGTTTTATTCCATTTCTGTAAATACAGTGAGTGATTTAACTAAAACAAAAGCTGAACAAACTACTGAACCAGAGGAGCTACAGAGCTGACATTAAGGATGACAAAACTGATTTAAAGATTATGAAATTAGCTTAGAATGATGGCAGGCTGCTCCCACACCTTCTCACTAACCTCTCCCAACTACTTAATCCTACGTTACTGACAAATACTTTTAAAAACCTCACTTTATCAGCAATGTATTTAAAGACTTCTTTTCTAAGTCACTGAAACACAAAAGATATAGCTAATAGATAGAGAGGTTCAATAAAGGTTACTGCAGGAAACCTTTTAGGTACAATGACCTTGAGACACTAAAATCTCTCAATGGTTCCATAGTAACAAGATATGAGAGGCCTGTCTGTTTAAACATGCAGCTTTTAATTATTATTTATTGCTGTGCCGTCTTAGCATTTTTCCCTCAATACTATGGGTAAAAATAAAGTCTAAAATAGAGTACTATTTGAAACTTGTTTGAATTACTGGTGTAATTTGCATACAATTCAGATTTCCTTCTATCAACGTGTTGTATTTGCTTGGCCATATTTGACTTCACTTTTCTGTTAACTATCAAAACATCTGCTTTTGCTGAGACTGAGACTGCGAGGAGGAGCTGCAACCATGTCACGTCCCTCAGACTTCCTCCATGTTAGATGCCATTTGGCCCATCAGATTTTTTGTCTTAAATATTCCTAGCTGAAATACTTATTCTCATATAATCAAAATGCTCCAAAAACTTCTCTTCCTTAAATAAAGTTTTTTTCAATATTTAAGAATTGTTAGGATGCGGTGGCGGGGGGGGGGGGTGAAGCTGAGGAACATAAGTCAAAATGAACAAATTTACTCAATGACACACAGATGAAGTAATTATCAACAAGATTTCACTTTCTACAGACTTTAACATTAATTAGAAGCAATGCAAATTAAGCATGAATTAATAGGCAAATGATATTTCAAATAAAAAGGTAAATTTCATAAAGATATGTCTTTCACAATCATAAACACCCTCATCATTGCCCGTGATTGTGACACTAAGTAGCTACACTGTTCCACAATATTCTGTGGTTTATTCACAAAGAATAGATGAGGAGTTTTACCAAGAACTTTCACTGGTACAATGTTATCAGCAAGGCAACTGAATCCTGTCTCCTCTTTTTCTGAAGAAGGGTCTTGACCCGAAACGTCAGCTTTCCTGCTCCTCTGATGCTGCTTGGCCTGCTGTGTTCATCCAGCTCTACACCTTGTTATCTCTTGAATCCTCTCTCCTATGGGTTACATTAATCCTGATAGAACCCGGAATGGTGCACTTTCTCAACTGAGCAAACAATAACACCACAGTTCATAGTTCGGCCACTTCTAGAGAAAACACCCAGGTGTTCAGTATCTCCAAGCTGTTCAAACTGTTTTCCATGTTTTACAACCTTTATGGACATCTCCAAATTTTGCTGCACCTCCTGTCAATCTTCCTACCAAAACAGAAAAACTATCTTCCTTCTGAGTTATTTGCTTTTTCTCTTCACAAGAATTCTGTGTTCATCGTTCTGCTTTCATTTTGCATCTGTATGTCTGTGCTTTTTGCTTTCATCTCCAGCCCTCTGCTTGTAATGTTCATTTGAGTTTGCCGCATGGCTTCTTTAGTAACTTCCTTCCTGCTGGCACTGCTTGTAGGACAAGGGTCAGCAGGCCACATAGACCAGCATTTCTAGTTTATTTTATTCTCTCTATATCAAGAAATGCTCTTACTCACAACTGAATGCAAGACCAGTATTTCTCACTATTCAAGAAACTTAGTCAATTCCTTTATAATTGATGCAAACTCTTAATAATCCTTTTCAAACATTCTTGAAGTCAATTCTTCAGATCTTTCAAAGAACTTATAAATTTTCCTGACTATGCTGTCACACATTATATTTTCCTACTCACCACTATTTTTACCTTCTAGAATTTTAGTTTTCTCTAACTGCTGTGTAAACTAATTGACACCACACAAATATTTTAGTAATCAGTTAGCTTTTGTTTCAGGATTTTCGTCAAAGGCTATTTTGGGACCTCTAATATCTCTTGCAAAACATTTCACAATACCTATAGCACAGGAACTGGTCATTTGATACTAGTATCATGCTGGTGTTCATGGTTCACATAAGGATCTCCTGACCGCTCTTCATCTAAGCCCATCAAATATCCTTCCATTATTTTCTTCCTTTTCATATCCACTCACTTGTAGATTATGGCATCATTGGTCAGCCAGCATTTATTGCTTGCCCCTAGCTGCCCTTAGGAAAAAAAATGGTGGTGTGCTGCCTTCTTGAACCACTGCAGTCCATGTGCTGTAGGTAGACTCACAATACCATTAGGAAGGGAATTCCAGGATTTTGACCAAATGACACTGAAGAAAGGGTGATATATTTCCAAGTCAGGATGGTGAGCGGCTTGGCGGGGAACTTGCTGGCGGTGGTGTTCCAATATATCTGTTGCCCTTGCCCTTCTAGATGGGTAGTGCTGACTCAGATCTTTGGCGAATTTCTGCAGCACATCTTGTAGATAATCTATACTGCTGTTACTGACCTTTGGTAGTAGAGGAAGTGGATGTGGTACCAATCAAACAGGCTGCTTTGTGCTGGATGGTGCTAAGTTTCTTGAGTCTTGTTGGAGCATCCTGGTACATAAAGAGTGTTCCACCACACAACTAACTTGTGCCTTGTCGATGATGCACAGGCTTTGGGGAGTCAGGAGGTGAGTTACTTCAGTTTTTGGTCAATGGTAACCCCCAAGATTCTGACAGTGGGGTTTCAAATAATGGTAACGACATTGAATGTCAAGAGGCAATCTTTTATTGAAGATGGTCATTGCCTACCACTTGTGTGGCGTGAATAAGACTTGCTATTTTTCAGCCCAGGCTGCGTGTTTATCATGTGCATATCTAGTTTCTCCATAAAGTAATCTATGCTAGTTGCTTCCACTACTCTGTGGTATGAGTTCCATATTGTAGCCAGTCTCTTGATAAAGAAGTTCCTCTTAAATTCCCTTTTGGATTTATCAGTGACTATCTTACTTATGGTCCCAAGTACTAGTATTGCTTGTAAATGGATTTGTATACCTCAACGGTGCTGAAAACCAAACTCCACTACTCCCGAAGTTGTCACAATAATTCAAGGTTTTAAAAAGTACACAGAATTTCTCAATTTACCTGTCTTTTAGACTGATAAGCATCGATCAGGTTTCTCTACTTAACAGGAATGACCATTTATTATAAATAAATAGATTCTAACTACACAAACAATTATGAATATTTAAATCTACAAGTGTGACACTTCACTGAG
Organism: Rhincodon typus; assembly: GCF_021869965.1. Lineage (NCBI taxonomy): Eukaryota > Metazoa > Chordata > Chondrichthyes > Orectolobiformes > Rhincodontidae > Rhincodon > Rhincodon typus. The sequence continues at coordinate 3,509,262 of NC_063338.1, forward strand.
GTCTGAATGTCTGCAAAGTTATTGCATTGGCAATAAGGCATGAATCTTTCCTTCTGGTGTTTGGAATGAGACCTTTCAAATAGATGTGAAGTATAATAAAGTTCATACTTTTTTCTTGCGTAAAAAGCTTGAATCTTCTAGGGGTTTGAGTAACATGACCTATAGTGAGATGTGTGAAAGAATTGGGTGACAAGACCCATTTTAACATTGGGATCCTCTCTTCATTGTTTATGTTTTTCACAAGTGGTATGCGTAGATTCTCACTGGGCAGTGGCCAAATGCGAAATAGATGGTGATTAACATTTGTTAAATGCCTTGTTAATGCCACGATGCATCTCAACAATAGTCAGACTCGCATCTTACCAAACTTAGCAAACAAACTAAACATCTAAAAAATTCAACAAGGAAATCAGAGCGTGTACCTAGTGGACCAGCTTGCCAAATGCCCCAAAACACTTTCACATTGGACAGCAGACAACATCTGAGGGCACATTCCATGGGCACTAGCTGCTCGCACCCTTCATTTATGGATATTGGCAAATGGCATCTGTCAACCCATCATGACCATCATGCCACCCCACCAATACGCTGGTACGCTACTTAGGAAGAACAGACTTGACTGCAGGGCGTATTGGCAACTGGCATTGAGAAGTCTGCACAATTTGTACATAGGGGCAGGCAGTCAGCTCAAAGACAGACAAGGCCACATTTCAGGGCTGCTCACTTGTTCTCTTAGCACTCTTCATTTTGCACAAAAACAAAGTTGCTGGAAAAGCTCAGCAGGTCTGGCAGCATCTGTGTAGGAGAAAACAGAGTTAACGTTTCGGGTCCGGTGACCCTTCCTCAGAATTCTTCATTTTGCACTTACCTGCATGCTCACAGCATCCATGCCTTGTCTTTCTGTGCCATGCCTACATTGGTGCTTCAGCCAGTCAACCAAAGCCAAAGACTTTTAGTGCTGATGTTTTAAGGGGGTATTCAGCACAAAAGCCACAGCCAAGTTGCTTGCCATGTTTGGCTGTATTGAACAGTCTGGCAGTAGGGGTGGAACATCTTGGTGAACAGCACATCAAGATGCCAAAGTAACATGTACTGCATGTGCCAGTTATCTGCACAGCAAACATTCAACCAAATCGTGTGGTGGGGGTGGTCCTCAGTGTGTCAATGTGGCGTGTGTGGGGGCACACAGGTGGGGCAAGGGTGGGTGCTAGGTGGTGGTCAATGCATCGGGCTGATGGGTGCATGGGTCGGTGGGCATGTAGGGCATGTGGCAGGGGGGTGATGGGAGTGCGTGTGTGGGTATGGAAGTGCGTGGTGTGTGTTATAAAGTGGAGGTTGACACATCCCACCCCCTCGCAAGAACTAAAACCAAAATAACTAAAGAGGAGCACCTTGCCCTACAATCTATAAAATGAGTGTGAAAAGTGGTGTAACCTGCTTTTCAGCAACTTCTAGTGGTTAAACAAAATAAACCCCTGACACTCACTTTAAAATCAACAAATAACAATTTATTCATCTAACTCTAACAGTGAACAAATTAACCTAACTGTTAACAAACAGAATAAATCCCTTCTAACTACTAACAATTCTCAAATACAACAAGACTCTAATGTTATACTGTTCCAAAAAATACAAGTCACACTTACATAAAATATAAAAAAGAATTTAGTCTCTTGAAATTACAGCCAGGTTACATGTCTTCTGAAATGTTCCGTGCCTTCTCCGTCGCTTCTTCTGTCAGGAATGGCATAATAGCTCAGCACCAGGGACCCAGGTTCAATTCCACCCTCGGGTGACTGTCTGTGTGGAGTCTGCATGTTCTCCCTATGTCTGTGTGGGTTTCCGCTGGGTGTTCTGGTTTCCTCCCACAATCCACAGTGGGTTAGGTGGATTGGCTATGCTAAATTGCCTGTAGTTTACAGAGGTGTGTACGTTAGGTGGATTAGCTATAGTAAATGTAGGGTTACAGGGAAAGGGTAGGGGGATGGTTCTGCATGGGATGCTGTTCGGAGAGGTGGTATGGACTTGTTGGGCCAAATGGCCTGTTTCCACACTGTAGGGATTCTATTAATATTAACTAGTCATACCATTGTTATTTAGATGGTGCTTTCTCTAAGACATAGAGGAGGCTATGAGAACCAGTGATTCCCATTTGAGAGGTGAGGGCCGTTAGCTCTGGCGGATGGCAGATAGTTCTGGGGTCTTTGTCCAACTATACCTTTCTTCTATACCCTTGACGACATATCAACATTTCTTACAATAGGATTGGTCTTATGTTGTCAAAACCATCAGATTTAAATTTAATTGGTTTTTGGTATGTAAGTGCCTGGTTCAAATTGATTGGCTAAATTCAAAAGCTTGTTGTCTCGGTAAAAAAACTGCCGCTTGGCCTGCTAACTGTACAGCATGTTGATACAAATGGTCCAATTCGGATGTCCTGTGTACTTGCAAACTTTCAAGCTGCAGCTCACAGACAACCAGTTTACATCTCTAAACACAGAAAAAGCACATGATCGTTTAAAGGGAACACACAATACTTACTCCCTAGCATTTTACAAATACCAAATTCAAACTTCCTGCCTCCCAATCCACAAGTACTCTACCCAACTTTGCAACACCTCCACCTTTAAGAAAAAAATGAACCATCATTATGAAAACATGGCTTCAATTTTTTTTTAAAAACCTTAACTCCGTTATATTACTAGATCAATAGATCATTAATCTAGTTACTCATATTAATTCTATTTATATATAACATTGAACACTACCATTTCTATCTTTTATCAGCATTTTTCTTTTTAAACTCACGATAAAGCATCTGCAATATTTTCACAACCTGCAACACGTACAATCTGTAAATTAAATGCTTGTAACATGAGACTCCAATGAAATAATCTGGTGTTCTTGTCCTTAAATCATTCCAGAAATGTCAAAGGATTGTGATCGGTATACACAATCATCTCTGATGCATTGTTTGCAACATAAACATTAAAATGTTGTAAGGCCGTTACCAAGCTCAATAGCTCTTTTTCAATGGTTGAATCTCTTTTCTGGCAAACATTGAGTTTTTTTTGAAAGATAACCAATTGGCAGTTCAATTCCACAATCATCCACCTGTAACAACACAGCTCCAACACCTACAGAGATAACAAGGTGTAGAGCTGGATGAACACAGCA
>NC_063338.1:3512838-3546326 GCF_021869965.1 Rhincodon typus
GAAGAAAACTGAAGAAGGGTCTAGGCCCGAAACGTCAGCCTTCCTGGTCCTCGGATGCTGCTTGGCCTGCTGTGTTCATCCAGCTCTACACCTTGTTATCTCAGATTCTCCAGCATCTGCAGTTCCTACTATCTCCAACACCTACATCCTTGCATCGGTGGCGACATTGAATTGTTTCAAAATATTTGGTGTGGCTAAAACTGGTGCAGTGGTTAACACTGCTTTTAAATTCTCAAATGCCTCCTGGCATTATTCTGTCCATTGAAATTTCATGTTTTTTTTAACAAATCCGTCAATGGTGTTACTACAGTTCGGTACAAATTTCCAGTAAAATCTGCTCAGCCCTAAAAATTCTAGCACTTCCTTCTTTAAGAATGGTCTTGAAAATTCCTTGATGGCCTTTGTCTTCATATTCCTCAATGTCATCTGTCTGTATCCAACGTTGTGCCCTAAGAATGTCACTTCCACCTTCACAAATTCTGTTTTTGCCAAGTTTATGACCAACTTTGCTTTCCATAGTCTCTCAAAGAGCTCTGTCAAATGCTCCATGTGATCATTCCATGAATAACTGAAGATTACTAAGTTATCTATATAGACAGCACAATTAGTCAATCCTGCAACAACTGTTCATAAGACTTTCAAAAGTGGCTGGTGCATTTTTCATTCCAAAGGGCGTTACTTTAAATTGATATAGCCCATTTACATAGAAACATTGAAGATAGGAGCAGGAGGAGGCCATTTGGCCCTTCATCATGATCACGGCTGATCATCCATTCAACTCATTTGCCGAATCCTGCTTTCTCCCCATAACCTTTGATCCCATTCGCCCCAAGTGCTATATCTAGCTGCCTCTTGAATACTTTCAGTGTTTTGGCATTAACTACTTCCTGTGGTAATGAATTCCACAGGCTCACCATTCTTTGGGTGAAGAAATGTCTCATTTCCACCTTAAATGGTCTACCACGAATCTTCAAACTGTGACCCCTGGTTCTGGACACACCCACCACTGGGAACATCCTCCCTGCACCCTGTAGAGTCCTATTAGAATTTTATAACTCTCTATGAGATCCCCCCTCATCCCTCTGAACACCAGCAAAAACAATTCTAACCTAGCCAAATAAAAACTGAAAAAAAATGCAGATGCTGTAAATCAGGAACAAAAACAGAAGTTGCCAGAAAAGCTCAGCAGGTCTGGCAGCATCTGTGAAGAAAAAAATCAGTTAACATTTCGGATCCGGTGACCCTTCCTCAGAACTGATGGTAGCTGGGAAAACATCAGTTTATAGGCAGAAAATAGGGAGGGGGATGGGGTAGGGAGTAAATGATAGGATAAAGGATATTTTTTCCTCGCTATTCATTTCTGGGATGTGGGCATCGCTGGCTGGCCAGCATTTCTTGCCCATCCCTAGTTGCCCTTGAGAAGGTGGTGGTGAGCTGTCTTCTTGAACCACTGCAGTCCTCCTGCTGTGGGTAGATCCACAATGCTATTAGGGAGGGAATTCCAGGATTTTGACCCAGCAACAGTGAAGGAGCGGTGATATATTTCCAAGTCAGGATGCTGAGTGACTTGGAGGGGAACCTGGAGGTGGTGGTGTTCCCATATGTCTGATGCCCTTGTCCTTCTAGATGGAAGTGGTCATGGGTTTGGAAGGTGCTGTCTGAGGATCACAGAATAGATCATAAAATCCCTACAGTGTGGAAACAGGCCCTTCGGCCCAACAAGTTCATACAGACTCCCAGAACATCCCACCCAGACCCATCCCCCTGTAACCCACCTAATCTACACATCCCTGAACACTATGGACAATTTAGCACGCACAATCCACCTAGCCTGCACATCTCTGGACTGTGGGAGGAAACCGGAGGACCTGGAGGAAACCCATGCAATCACGGGGAGAATGTGCAAACGCCACACAGACAGTCACCCAAGGGTGAAATCGAACCCAGGTTGCTGGCGCGATGAGGTAGTAGTGCTAACCACTGAGCCACCATGAATTTCTGCAATGCATCTTGTAGATGTACACACTGCTGCTACTGAGCGTTGGTGGTGGAGGGAGTGAATGCTTGTTGATGTAATGCCAATCAAGTGGGCTGCTTTGTCCTGGATGGTGTCAAGCTTCTTCAGTATTGTCGGGCTGCACTCATTTAGGCAAGTGAGGAGTACTCCATCACACTTCTGCTTTGTGCCTTGTAGATGGCGGACAGGCTTTGATAAGGCAGGAGGTAAATTACTTGCCGCAGTATTCCTAGCTTCTGGCCTACTCTTGCAGCCGCTGTATTAATGTGGTGAGTCTAGTTGAGTTTCTGGTCAATGATAACCCCCAGGATGTTGATAGTGATAACAACTCCATTGAATGTCAAGGGGTGGTGGTTAGATTGTCTCTTATTGGTGATGGTCATAGTCTGGCATTAGTGTGGCGCAAATGTCACTTGCCAATTGTCAGCCCAAGTCTGGATATTGTCCAGATCTTGTTGCATTTGAACATGGACTGCTTCAGTATCTGAGAAGTCACGAATGGTGCTGAACATTGTGCAATCATCTGCGAACATTCCTACTTCTGACCTTATAATGGAGGGAAGGTCATTGATGAAGCAGCTGAAGATGGTTGGGCCTAGGACTCTACCCTGAGGAACTCCTGCAGAGATGTCCTGGAGCTGAGATGATTGACCTCCAACAACCACGTCTATTAGCCGGTGTGTCAGGTATGACTCCGCCCACTGCAGAGTTGCCCCCGATACCCATTGAATCCAGTTTTGCCAAGGCTCCTTGATGCCACACTCTGTCGAATGCAGCCTTGATATCAAGGGCTGTCACTCTCATCTCATCTCTGGAATTCAGCTCTTTTGTCCATGTTTGAACCAAGGCTGTAATGAGGTCAGGAGCTGAGTGGCCCTGGCATCACCAAACAGGTCATTTCTGAGCAGGTGCTGCTTGATAGCACTGTTGATGATACCTTCCATCACTTCACTGAAGATTGAGAGGAAACTGACAGGGCAGTTATTAGCCAGGTTGGATTTGTCCTGCTTTTTGTGTACAGGACATACTTGGGCAATTTTCCATATTGTCAGGTAGATACCAGTGTTTGTAACTGTACTGGAACAGCCTGGCTAGGGGAGCGGCAAGTTCTGGAGCACAAGTCTTCATTACTATTGCCAGAATGTCGTCAAGTCCCGTAGCCTTTGCAGTATCCAGTGTCTCCAACCATCTCTTGATATCACGTGGCATGAACTGAATTGGCTGAAGACTGGTATCTGTAATGCTGGGACCACTGGAGGAGGCCGAGATGGATCATCCACTCAGCATTTCTGGCTGAAGATTGCTGCGAATGCTTCAGCCTCATCCTTTGCACTGATGTGCTGGGCTCTTCTATCATTAAGGATGGGGATATTTATGGAGCCTCCTCCTCCAATGAGTTGTTTAATTGACCACCACCATTCACGACTGGATGTGGCAGGTCTGTAGAGCTTAGATCTGATCCTCTGGTTGTGGGATCGCTTAGCTTAGACTATTATTTGCTGCTTTCCCTGTTTGGCGTGCAAGTAGTCCTGCTTGGTGGCTTCACCAGGTTGATACCTCATCTTCAGGTATGCCTAGTGTTGCTCCTGGCGTGCCCTCCAGCACTCTCCATTGAACCAGGGTTGATCCCCTGGTTTGTTGGTAATGGTTGAGTGGGAGATATGCCAGGCCATGAGATTACAGATTGTTCTGAAATACAATCCGAAGAGAGAGAAGAACAGTTGGATAGACAAAGCAGTTGATAACGATCTGGCTAGGAGGGTGAATAGCTGTTAATGGGGCTGTTAGTAACTAACAATAGATAGTGTGTAATGGCAGACTATGTGATAATATCGTCTGGTGTGTAGGGTAGGGGGCTAGGACAATGGAGAATTTAGGCCCCAAAATGATTGAACACGATATTGAGTCCAGAGAGCTGGAGGTCTCCGGAAAATGAGGTGTTGTTCTTCCAGCTTGCATTGAGCTTACTGGAACACTGCAGCAAAGATGTTGGCCAAGGAACAGGATGGTGTGTTAAAATGGCAGGCAACTGGAAGCTCAGAGCAGCACGGTGGCTCAGTGGTTAGCACTGCTGCCTCTCAGCACCAGAGACCTGGGTTCGATTCTACCCTCGGGTGACTGTCTGTGTGGAGTCTGTACATTCTCCCCGTGTCTGCATGGGTTTCCTCCGGGTGCTCCGGTTTCCTCCCACAGTCCAAAGATGCGCAGGCTAGGTGGATTGGCCATGCTAAATTGCTCTTAGTGTTCAGGGATGTGTAGATTAGGTGGGTTATAGGGGGATGGGTCTGGGTGGGATGCTCTGACGGTCAGTGTGGACTTGTTGGGCCTAAGGACCTGTTTCCGCACTGTAGGAATTCTATAATTCTATGAAATGTAGCTCTACCAACACTCAAGAAGTGTTGTCAAAGCAACCTGCTTGACTGGCACCAATACCCATGTCTTCCACCACTGAAAGTCAGTAACAGCTGTGAGAGCTACAAGTTGCACTGCAGAAATTTCCCAAGATGCTGAAACAGCACCTTCCAAACCCATCCACTTAGTTCCGTTTGGAAGGTCAAGGGCAGTAGATACATAGGACACCAACACCTGAAGTTCCCCTCCAAGCCATTCACCATCCTGACTTGGAAATATATTGCCATTCCTAAACTGACAATGTGTCAAAATCCTGGAAATCCCTCCCTAACAGCATTGTCAATCAACTGACAGCACGTGGACTGCAGTGGTTCAAGAAGGCAGCTCACCACTGCATACATAAGGATGGACAATAAATGTTATCTAGCCAGTGACACTCATGTCGCACAACTGAAGTTAAAAAAAAAACCTCCTTGCCCACGTTTGACCAGAAGCCATAAAACTTTACATTCATGGGGTCTGTATTCAATGTTGAGGGGCCCCAAATCAACTCCTTTATGACTATATACCATTGTGCTGCCAATGAACAGGACATACCAGGAGTGATGGTGGTAGATAGTGTCTTTAACAATTCCCATCTGTAGGGTGTGATTCCACATATATCACTATCAGGCAGCTCCTTGACTAGCATGTAGCCCTGAATATGTTAGCAAGAAGGACTTTACAGGGTCTGCAGGAGTGGCTTTGCCTCAGTTGTTTCCAGTCCCTGGATTGAGGCTGGGTAATATGTGCAGTTTCATTCATTTTTTACTTTGTTGAAGTTTAACATCACTGAATGTCTTGTTAGGCTATTTCAGAGGAAGTTAAGAATCAATCACATCACTCTAGGTCTGTAGTCATATGTACGGCAGAGCAGGTGAGGATGGCAGGTTTTTCTTCTCCGTTTGGTTGTTTATGACAACAAACAATGTTTTCATTGGCAGCCCTGTTGTGTGAAACTTTACATTCCAGAATTATCAATTCAATTTTAAGTTTTTCCAGCTGACATGGTGGGATTTGAACCCATGTTCCCTGTTGGATTATCAGTCCAGTGATTTTACATACTACTAACATAACCACCATAAGGACTACATATATTCGTTCAGAATATAAATTGGAAAGAAAATGGAAGTTTTGGCACTGCTGTGTTGCAGAGAATGAACCAGTTGTTTTTAAAACAACTCAAATGTTAAAAGTAAATCTACAGATGTTCACTTATTGGTTACACTTTTGGAGCACCTGGATTTGATACTTCTGGTAGTCAAGACAGCAACAAATGCTTTTGGGCTGAAAAACCTAGCAACAAATTTTGGATAGGTAAGTTGCAGTTTGTCACAGAACTGAGAGGGGGCAGTTCCACTCATACCTCCAGAAAGGTTGTAAGCTAATACAGGTCACAACCTCAGAGTGGAGGAAAACTTGCATACAAAGACCCCGAAAGGAAGAACTTCTAACTCATGCAAAGTCCTAGGTCCAACTGACCAGAAGCTGAATTGAGGAGCTTCTACGATCAATAACAATGTGAAATCATCACCAAAAATCAAAAGGACTTTGAAAAAGTCATGACATTCCATCCTTGTTATTTGGACTCTACTTACACAGAATGTTTTTCCTTTTTACCTATGTTTCCACCTATTATATTTCTGGAAAACTGTCTTGTCTGTCTTGTTTATGAATGAGTGTATCAGTGTTTGGATTTAAAGGGGTTATAGCTTAAGTTTGCACAGTTAATAATCTGTTTTGCCACTTGTTAAAAATGATAAGCTTGTTTGTAATAAGTAAGGTTTGTCTTCTTGTTTAATTGATAAACTTCGTTAGAGTTTGTTTTGTCCTGGACAACAGTAAAAAGTCATGTCAATTACTTGTCTTAGTGATTCAGTTATTTATACACTTATGGCAGATTGTGAATCGGTGGTGCTTGACGATCAGCATACTCTTCCTATCAGGGTCACAACACCACTTTACTGTTGCATAAGGTATTTGGTTCTGAAAGGTCTAATGCTGAGCAGTCCATTAATCTCCACTCAATGTGATAAAGTCATAACATCATGGGTTTGGGAAACAGATCTGAATCTTTAAGGAGATAGTTCTACCATCTAGGTCTCCTCATACTATAGTAACAATGTATATGATACCAATGTAACATGTATCTGATTGCTATCATGCAATAAACTGCATCTTGTTTAATTCAAGACCCCTTTCTCTTTAGGCTACTCATGGTTTTCCTCTACAACAGTAGACAAAGCAGGCCCTGTAGATCCTAAAAGGAGGATGGTGGCAGCAAATCTACCTTATGGAAACTGAGAATCCAGTGAGCTCATACAATATGATGGACTGTGGTGAGGATTCAGCACAGAACATTTAACACCTCACACCACTAGTCACAAAATTCTAATCGCCTAACTCAAAATAACCTCCTGTTAGAAGCCAAGTTCTCAAGGTCAAAATTTGCAAAAGAAATTTTACCCCTCACTGTTCATACAGAGTTCAAGTGGACATGGAATAAACATTTCTATACAGAAACTTTCCCTACATTACAACAGTGCCTACACTTCAAAAATACTTCATTTGTTGTGAAAAGCCTTGGGACTCCCTATGATTATGCAATGTAAACATCAAAATCAATTTTTTTCTTATTTACCAATACTCGTGGCAAAAATTCTAGCAGGGATGGAGTAGTTCCATCAAATGTTCACAGTATCATAACTCAGTACTGAAGTACTAATAGCAGCATACCCTGAAAATTAAAGTAACAAGCCTTAATATTTTTACTGGAGTGAACTAATGACAGCATTAAGCCTTTATACTACTGAAGAACTCGACTGAAGTACACATAGAAATCAATGCAGCACAAATACCAGTATTTGGCCATGGAAGCCGTAGCTGAATCCAGTCGTCGTTCTTTATGCAACTGCAGACAGCTGTCAACGAATGCTCTCCCCACACAAGTCTGTGTCTTTATTTCTGCCAGTTTATGCTGCACAGTCTACAAGTGAAAGGAAGAAGAACCCCTTACCATAATTTCCAGAGCATTGTCTCATGATTAGATAGCAAATTGGTAACAGCATTTCTAATACTTCATCGTAAGATTTCAGATAAATTAAAGATTATCTTAAGTGTCAACAACAGCTGTTTCACTTAATTTTAAAAATTGCTCATCAAACAGAAAGCAAATAAAAAGCAATCTTTAGTTAGCTGACAAGAACTAAATTTTTATTTCATTATGCTTTATCCTCCCCTCCAAAGTTAATTGTGGTGGAATGCTTGAATTGCCTTGACAATGACATTTCAATTTGTTAGATCAACTCCTTGCTTATAAAAGATCAAAAAATAAGCTTGAGCAAGCCATTTGGCATACTGAACTTGTTCTATCATTCAATATGATCAAAGTTGATTATCTATCTCAAAAGGCCTTTTTGGCCCCATTCCTCTTGATCATTCAGAGCTTTTGTGTTAGTGTCAGATTGAAGTCTATCACAATCATTTTCCAAAGGAAATTAAAAATCCACAAAAGTCACATACACTACAAGGTCCTAGATTTATCTTCCAGTTCATGCCGGGCACAAAGGGCAACAGAATAGGAACAATGGGAATAATTGGTGGTCCCATTTCCAAACAAAGTTCAAGGCTAGAAAGTCCATCAAGATTTTGTACAAGACCGATCACAGCGATACTGCCCATAGAGATGGAACAGTGAGCAAATATTCATTGTCAAAGTTCACACATAAAGATTGATTATTTGAATAAATTATTGAAGTGTTTCTGGCAACTATGTAACTACTCAAAACCCTTGATGAAGAAGGATTAAAAGAAACACAATAATTCCAGAAATAGATACCATGTGGAAATCCACATCCCATTTCTGAGCAAAGAAAAAGGTTTATCATTTTAATGGAAAGTTTTCACAAATGTAAGAACCAATCTCTTTCACAACATTATTGTTAAGAATTCGTCAAATTCAATGTCAATTGCTGCAAACTAACCAGTTTGTCAAATTCTGTTCATTCACCAAACTTTTAATTTCATACAATCTTATTATCTCTTCCAGAAGTGAACATTAAATTTAGTTGACTGATTTTCTTGAATGTCATAGAATATAAACTCACCTGCAAATCAGCAACAGTTTTTCCAAAAGCCTTTCTCTGTCTCACATACTTTCTAGTTTCCTCAAACATGAATTCACAGTTTGCAAGAGCCATGTCTGCAATCAGCAATCGTTCCTTTAAACACACGGAGTTACACTTTATTTCAGACAAGAATAAAATGCAATAGAATTCACCATATTAAGTCAACCATCCATCGCAGATGATACAAAAAGAAATCAGTGGGGGGATAAATAGTTACGAGGATAATCTTAGATTATAGAAGGATATAGATGAGCTGGTTAGATGGCTGATGAGTGGCAAATGGAATTTAATCTGGATAAATGTGAGGTGATGCATTTGGGCAGGACAAACAAGACAAGGGAATACATGATTAACAATAGGATCCTGGGAAGTACCAAGGATCAGAGGGACGTTGGTGTGCATGTATACTGGTCCCTTAAGGTATCTGGACAGATGGATAAAAGGCCAGGCCACAACCAGAATATTGTGTGCCATCCTGGGATAGCACTGGAGAGGGAGAAGAGGTGAAATACCAGGATGTTGCCAGGTTTCAATTCTGAAGAGAGGTTGGGCAGACTGGGTTGCTTTTCTTAGAGCAGAGAAGACTGAGAGGGACATGGCTGAGATGTATAAAATTATGGGGACATAGGGTACTCGGAAAGAAATTTTTCACTTGATGGAGGGATCATTGACCAGTGGCATACGTTTAAGAGAAGGGGCAGAAGGTTTAGAGAAAATGTGGGGAAAAACATTTTCACTCAGAAGGTGGTGGAAATTTAGAACTCTCCAAGGTTGGTAGAGGCAGAAATCCTCATAACACTTAAGTATTTAAATATATTCCTTGCCATTTCAAGTGCACAAGGTTTTGGCCAAGTGTGGAAAATATGATTAGAATAGGTGGTTATTTTTGACTAGTGCAGACGCAATGGGCCGAATGGCCTTTTTTGCCTGTGCTGCAGATCTCTAAAATAGATTCTATCTTAATTACATCTTATAAGCAGAACACTTCAACATAGGCAGCATAGGTCAAATTATACTCTTTTGTGCATTTGGGAAACATAAATTTCATGGCAGGTTATACCAAGATGCGTGGTCCATTGTACCCTGAAGGTGGCAACGCAGGTGGATAGAGTGGTCAAGAAGGCATACTGCATGCTTTCATTCATCGGATGGGGTATTGAGTACAAGATTTGGCAGGTTATGTTACAGTTGTATAGGACTTTGGTTCGACCACATTTGGAATACTGCGTACAGTTCTGGTCACCACATTACCTAAAGGATGTGGATGCTTTGGAGAGGGTGCAGAGGAGGTTCACCAGGATGTTGCCTAGTATGGAGGGCGCTAGCTATGAAGAGAGGTTGAGTAGATTAGGATTATTTACATTAGAAAGACAGAGGTTGAGGGGGGACCTGATTGAGGTCTACAAAATCACGAGAGATATAGACAGGGTGGATAGCAAGAAGCTTTTTCCCCAGAGTGGCGGACTCAATTACTAGGGGTCACGATTTCAAGGTGAGAGGGGAAAAGTTTAAGGGAGATATGCATGGAAAGTTCTTTACGCAGAGGGTGGCCGGTGCCTGGAACGCGTTGCCAGTGGAGATGGTAGAGGCAGGCACGATAGCATCATTTAAGATGTATCTGGACAGATACATGAATGGGCAGGGAGCAGAGGGATACAGTTCCTTGAAAAATAGGCAACAGGCTTAGACAGAGGATCTGGATCGGCGCAGGCTTGGAGGGCCGAAGGGCCTGTTCCTGTGCTGTAATTTTCTTTGTTCTTTGTTCTAAGATCATCTAAAACTGGACAATGCAGAAGTCCAAATCTATGCTGTATTTTAAAAAGTGTTGCAAATGATGGTCATTTAAAGGTGCTTCAATTGTTCTTTTCCATCACTTTCCTTGCTTTGCAATTTTGCCTGTATTTTCTCAGTGTCAAGCTTGGTAACTTCTTCAGACAAGTCCACCTCTTTCCATAGATGCCAGAGACTTGTACTTCACAATTCAGATGATAAACTGACTGACTAATACTGAGCATGTCAACTCTTACTGGAGGGTGAATCACTGGACAATGGTAGACCCATGGTACATTTCTGATATATCGTTCGAGCAAAAACGTAAAGAGAGAAAGAGGAAATGAACAGCAGTTGGTGCGGTCAATAAACAGAAGAGGTTGCAGGTTCTTTATGAACTACCATAAAAATGTAGGTCAATTAAAATGATCATGGCTGATCAACACTCCAATGCTTTTTACCCACCTCATCCCTACAACCCTGTAATGAAAAAAACTATCAATCTCTAAACATACTAGAAGACGCAGCCTCCATGGCCTTCTGTATAGAGAATTCCAAAACTTCATAACCCTCTGACTAAAAAGACTACCTCATTTATATAAATGATTTGGATATGAATATGGGAGTGTGGTTAGGAAATTTGCAGATGACACCAAAATTGGTGGTGTAGTAGACAGTGAAGAAGGTTATCTCAGAGTACAACGTGACCTTGATCAGATGGGCAAATGGGCTGAGGATTGGCAGATGGAGTTTAATTTAGATAATGTGAGGTGCTGCATTTTGGTAGGGCAAGTCAAGGCAGGACTTATACACCTAGTGATAAGGTCCTGGGGAGCATAGCCAAACAAAGAGACCTTGGGGTGCAGATTCATAGTTCCTTGAAAGTGGAGTCCCAGGTAGACAGGATAGTGAAGAAGGCATTTAGTACACTTGCCTTTATTGGTCAGTGCATTGAGTATAGGAGTTGGGAGGTCATGTTGCAGCAGTACAGGGCATCGATTAGGTCACTTTTGGAATACAGCGTTCAATTCTTGTCTCCCTTGTGAAACTTGAAAGGATTCAGAAAAGATTTACAAGGATGTTGCCATAGTTGGAGAGCTTGAGCTACAGAGAAAGGCTGAATAGGCTGCAGCTATTTTCCCTGGAACGTCGGAGGCTATGGAGTGACCTTTTGAAGTTTATAAAATTGTGAAGGGCATGGATAAGGTGAACTGTCAAGGTCTTTTGCCCAGGGTAGGAAGTCCAAAACTAGAAGGCAGAGATTTAAGGTGAGAGGGGAAAAATTTAAAAGGGACCTCGGGGGCAACTTTTTCCACACAGAGTGGTGTCTGTATGGAATGAACTGCCAAAGGTGGTGGAGGAGGCTGGTAAATTACAACATTTAAAAGGCATTTGGATGGGTATATGAAGAGGAAGGGTTTAAGAGGGATATGGGCCAAATGCTGGCAAATGGGACTAGATTTATTTAGGATATCTGGTCGGCATGGACGAGTTGAATATAATTAATTGTTTGGCTGCTATCTGACTGCAGCAGTCTGACAGCTGTACTTGCAGGGTTCTCTCTCTGATGGAAATTTTTTAGAAATTTGTTTGGCTTTTGCAAATATCTCTTTTACCAGACATCAAAGGCCTCACCATATGACCGCGCATGAATTGTTGAGTCATAGAGTAGTTTACAGTCAGTCCCACTCCCTAGCTCAGTTACTACAGCTTTATTTCCTTCCTGTTGTAATCCTTTTGAAATCATTTGTCGTTTCTGCATCCATCCACATTGGCTGTTTGTTCCAGGTCATAACCATACATTGTGCTCCTTACATTCTCCTGCTTTCCTTGCCAACATCTTATATCTGTATCCCATCATCTTTGTTCTATAAGCTATTAAGAGTTTATTATTATTTACGTTGCCTAAACGTGTCATAATCTATCAAATCCCACCCAATTTCCCATGCTCCATGAACAACAATCTTACCCTTTCTAACCTAACTTTGTAACTAAACCCAAACCCCTCCCCCACAATGCTGAAACTGTTGGATTTATCTTTGTGGAGTTTCACAAGGACCTTCAGAAGTCTGATGATTAGAACTGAACACAACATAATGGCTGAGAGGCTGCCAAACCTCGGTACAGAGTGTCAGACCATATTATACAGTCAGGTACTGCTGCTACTTAAACCTATGACTTCCTGCTAAAGATGAGTGTGACTACTTGAGTCAGTAATACAAATTTTTTTTGTTAAAAAATAGAAATATTTGGGATGGAAAAGTCAAGCTGAGAGTATGACAGAGATTTAAAATTACAGGGTCCCAAAGCGCAGGTTCATTCTTGAAAGCATTCTGAATTTGGATTACTGTAGTATTCTAATGAAGTTCATGTAATGGGTTATAATGTGGATAAAACCATATACTGATTTAAGTTTCATTTGTACTTCTATATTGTGTGTGTCAATAAGGGAAAGAACTTAGTTTCATTTCTGAGTTCTGATAGTGGTGTTGAGAGACTGGAAATGTGTTTATATACATTTAAATTAGGTCCTTTCTTATAAAACAAAAACCTTGAGGTGATTAGTTCAGTACTTTAGAAAAACAAGGGCAGAAGAATTGGGCTGTTATTTAGCATCAAGGTGTCCTTTGATACAGAAAGATAGAGGCAGAATAGTTTTGCTTTAGAAAGAGTGAACCTTCCAGATGGTCAGAGAGTGTGCAAGTTTCTTTCAGATCAGTGCAGATTATTCAGGTAGAAAAAAGTTTATAGAACATAGACCAAAGAACAAAAGAGAAGTATGGCACAGGAACAGGCCCTTCAGTCCTCCAAGCCTGTGCCAATCATCATGCACTAACTAAACTAAAAAACAAACCTTCTGCCTTTATTCGGTCCATATCTCTCTATTCCCTCCCTATTCATGTAACCATCCAGATGCCTCTTAAATGTCGCCAATGTGTCTGCTTCCACGACCTCCTCTGGCAGTGCATTCCAGGCTCCTATCACTCTTTGTGTGAAAAACTTTCCTTGCACATCTCCCTTAAACTTTTGCCCTCTCACCTTGAACCTGTGCCCCCCTTGTAATTGAAACTTCAATCCTGGGAAAAGGCCTCTGACTATCCACCCTATCTATGCCTCTCATAATTTTGTAGACCTCTATCAAGTCTCCTCTCAGTCGCCATCTTTCCAGTGAAAACAGTCCTAGTCTTTTTAACCTTTCCTCATAACCAATGCCCTCGAGATTGGGCAACATCCTGGTGAACCTTCTCTGCACTCTTTCCAAAGCTTCCATATCCTCTTGGTAATGTGGCAACCAAAACTGCACAAAATACTCCAAATGCGGCCTAACAAGGGTTTTATATAGATGCAACACATTTTACCAACTCTTGTACTCCATGCCTCGGCCGATGAAGGCAAGCATGCCATATGTCTTCTTAATCACTTTGGCCACCTGTGTTGCCACTTTTAGGGAACTATGGACCTGCACGCCCAGATCTGTCTGTATGTTAATTTTCCCAGGGGTTCTGCCATTAACAGCACAATTCACGCTTAAATTTGATCCTCCAAAATGCATCACCTCGCATTTGGCTGGATTAAACTCCGTCTGCCATTTCTGTGCCCAAGTCACCAATCTATCTATATCCTGTTGTATCCTTTCACAATCATCAGCACTATCAGCAACTCCACTAATATTCATACCATCTGCAAACTTACTCATCAGACCACCCACATTTTCCTCCAGATCATTTACATATACTACAAACAACAGAGGACCTAAGACTGATCCCTGTGGAACACCAGTAGTTACCGGTCTCCATTCTGAAAAACACCCTTCCACCGCTACCCTCTGTCTTCTATGACCAAGCCAGTTTTGTATCCATCGAGCCAACGACCCCAAATCCTAACTGATTTTAGTTGTTGTACCAGTCTGCCACGTGGGACTTTATCAAATACCTTACTAAAGTCTACATAAACTACATCCACAGCTCTTCCCTCATCAATTATCTTTGTCACTTCTTCAAAAAAATTCAATCAGGTTGGTGAGACATGACCTTCCCTGTATGAAACCATGCTGCCTGTTGCTAACTAGTCCATTTTCTTCCAAATATGCATACATCCTATCCCTCAGTATCTTCTGCAAGAGCTTCCCCACCGTAGATGTCAGAATCACCGACCTATAATTTCGTGGATTATCCCTGCTTCCTTTCTTAAACAAGGGAACAACATTGGCTAATCTCCAGTCCTCTGGCACCTTACCTGTGGTCAAGGAAGATGTGAAGATATCTGCTAATGCCCCAGCTATTTCTTCCCTTGCCTCTCGCAGTAACCTGGGATAGATCCCATCTGGCCCTGGAGACCTGTCTACCTTAATGCAATTTAGAATACCCAAAACTTCCTCCTTTAATACATTGACACTCTCTAGAGTATTCACACACTCATCCCTGATCTCAATATCAGTCATGTCCTTCTCCTCGGTGAATACCGATATAAAGTATTTATTAAGGATCTGTCCCACTTCCTGTAGCTCCACGCATAACTTCGCTCTTTTGTCCTTGAGGGGGCCTACTCTTTCACTTGCTTCCCTCTTTCTTCTAATATATGCATAAAAAGCCTTGGGATTCTCCTTGACCCTATTTGCTAAAGACATTCCATGGCTCCTTTTGGCCTTCCTAATTCTGCCTTATAGGAACAACATTGCAATTTAATAAACTCCAGAAGAAATGGAGCAGGAGAAAAGAAGTCAGGAGGAGAAATCTCCAGAACCACAAAGCTATGGAAAAGGAGTTTAATGAATCTATGTTAAGGAATAAGTAAGCTGTGTTAACAATTTCTTAATCAGTCTCAAGGACAGGGATCAACTAAAAAAGGTAATACTGATTAAATACAGAGGTTTGCCATAAAAGAATCAAGTACAGCCCTGCCAACTGAACATGGAAAACAAAATGACCTTTAACTGAGATTATGGAATCTAAGACCATAAAATATCAGAGCATAATTAGGCTATTCAGCATATTGAGTCACACCGCCATTCAGTCATGGCTGATATGTTTCTCAATCCCGTTGTCCTGCCAACACCCTATAATCTTTGATCCCAACATGGACCCCTGTGGAACTCCAGTAGTCAGCATCTGCCATTCTGAAAAAGACCCCTTTAACCCCACTCTCTGCCTTCTGTCAGTCAGTCAATCCTGTATCCATGCCAGTTCCTTCCCCCTAACACCATGGGCTGTTCTGGAAATTGAAATAGATCCCGTCCACTGGCTCTCCTTTGTCTAAGTTGCTCATTACCTCCTCAGAGAATTCAAACAGATCTGTCAGGCATGATTTCCCCTTAATGAAGCTGTGCTAACCATGCACTTGCAAGTATTCTGCAAACGTATCCTTAGTAATGGACTATAAAATTTTACCAATGACTGAGGTCAGGCTAACCGGCCTGTAGTTTCCCATCTTCTGCCTCCCTCCCTTCTTTAACTGGGATGGTTCACTGGCCATTTTCCAGTCCTCTACGACCCTCCCTGACTCCAGTGGTTGCCGAAAGTTCACCACCAATGTCTCCACAATCTATCTCTATCGCTTTCAGAACCCTGGGTGTAATCCATCCGGTCAGGGCGATTTATCCACCTTCTCAAAATTCCCCTGGAAACCCCTGCCATTGCTGCTCCACCATCTTCCTTGGTAGGTTCCCCTTCCAATCAACTCTGGTCAGCTCCTCCCACCTTTATGCAATTATAATACTGTTACATAAAAACCAAAAGAAGTATGGATGCTGTAAATCAAAATCAAAAACATAAGTTGCTGGAAAAGCAGGTCTGGCAGCATACGTGAAGAGAAATCAGAGTTTATGTTTCGGGTCCAGTGACCCTTACTCAGAATTATTCAGAACAGCTTGTGAGGCTTTTTTTTTTTTTAAAAAAAGAGTTGGAATGAAAGAAGCAGCCTGAATGGGTGGAATCAAGCTCTCATAGAAGCAGGGTTTTTAGTTTCAGCTTTCAGCAGTTATTCGGGTCTTGAAGCTGGATATAGAAGCTCTTATTCCTCTCTCTGTTATAGCTAGGGGTTATCTTCCTGCTGCTAGAATTGCACATCAGATAATCTATTATATTGAATTTGCCTTTGTATATGGGATGTTACTATTTTAGAATAGTTAATTAGTAGTAGTTAATGAATACATCACATTTCCAATGCCAGTGCTTGGGACATATTTTTTTTTCTGCAGCCCATAATAGAGGATCTGGTGGTCATATGAGCATACATAAGAATTAGGAGCAAAAGTAGGCTATTTAACCCCTCCAGCCTGCTCTGCCATTTAATAAGGTCATGGCCGATCTGCTTATGATTCAAATTCCACATTCCCGCCTATCCACGATCATCTTTGATTTCCCTTCCTAACAAGAATCTCTCCACTTCTGTCTTAAAAATACTGAATTACCCCAATTTCCTCAAGGCAAAGCATTCCAAAGTCACACAACCTTCTGACAGAAAACATTAGTAAGTTTGCAGATGACACCAAAATTGGAGGTGTAGTGTACAGCAAAGGTTACCTCAGAGTACAACAGGATCTTGATCAGATGGGCCATTGGGTCAAGGAGTGACGGATGGAGTCAAATTCAGATAAATGGGAGGTGTGCATTTTGGAGAGGCAAATCAGGGAAGGACTTGTACACTTAATGGTAAGCTCTGGGAAGTGTCGCTGAGCAAAGAGACCATAGTTCATTGAAAGTGGAGCTGCAGGTAAACAGGATTGTGAAGGTGGTGTTTGGTATGCTTGCCTTTATTGATCAGTGCATGGAATATAGGAGTTGGGAGGTCATGTTGCGGCTCTAGAGGACATTGGGTAGGCCACTTTTGTAAAACAGTGTGTAATTCTGGTTTCCCTGCTATAGGAAGGATGTTGTGAAAGTTGAAAGGGTTCAGAAAAGATTTACAAGGATGTAGCCAGGGTTGGAGGGTTTGAGCTATAGGAACAGGCTGAAATAGGTCGGGGCAATTTTCCCTGGAACGTCAGAGGCTGAGGGGTGGCCTCAGAGTTTTATAAAATCATGAGGGGCATGGATCAGATAAACAAGACAAAGTCTCTTCCCTGGGGCAGGGAGTCCAAAACTAGAGGGCATAGGTTTAAGTTGAGAGGGGAAAGATTTAAAAGGGATCTAAGGGGCAACCCTTTCCATGTAGAGGGTGGTGCATGTACGGAATGAACTACCAGAGGAAGTGGTGGAGGCTGGTCCAATTACAACATTTAAAAGGCATCTGCGTGGATACATGAATAGGAAGGATTTAGAGAAGGTAATGGGGCAAATGGGACTAGATTTAGTTAGGATATCTGATCGGCATGGACGAGTTAAACCGAAGCCTTACATGCTTTCCGTGCTGTACATCTCAATGACTCTATTTTTCCTTGTCTGGTCCTAAATAGGTGCTCCCGAATTCTGGACTGACACACAAGAGAAAACATCCTTTCCATGTCCAGCTTGTCAAGACCATTCAGGATCTAATACACTTTGATCACGTCACTCCTCATTCTTAAACTCCAGTGAAAACAAGCCCAGCCTGTCCAGCCTATCCTCATAAGACAACCCATTAATTCTAGACATCAGTCTAGCAAACCTCCTCTGACTCACCTCCAATGCAGTTAGATCCTTCCTTGAAAGGAGACAAAAACTATGCACAGTTTGAGGTGTGATCTCATCACTGCCCTTTATAAATGATGCACAGCATCTTTACTTGTATATTTAACTCCTACTGTAATTAAGGATAACATTCATTATTTTTTAAAATTACTTCCTCCATCTGCATATTAATATTTTGAGCACCAGAACACCTAAATCCCTCTGCAAATTAGAATTCTGCAGTCAGTCATTCTGTTTTAGCAATATTCTGCTTTTTATTCTTCCTGTGAAAATGAACAACTTCACATTTCCCACATTATACTTCATTACCAGATTTTTGCCCACTCACTCACCTGTTTCCATTCTTAAATCCTCTTCACAAAATGCTTTCCTATCTATCTTCACATCACCTGAAAATTTAGATAGCCTGCCTTTCTTTCATGTAAGTCATTGATATAAACTGCACAAGGTTTGTGGTCCACATTGGTATCAATCATATAGGTGAAACTAGGAAAAGGATTCTGCTGAGGGAGTATGAGCAGCTAGAGGGTTAAGTGTTAAATTACAAGGCAGAAGTTCAAAGGTAATAACCTCTACATTGTTACTTCAGCAACAAACGGGCAAGAGTTAAACAAAACTAGAGAGGCGAACATGTGGCTCAAATATTGATGTGTAGGAATTGGATTTTGATTCCTGGCATCTTCACCTTTCTGTGACCAGTGTTCTAGTGAACAACTAGCAAAGATGGGGCACATGAGGTGATTTCAAATGAAATAGCATGCAAGAGAGGGAGGATGAGGTTCAGGGAGATGGGATAAAGCAAAGGGAAACAAAATAATAGAACAACATAACAATTTAGCCAATGATTAACAGAGTTCATACAAGAAGGGATGGAACATACAAATGTAAGAACGCATAAACAGCTATGGCCAGAGATTATAACAATGATTAAAATCAGAGTTCAAGCAGAATGCACACAGAACTTCTAATAAAAGGGGTGATTGTTAAGACAAATAAATATAAATATTTATTTATATTTATCACAAATATAAAAAGAGATAGTAACAACTAAGAAGGGTCCCGACCTGAAATGTCAACTTTCCTGCTCCTCTGATGCTGGCTGGCCTGCTGTGCTCCTCCAGCTCCACACTGTGTTATATCTAGTTAAATATTTATTACCTGAATATGCATTACAGAGGTATGGTTGAAAGGTAGCAAAGGCTTGGATCTGAATGTTGAGTGGTATTTGACTTATCAAAATGACAAAAAGCTATGAAAAAGGCAGTGATGCAGCTCTGTTAATTAAGAATGGCATTAGTTCAATACTGAGAAGTGACCAAAATGTCATATCAATTTGGGTACAGATAAAAAAATAGCCAAGATAATAGGTTACTGTGGGCGTAGTTTATAAGCTCCCTATGGTGGTTTTACTATTGGGCACAGCACACAGGAAGAAAATAAATGAGACAATATGAAATATACTGCAATAATCATGTATAATTTTAACCGTGGTATAGTTTGGGGGAAAGGATTGGCAAAGGGAACCAGGAAAGTGAGTTTCTCCAGGATAATTTCTTAGAATAATACATTCAAGAGCAAACCGGAGAGTAGACTTTGTTAGAACTAGTCATGTGCAATAACTCAGGATTAATCAATAACCTTCTGATAATAAGCAATATGACAGGGTTAATCAGTAACCTCATGGTAAAGAAGTCTCTAGGCTACAATGATCACAGCATGATAAAACTTCATGTTCAGGTTGAAAAGAGAAAAAAGTGTGGATCCATAATGAGTGCTTTAAACCTAAATAAAGGTAACTATGAGAGTATGAAGGCAGTGCCAGGTAAGATGAACTGAGAAACTAGGTTAAAATATAAGAAGAGGGTTACAGTGGCAGATTTTTAAGGAAATACTTAATAACTCAAAAGATTTATGCAGTGCTAAAATATGACTCTTCGAGAAGGATGCATCAGCAGTGACTAAATAAGTTAAGGAGACTATTAAATTGAAAGAATGTACAAATCTGCAAAAATTAATGATAGATTAGACAGACCTTAAGAATCAGTAAAGAATTACTTTAAAGACTAGGGGCATATTTTTAAAAAAGACATGAGGGGCAAACTTTTTTTATTAAAACACAGACGGTGGTTCGCGTGTGGAATGAACTTCCTGAGGAAGTGGTGGTGCGGGCACAGTCACAACATTTAAAAGACACTTAGATAGGAATAGGAAAGGTTTGGAGAGATACTGGCCAGGAACAGACAGGTGGGACTAGTTTAGTCTAGGAGTATGTTCGGCATAGACTGGTTGGATTGAAGGGTCTGTTTCTGATGCTATAATAAAGAGATACAAAGCAGAGTGGTGAAAGAAAGGCAGCTAGTAATATAAAAAACAGATAAGAAGTGCTTCTACAAGTATTTAAATGCTAGGGCAACTAACAGTCATGTTGATCCTCTAGAGAGACAGTTTGGAAAATTTAAAATAGCAGAGGCTTTGATTAAGTATATGTGTGTGTTCATGGTAGAATACTTAGAAAAGTAGGAAAGATCATTTAAAATCAAGAGGTGATAGGGTGGGATGAATTTGAAACAATTACCATCACACCAGAGAAGAAGACCTCATGTATAATACACTATCAAGATCCCAGGATCAGATTATAGAATCCCTTCAGTGTGGAGGCCATTCAGCCCATCAAGTCTGCACTAACCCTCTGAAGAGCATCCCATCCAGACCCAGCTCCCTATAAGCCAGAAATCACAAAGGCTAGTCCACCTAGGCTGCACATCCATAGGCACTCAGACATTTTAGCATGGCCAATCCACCTAACTGCACATTCTAATAAGCTGTATCAGAAAAAAAACACTTATTTTTAAAATATATCCCCTAGTTTTACTCACCCCTAAAAGAGAAAAAAATCCTCTGGGTATTCACCCTATGTAGACCCCTCAAGATCTAATATATTCCAATCATACCACCTACAGAGATAGTAGGAACTGCAGGTGCTGGAGAACCTGAGATAACAAGGTATACAGCTGGATGAACACAGCAGGCCAAGCAGTATCAGAGGAACAGGAAGGCTGACGTTTCAGGCCGAGACCCTTCTTCAGAAATGGGGGAGGGGAAGGGGGATCTGAAATAAATATGGAGAGAGGGGGAGGCAGATAGAAGATGGATAGAGGAGAAAATAGGTGGAGAGGAGACAGACAGGTCAAAGAGGCGGGGATGGAGCCAGTAAAGGTGAGGGTAGGTGGGGAGTTAGGGAGGAGATAGGTCAGTCCAGGGAGGACGGACAGGTCAAGGGGGCGGTAGTAGGTAGGAGATGGGGGTGGGGCTTGAGGTGGGAGGAAGGGACAGGTTAGGGAGGCGGGGACAAGCTGGGCTGGTTTTGGGATGCGGTTGGGGGAGGGGAGATTTTGAAGCTTGTGAAGTCCACATTGATACCATTGGGCTGCAGGGTTCCCAAGCAAAATATAAGGTGCTGTTCTTGCAACCTTCGGGTGGCATCATTGTGGCACTGCAGGAGGCCCAGAATGGACATGTCGTCTGAGGAATGGGAGGGGGAGTTGAAATGGTTCGCAACCAGGAAGTGCAGTTGTTTAGTGCGAACCGAGCATAAGTGTTCTGCAAAGCGGTCCCCAAGCCTCCGCTTGGTTTCCCCGATGTAGAGGAGGCCACAACGGGAACAGCAGGTACAGTATACCATATTAGCAGATGTGCAGGTGAACATCTGCTTGATGTGGAAAGTCTTCTTGGGGCCTGGGATGGGGGCGAGGGGATAGGTGTAGGGGCAGGTGTAGCACTTCCTGCGGTTGCAGGGAAAAGTGCCAGGTGTGGTGGGGCTGGAGGGGAGTGTGGAGCGGACAAGGGAGTCACGGAGAGAGTGGTTCCTCCGGAAAGCAGATAAGGGTGGGGAGGGAAAAATACCTTTGGTGGTGGGGTCGGATTGCAGATGGCGGAAGTGTCGGACGATGATGCGTTGGATCCGGAAGTTGGTGGGTTGGTATGTGAGAACGAGGGGGATTCTGTTTTGGTTGTTATTGCGGGGAGGGGGTGTGAGGGATGAGTTGCGGGAAATGCGGGAGACACGGTCGAGGGCGTTCTCGACCACCGAGGAGGGGGGAGGTTGCGGTCCTTGAAAAACGAGGACATGTGAGATGTACGGGAGTGGAATGTCTCATCCTGGGAGCAGATGCGGCGGAGGCGAAGGCATTGGGAATAGGGGATGGCATTTTTGCAGGAAGGTGGGTGGGAGGAGGTGTATTATAGGTAGCTGTGGGAGTCGGTGGGCTTGAAATGGATGTCGGTTTCCAGGTGGTTGCCAGAGATGGAAACAGAGACATCCAGGAAGAAGACAGAGGTATCAGAGATGGTCCAGGTGAACTTAAGGTTGGGGTGGAAGGTGTTGGTGAAGTGGATAAACTGTTCGAGCTCCTCGTGGGAGCACGAGGCGGCGCCGATACTGTCATCAATGTAACGGAGGAAGAGATGGGGTTTAGGACCAGTGTAGCTACGGAAGAGGGATTGTTCCACATAACCTACAAAGAGGCAGGCATAGCTTGGGCCCATGCGGGTACACATGGCCACCCCCTTTGTCTGTAGGAAGTGGGAGGAATCGAAAGAGAAGTTGTTGAGGGTGAGGACGAGTTCGGCTAAGCGGATGAGGGTGTCAGTGGAGGGGGACTGGCCGGGCCTGCGGGACAGGAAGAAGCGGAGGGCCTCTAGGCCATCTGCATGGGGAATGCAGGTGTAGAGGGACTGGACGTCCATGGTAAAGATGAGGTGTTGGGGACCAGGGAATTGGAATTGGAGGAGGTGGAGGGCATGGGTGGTGTTACGGACATAGGTAGGGAGTTCCTGGTCCAAGGGGGAGAAAATGGAGTCGGGTTTCGTGGAGATAAGTTCGGTGGGGCAGGAGCAGGCGGAGACAATGGTTCAACCAGGGCAGTCAGGTTTGTGGATTTTGGGAAGGAGATAGAAGTGGGTGGTGCTGGGTTGGGGAACGATGAGGTTGGAGGCTGTGGGTGGGAGGTCACCTGAGGTGATGAGGTTGTGGATGGTCTGGGAGATGATGGTTTGGTGGTCGGGGGTGAGGTCATGATCAAGGGGGTGGGAGGTGGTGGTGTCGGAGAGTTGGCGCCTGGCCTCGGCGATGTAGAGGTCAGTCCGCCATACTACAACGGTGCCTCCTTTGTCCGTGGGTTTTATGGTGAGGTTGGGGTTGGAGCGGAGGGCGTGACATCAATCGCCTCAACCTCTCCCCCACAGAACGTGCAGCCCTCCGCTCCCTTTGCTCCAACCCCAACTAAACAACTGCACCTCCCAGTCGCGAACCATTTCAACTCCCCCTTCCATTCCTTAGACGACATGTCCATCCTGGGCCTCCTGCAGTGCCACAACGATGCCACCTGAAAGTTGCAAGAACAGCACCTCATATTCCGCTTGGGAACCCTGCAGCCCAATGGTATCAATGTGGACTTCACAAGCTTCAAAATCTCCCCTCCCCCAATCGCATCCCAAAACCAGCCCAGCTTGTCCCCACCTCCCTAACCTGTCCCCTGCTCCCACCTCAAGCCCCACCCCCATCTCCTACCTACTAACCTCATCCCACCCCCTCGACCTGTCCATCCTCCCTGGACTGACCTAACTCCCCACCTACACTCACCTTTACTGGCTCCATCCCCGCCTCTTTGACCTGTCTGTCTCCTCTCCACCTACCTTCTCCTCCATCCATCTTCTATCCGCCTCCCCCTCTCTCCGTATTTATTTCAGAACCCCCTTCCCCTCCCCCATTTCTGAAGAAGGGTCTCGGCCCGAAACATCAGCCTTCCTGTTCCTCTGATGCTGCTTGGCCTGCTGTGTTCATCCAGCTCTACACCTTGTTATCTTATATCACCTACAGATAACTGTTTAGTTTTGGTCTCCTTATTTGAAAAACATATAGTTGATTTAAAAGAAGTTCAGAAAAAGATTAATTCAATTCTTCATCCCAGGAATGAACTTACCTTATGAAGAAAGCTTGAATGGGTTAGGCTTATATTCATTGAAAGATGAGGGGTGATAATGTTGGAATTTAGAAGAAACAAGCAGCCTGTTTGACTTGGATGATGTTGAGCTTAGGTTCTGGAGTCGCACTTATTCAGCATACGGAGTGAGATCCAGCACTCTTGATTTGTGCCCTTTTTTGTATGCCTGCTGCAGTTTCTGGCAGACTCTCCAGCATGCCTCCTTGAACCAGGGTTGATTCCTAACTTGATGGTACTGGTAGTGAGGGATCTCTGGGCCTGAATTAGATTAAAATTGTATCCAGCCACAATTTGTATGTTGCAGATGGTCCACAGCTCTTTATAGATGTGCACTGCTAGATTTGTTGAGTCTATCCCACTGAGCATGGTATTTGTGTTACACAACAAGGTAGATGATGCCAGAACAGAAGTTGCTGGAAAAGCTCAGGAGGTCTGGCAGCATCTGCAAAGAAAAAAAAAGTCAGAGTTAACGGTTTGGGTCCAGTGACCCTTCCCAAGATGATTAACCTGTGGGACAGTCTTCCCAACTTTGATGTTAGTAAGGAGAACTTTGCAGAAATGACTAGGCAGGGTGTGTGAGCTATGTTTCTCCTGATGCGTAGGTCCATTTCATTTTCTTCTGATTCTTCTGGTCTGTGATAGTTTAGTACAAGTGGGTAGCTTGCTTGGTTATTTCAGATGGCAGTTAACAGTCATCCACATTATTATGGATCTGGAGTCACTGTAGGCCAGAGTAGAACAACAGATTTCCTCCCCTGAATGGCATTCATGAAGCAGATCGGGTTTTGCAAAAATCCGGTGTTTCATTATTAGGAGGCTAGCATTTTATTAGTTATTTGAATTTAAATTGGATAAGCTCAAGTCACTAATGACTTTATGAACCATCGGTCAATCTATAATGGCTTGTGTTTGAAAAAGTATTTCCTCAAACCATTTGAAAATCCAGTATATATGTCATAATTTATGATGTGATGGGGTTGGCACATCTGCAGTAGGTAAGAACAGCAGCTAGGAAATTACAATTAACCTTATTGTATCATTTGTAATATTTTGTCAAAACTTTGCAAGGCTGCTTACTGTGAATGATATGGAAGCACTTCTGCTTCAAAGAATCTTCTCACGCTTTGTCTGAATGTGTCATGCTCTTCAGAAGAGACGCGGCGAGTGCCAATTTCCATCAGATTCTTGGTGAAGGAAGGTTCTGGGCGAAAAACCTTGTGGGTTTCATCACATTTTGTTTGTGTACTCAGCAGTCTAAGAAAAAAAAAGCAGAGAGGTAGGATAAGAATTCAAGTATTTACTAACATAGAATTGTTAAAAAGAAAGGATAGAGGAATGTTCGGCTCATCATGTCTATCCAGTTTCTCCTCATGAGTTATTCACTTAGTGCCATACCCCCACCTCCTTCCCGGTAACCCTGCATTCTGCCTTTTCTGATTTAGATTTTGTTCATTCAACAGACACAAATGAATTCTGCAATTTAATGCCCATTCCTAATAACCTAATTCCTTTTTGGTCGACTTGATTGAACCTTTTTCCACCACACTCTCAGGCTTTAACCACTTGTTGCATGAAAATAGTTTTCCTCCTGTCACTTTGATTGGCTGAACAGGCGCTTCCTTTGAAGTGACCTCAATCTACAGTTTTTATTAATAATGAAATACTAAGGCAAATTTGAAGTGATTAGGTGATGACAAGTTTGAATTTTAAAAACTTCAGGATTGTGAAGGGATACCATTGTTTAGAAGTCTAGGAAGAGTCAAAGTAGGTCTTAAATTCCCCAATTAGTAGAAAACCACACAGTCGTTGTAATGTCTTCAAACATTCATAGAACATGGTCTATTAAAAAAAAAAGCTGGACTGAAACATCACAGCCTTGACTTTCACAGAGCACCATAACAGCCTTCAAGGTGAGGGCAACATAGCCTCTGCCAATTATATCAACTACCTGGAATCCTGGCCAACATCTCAACAGAACGAGATGCGAGTGGTGTTATGTAGCTAGTGACAGGAGGCCACAGCTCAGAACTTTCAAAGCAGTGGAAATTGATGGCAAGGGGCAGGAAATTGGGCTGGAAATAGACTCACTAGCTGTTAGAAGGGGAGGCAGGATGATGAGGGAAGGATCTGACAAAAATTCAGAGGCTTTAACTCAGCACAAATGAGATTCAATAGATACTCATAAATTGGCTGAAAGAGCCATCCTGGTCTCTTTAGGAATTTTAAAATTGACCTTTAGTGCTAAGTCCCTGAGTTAGGATCCTGTATCTGACAAGAATGCCATTATTGCCATCCTATTCAGCTCAGATTAAGCTGTAAATTCACTAAACAGTACAAACTCATTATCACCACGTGATCCAAGAAAACATAGGTTTAGAAAAAAGAATAACAGCTAAAACAACCCTCAAAAATTGATAAGACAAAAGAAAACTCATTCCTTGCTTTACTGTCACACTGATCTACACCTCTCACCTAACATGGGATTGTCTACAGGGTTAATGAGAGGAAGAAGATACAAGACATCCCTGTCAAGCAAAATCCTTCCAAGTGACCAAGAAAAAGACAGACAACTACCTGTTGCAAAGCTAAAAAGAACTTAACATTCCAATTAAAAATTAAAATCCCTGCCTGAATTGTTGAAAGGAGAAGCTGTTTAAGTATAGGATCCAATCATAAAAAACTTAAAAGTATTTGAGAAAGCAGAGTCAATGTTTCGAATCCAACGACCTTTCAGCTGACGAAGGATCACTGGGCCCAAAATATTGGCTCTGCTTTCTCTTCACAGATGTTGCCAGGCCTAGAGTTTCTCCAGCAATTTCTATTTTTGTTTCAGATTTCCAGCATCCTCAATTTTTGGTTTTATTGTATTAAAGGTATTTAAAGCTGAAACTCCAAGGTCATATGTCAGTGACACTGAAAATGGTAAGTACTGAGATCGAACAGAGTCTACGTTTGACATACAGCTGAGCTAGTAAGCAGATAAGACCATCAAGGTCATTGTGTACCAAGACAACTTCAACAATGTCACAAACATCAATGTCACAAGCAGTAACACACTATTAGCAAGATTAAGTAAGACTTACTATAGCAGCGGAACACGGTCAAAACAGTGAGCCAAATGGCCACTAGGTGATTTATGCTAAATCTGAAAGGAGGAGGCACAATAACCTACCACCTAGACGATACTGCAAAATAATATTTTCTATAAAAACAAGCCATAAAATACACTTAAAAGGTGTTAAGACTGAGGTTGGAAGGGTGCACTATTTCCTTTCCAGTCCCAGTTCACTGGTAATCACAACAAAATTCAGATGTAATAAATATGGTTAATTATGTAGAACTCAGATTGCATTAAGGGCCGTAGTAAAAAAAAGTCAGGCAGGTTTCTTTTAATGAACAACAAAGAATGATTTATTATCAAAAATAACTAACTGTCAGTTTGGATTGCATAAATATTTGTCCTTTAGAAAAAAAAACTCAAATTGGGGCACGTGATGTTTTTCTAAGGTATTCCAATGTATGACTCCATCCAAGCTCCCTGTTCCTTGCAGGTGCAAAACTGTTGCTGTTGCATCCAGTAACCTTTCTTGGGCAAAGCTCCTTTATTAATAATAAAAACCAAAAGAACTGCGAAATGCTGTTAATCAGAGACAAAAATAGAAATTGCTGGAAAAGCTCACCAGGTCTGACAGCATTTGTAGACAGAAATCAGAGTTAACATGTCAGACCCTTGTGGAAGGGTCACTCGAACCAAAACGTTGCGTTGACGTTTTGGGTCAAGTGACCCTTCCACAAAACAGCCGAGTTCTGACATGTTAACTCTGATTTCTAGGGACCTGTTTTCAAATCCTACTACAGTAGATGGTTGAATTTGAATTCAACCGAAGAAATTCTAGAAATCATTGCCAATTGTCGGAAAAAACCATCGGGTTCACTGATGTCCTCCAGGGAAGGAAATCTGTCATCCTCACCTGGAAATTCCTCAGAAATGTGGTTGACTCTCAACTGCCCCCTGAAATGGCCCAACAAGCCACTCAGTTGTATGAATCTCTACAAAGTCTCAAAGAAATGAAACCGGACAGATCATCTGGCATCAACTTAGGCACCAGAAAAGACATTGGCAGAAACAGCCCCATCGACCATGCAAAGTCCTCCTTACTAACGTCTGGGGGCTAGTTCCAAAATTGGGACAGCTATCTCACAGACTAGTCAAGCAATAGCCTGACAGTCACACTCACAGAATCATACTTTACAGACAATGTCCCAGTCACCACCATCACCATTCCTGGCTATGTCCTGTCCCACCAGCAGCGCAGAGGTGGCAGCACAGTGGCATACAGTCAGGAGGGAGTTGCCCTCGGAGTCCTCAACATTAACTTTGGACTGCATGAAGTCTTTTAGCTCCAGGTTAAACATGGGCAGGAAATCTCCTGTTGATTACCATATATCATCCTCTCTCAGCTGATGAATCAGTACTCTTCCATGTTGGGGAACACTTAGAGGGAGCACAGAGGGTGGTAAGGGCACAAAATGTATACTGTGTGGGGGATTTCAATGTCCACCAAGACTGGCTAGGCAGCAGTACTACAAATAAAGCTGGTTGGGCTCTAAAGGACATAGCTGCTGAACTGGGACTGCAGCAGGTGGTGAGGGAATCCAGAAGAGGGAAAAAACATACTTGACCTCATCCTTACCAATCTGCCTGCTGCACATTCATCTGTCCAGAACAGTTTTGGTAAGCGCAACCACCACACAGTCCTGTGGAAACAAAGTCCCACGCTCACATTGAGAATAAACTCAACCATGTTGTTTGGACTTTCACCATATTAAACGGCACAAACTTCGAACAGATCTAGCAACTCAAGACTGGACATCAATGAGGCACTGTGGGCCATCAGCAGCAGAATTGTACTCCAGCACAACCTGTAACCTCATGGTCCAGCATATCCTCCACTCAACCATTACTATCAGGCCAGGGAATCAATCCTGGTTCAATGGAGAGTGCAGGAAGACATGTCAGGAGCAGCACCAGGCAATCCTGAAGACGAGGTATCAACTTGATAAAGCTACTAAACAGGACTACTTGCAGGTCAAACAGCGTAAGCAGCAAACGATAGATAAATGAGAGCTAAGCAATTCCACAACCAAGGGATCAAATCTAAGCTCTGCAGTCATGCCACTTCCAGTCATGAATGGTGGTGGACAACTAAACAACTCACTGGAGGAGGAGGCTCCACGAATATTCCAATCCTTAATGATGGAAGAGTCCGGCATATCAGTGCAAAAGATGAGGCTGAAGCTTTCGCGGCAATCTTCAGCTAGAAGTGCTGAATGGATGATGCATCTCGGCCTCCTTTAGTGGTCCTCAGCATTACAGATACCAGTCTTCAGACAATTCAATTCACTCCATTGATTTGACTCCGGGTCAAATTCTGGTATGTATCTTGTGCTGGCTGACCTCAATCTGAGTAACAACTGTGCTATACAACTGGCCTTGAGAATAAATAAGGGGAGAACCTGCTCAATGGGTTAATGATTTTGCTTCATATAGACCAGAGGAACACACTTTGTTCAACAAAGGTGCCATCGAACCATGTCACAGCAAAAGCTAACACCTCTAGAGCAGGTGGATACCTGGCTAAAACTGAAACAAACTAAAGCAAGCAGAAAATTAATTACATGGCCCAGTTACGTTTTCTATAAAAGTCTTCAGATTTGTAACCTATTGTTTGCTCTGAACGTAGGAGTCATGGTACGTAATGCTGAGAACACATGGTAAGCGAATTGTGACAGGAATTCCAATTCTGGTTTTCCTTATTTTCTCCCACATCTAATTTGAACATTTATATATTAACTAGACTGTAAACAGTGTGTGAAGCAGGAAGGAGTTCAGGTCAAGCATGGGTCACTGAACTAACAAGGTTATTGCTATAGAAGTAGTTAAGTTCAAATAGGTATGGGTATTTACATGGTAATTAGGCATTCATAATTCAAACTTTAGGCTATGTAATCACAGTTGCTAAATTTACAGACTTGATGTGCCTACAAAACAGCAAGAGGGATTCAGATTTACCAGTTATGTAACTGGCACCTGAGATTCTTGCCAGCATATTAAGAAGATTGAAACTTTTCATTTTGCAACGTCTTCACAATACGCACAGACCATTTTGATACTCTCAAACTGTAGAATTAGAAACATGGAACATTATTTCTTAAAAAATTCTTAAAGGTTCACAAATTGTAAATTATAGGCTATGTTAAAAAATAATGTCATGGCCCAATGTCCCCTCACCAGAATGCTCCAGCTAAAAATATATTATTCCCACAGCTCCTCCATACTCTTTACACCATCCACTTCAATTATATTACCTTTATATAGCAATTGCACATCCCTAGGACATCCAGTGAATCCCTTTTGAATACAGGCAGTTGTGCAGTTGTAGACTTCTGACGGACTGTGCTCCTTATTCGCCACTCCCCTTTTCTTTAAACTTTTGGCTGTTGGGGTTAAAACCCTTCATAGCAGTTTAGTTTGGTCCATTTTGTCAACTTCCTTCATCATCATCGCTTATGAGGAGATTTATGTTGAGCTCAACATCCCCAGAAAACTGCTTTCACGATCTCAATTTATACAACAAGCTTCAACCATTTACACAATTGCTTGCTCCATACAAGGCAGGAATCAGACTTCTGCGTCGACAGTCATTTATTGAGATTTAGAAATAAAGTTTAGTTTAGAGTTCCTATTTGCTTACTGTTGGAAAACTCAAACTAAAAACATTTAGATTTTTGTTTCTTAAAAGAAACCATTTCTTCCATTTCTGTCAAACTGCAGGGCCTGATGCCCCACAGTATAAATTATCAGCATCAGCGAGTCAAACTCATCCACACTTCTAGTGTTGAACAATGATTTGACTGGTGACTGTCTTCAAGAGCTCAAAAGGCCTTGAATTAAATAATAACTGGATATTATTTCAAAAATATTGTATAAAAGTTTGAGTTTCCTAGATATGACTTGGATATGCAAACATGGTGCCATAATGGTAATGTCACTGGACTAACAATCCTTGGGCCCAGCTTACTGCTCGAAGGACATCGGTTCAAATTCCACAATAGCACCTCTGGAATTTAAATTCAATTAATGAACCTGTAATTGAAAACTAGTCTCAGTAATGGGGACCATAGCAACTATCATTAGTTGTTGTTTTAAAAAACTGGTTCACTGATGCCTTTTATGTAAGGAAACACACCTTACACCCGGTCAGGCCTACATGTGACTCCAGATACACAGCAATGTTGTTGACTCTTATTGCCCTCAGATTAAGGGCAATTAGAGATGGGCAGCAAATGTTATCATCCAATTTTTTCCTTTTGTTTTTCATGGGAATACAGATTAAAATGTCAAAATTTGCCAATGACACCAAATGTGGATGTGACACAAGGAATAGGAGCAAGAGTAGACTATTCAGCTCCTCAAGCCTGCCCCAGAATTCAACAAGATCATGGCTGATCAGTGCCAGGCCTCAACTCCTTTATTGTGCCAGCTCAGTATAGTCGTCAACTCTCTGATATTTCAAAAACATATCGACCTACCAAAAACATTTTTAGTGATCTAGCCTCCGCAACTCTCTGAGTCAGAGAGTTCCAGACATTTACTTTTCTCCCGGAAAAGAAATCCCTTCACATCTCAGTTTTAAACGAGTGTCCATTATCATGTAACTATGTCCCCGAGCTCAAGATTTCCATTGGTGGAAAAATCTTCAACATCTACCCTGTCAAGTCCCCTCAAAATCTTGTATGTTTCAATTAGGTCACCCCTCTTATTTTAAAAGAAATTCGTTAGGCTGTTTCCTAGGATGAAGGAACTGATTTTTCAAGAACGGTTGAACAGGTTCGACCTTTATTCATTAGAGTTAGAAGAAAACTGCTTCCAATGCCAGTGTATCCTGTTTTTAAATACATGGAGCAAAAGTATACATAGTACTCCAGATGTGGCCTCACCATCAGTCCAAACAGTTGTAATAAGGCTTTCTTGTGTTTTAAACTCCAACCTCAAACAGAAAAGGGTGATTTATCCACCTTCAGACCATTCAGCTTCCATAGCACCTTCTCCTTAGTGATGGCCACTACACTCAGCTCTGCTCCAACTCCCTGGTATGCTGGTGTACTCCACTGAAAACTGATGCAAAGTACCTAAACAGTGCCTCCACCATTTTTTTGCTCAGCATTACTACTTCTCCAGCCTCATTTTCCAGTAGTTAATGTCCACCCTTGCCTCTCTTTTACCTTTTTTTAATATTTAAATAAACACTTGCAGCCTTCTTTTATATTACTACCTAGATCGTTCACATTTTGTCTTCTCCCCTCTTATTGCTTTTTCAGTTACCTCTGCTGGTTTCAAAGATTTCCCAATATTCTTCATGATGTGGAGATGCTGATGTTGGACTGGGGTGGATGAGGTCAAAAGTCACAACACCTGGTTTATAGTCCAACAAGTTTATTTGAAATCACAAGCTGTCAAAGCACTGCCCCTTCGTCAGGTGAAGTGATCTCCACCACATTGCATGCTTTTTCTCATGCTGTCCCCAACTTCACTGGTCAGCCATGGTTGCCTCATCCTCAATTTAAATTTCTTCTTCTGCCCTGGAATGAATTTCTGCTGAGCCTCTCGAATTCCCCCCAGAAACTCCTATCATTGTTGCTCCACCATCTTCCCTGCTAGGCTGCCCTTCCAATCAAGTCTGACCAGCTCCTTCCTGATTCCAGTTTCTCCATCTCAAACTACAGGATGAATGCTATCATATTACAGTTACTACCCCCCAAGGGTTCCTTCATCTCAAGCTCCCTAATCAAGTCTGCCTCATTTCAAGTCACCAAACGCAGATTTGCCTTTTCCCTAGTGGGCTCTACTACAAACTATTCCAAACAAAAAACTATCTTGTAGACATTCTACAAATTCCTTTTCTTGAGATCCACTACCAACCTGATTTTTCCCAATCCACCTGCATATTGAAATCCCCCTTGATTGTTTTAATAGTGCTTTCTTACATGCCTTTTCTATCTCCTGATTTTTCTGCCCCACACACGACTACTTTTTTTTTTGCATTGTGGTTCCTTACCTCTACCCACACAGGTGCTACACCTTCCAACTCTATATTGCTTCTTGCTACTGCATTAATTTTGTTTCATACTAACAAGGCAACCCTGCCCACTCTGCCCATCTGCCTGTCCTGTTGATTTGACATGTAGCCTTGGATATTTAGTCCATAGTCCTGTTCCCATTGTAGCCACTTCTGTGATACACAGGAGATCTTACTTGCCAATTTCAATCTGTGCTACAAACTCATTTGCTTTGTTTTGTTTACTACATGCATCTAAGTACAACATTCTCAGTGCTAAGTTACTTGTCTGCCTTCTCTTAGGTTGTCCCCTTATCTGCTGTGCCTGAAATTAGATTCCGACTTTCCATATTCTGCCCTAATACTTGTCCTAGAAACTTTAATAACCTCTACTCAGCTCTCCCACCTATTAGCTTTTTCCATAATTTTCCTTGCAACTGACACACCCCCCCCCC
>NC_063338.1:3546426-3652302 GCF_021869965.1 Rhincodon typus
CCCCCCCCCCCCACCAACTGTTTAGTTTACAGTCTTTTATCCACAGGTCCAATTATGTTATTCACCAGAACATTGGTCTCAGCATGGTTCAGGTAGAGCCCCAAAACAGCTCCATCTTTCCCCAGTACTCATGCCATATCACATGAATTCCAACCCATTTCTCCCACACCAATCTGTAATCTTGTTGACCCAGTGCCAAATTCCTCATTGGTTGTGGCTCAGGTAGTAATCCAGAGGTTATCACATTTTTGGTTCTGCTTTTTAAACTTCACCCCTAGCTCCAAATAATACTCACAGCAGAACCTCTTTCTTCTTTCTGCCTATATTGGTGGTACCTAGATGGACCTCCTTAACCTTCTTCCTACACTACACACCTCACATCTCTTTCCCACCTCCCCATGTTTCCCGCTCCCATTCTTTCCCACCTGTCCCTCACAGCCCCCCCCCCCCTCTAAGTCTCCTTTCCCTGTACAACACTCCTCTTTCTCCTTCCCTCCTCTACTCCCGATCCCCTCTTTACCCCCCCGCCACTTCTCCCTTTCCTTCATCCTCTTCCCCATCCACCCACCACCGTTTCCCCACTTGCCCCACCTTCACCCATCCCCATGCCTACCTCCACCCACCCTCTTCAGCCGTTCCCTGCCCCGTCCTTGGCCTCTTCACCTTCCCCCATTTGCCCCCCCTTACCTTACCTTACCTTGCCACCTCTCACCCACACCTCGCCCTCCTCACTCCCAACACCCCATTCGACCCTGGCCCCACTGTCGGCTTCGCTCATACATCCATCGATCCATCGATCCATCGACCCCTCCCCTCTTGAACACCCGTCATCCGCAGGTAGCAATGAGACGTCTGACGCAGAGACGGGCCATTGCTTAAATACATCGCCCCGCGGGTTCCGTTACCTGGAGGGGCCGGCCCGGAATATCCTCAGGCCCACCTTTCTCAACGGTTTGCAACAGAGTAACCGCACAACCGTCATCTCAACTTTACACTGGGGGCGGAGCAGGGATCGTGAAGAACTGGGAGGGGTTTGTATGGGGAGAGGCGGGCCTTGGTGCGGTGGGCGGGGCCTGTTGCGCATGTTTGGGGAATGGGGAGGCAGGAGCGGCCTGCGCACGGACCCCCTCTGGACCCCCAGATGGGCGGTGCCTGTGTGGGTCTAGCCAAGTATGGATGCTGCGCATGGTTTATGTGGCAGCCGTTGGAGGGGGGAATGGGCGAACACGGTGGGCGGGGTTTGTGGGCCGAAGGGCGGGGTTTGTGCGGAGATGGCGTGTGGGTGACGTCGAGAGAGTAAGGACTGCGGATGTTTGGAAGCTAGAGTCAATAAATGTGGACCTGGAGAAGCACAGCAGGTCAGAAAAGTAGAAAATAGGAGCAGGAGGAGCCCTTCGAGCCTGCTCCTCTGTTCACCACGATCATGGCTGATTGTCCAATTCAATAGCCTAATGCTGCTTTCTCACCATAATCTTTGATCCCATTCGCCCCAAGTGCTAAACTTGCCGCCTCTTGAATATATTCGATGTTTTGGCATCAACTACTTCCTGTGCCAATGAATTCCACAGGCTCAACACTCTGGATAAAGAAATGTCTCCTCATCTGCGTCCTCAATGGTCTACCCCAAATCCTCAGACTATGGCCCCTGGTTCTGGACACACCCACCATTGGGAACATACAGCATCCAAGGAGCAGGAAAGTCAACATTTTGGGCCGAAACCCTTGGTCAAGACAGGAGTGAGGCAGCGGAGCCCAGGAATAAATAGAGGCGGGGGGTGGGGATGGGGATGGGGGTACGGTAGGTGAGATGGAGATGGGTGGATACATGAAGGGGGTTATTGTGGTTGGTCAGTGGGAAATGTGAAATGGGTAGATGAGTAGGAAGACGGTCAGGTTCGGGGTGGAGAGATATTGAAGCTGGTGATGCAGTTAGTGGTTATTGTGGTTGGTCAGTAGGAAGGGTGGAGAGGATAGGTGAATCAGAAGATGGATAGATTGGGAGAGGAGAGATTTTAAAACCAGATGATATCAATATTCAGGCCATTGGCTGTAAGCTGTCAAGGTGAAATTTGAAATGTTGTTCAGAGATAGTAAGAACTGCAGATGCTGGAGTCAGAGATAACACAGAGTGGAGCTGGAGCAACACAGCAGGCCAGGCAGCATCAGAGGAACAGGAAAGTTGACGTTTCAGGTCAGGACCCTTCTTCAGAAAACGTTGTTCCTCCAGTTTACATTTGGCCTCATTTCTGACAGTGGACAAGGCCAAGAATGGACATGTCACCAGGGAGTGGGAGGGCAAGTTAAACTAGGCGGCAACTGGAAGGTCGGGTTGGTTGATGCATGCAAAGTACAGATGCTCTGCAAACTGGTCCCTGAGTATGCGTTTGGTCTCCCTTTTATAGAGGAGACCACATCAGGAGCAACGGATGCAGTAGATGAAGTGCAGGTGAATCTCTGCCAGATTTGGAAGGATTGTTTGGGGCCTCAAATGGAGGTGTAGGGCAGGTGTAGCACCTCCTGTGATTGCAGGGAAAGGTACCGGGTGTGATGGAACGGTTGGTGTGGAGTGTGGAGCTGATGAGGGAGTCGTGGAGTCAATGGTCCCTGCAGAAAGTGGACAGAGGTGGGGAGGGAAATATCTTTTTGGTGGTGGGGTCTGATTGTAGGTGGTGGAAATGTTGGAGGATGATGCGTGTATTTGGAGGTTGGTAGGATGGTATGTCAGGACCAAGGCGACGCTATCCTCATTGTTGTGGGGGGGAGAGGGTTTGAGGGCAGAATTGTGGGAAATGGAAGAGATGCAGTTGAGAGCATCCTTAATAACAGAGGAGGGAAAACTACGGTCTCTAAAGTAGGAGGATATCTGGGAAGTTCTAGAGTAGAATGCCTTATCCCGGGAGCAGATGTGGCAGAGGTGGAGGATTTCTGAGTACGGAATAGAATTTTTGCAGAAGGGTGGGTCAGAGGAGGTGTAGTCAAAATAATTGTGGGAGTCAGTGGATTTGAAATAGATGTCACTGGTGAGTCAGTTACCAGAGATGAAAATGGAGAGATTCAGGGAGGGTAAGGAGGTGTCAGAAATGGTCCAGGTGAATTTGTGGGTGTGGTGGAAGGTGTTGACGAAGTTGATAAACTGTTTGAGCTCCTTGCGGGCACATGAGGCAGCACCAATATAGTCATCAGTATAGCGGAGAAAGACGTGACGGATGGTGCCAGTGTACTTGTTGAAGAAATCCTACAAAGAGGCAGGCATAGCTCGGGCCCATGCGGGTTTGTAGGAAGTGGGAGGAATCAAAGTGAAAATTTTTGGGGATGAGGACTAGTTCAGCCAAGCAAATGAGAGTGTCAGTGGAGGGGGACTGGGTGGACCTATGGGAGAGGAAGAAGCAGAGGGCCTTTAGACCACCCTTGTGGGGGATACAGGTGTACAGGGACTGAATATCCATGGTGAAGATGATGTGTTGATGGCCGAGTAATTGAAAGTTTTGGAAAAGGTGGAGGGCGTGGGTTATATCCCGAACGTAGGTGGGAGTTCCTGGACCAAAAGGGAAAGAACGGCGTCGAAGTAGGAGGAGATGAGCTCTGTGGGGCAGGACAGTCAGAGACAATGGGTCGACCGGGGCAGTTGGGTTTATGGATTTTGGGTAGGAGATAGAAATGGGTGGAGCAGGGTTGGGGAACTATCAGGTTGGAGGTTGTGGACGGGAGCTGTCCCAAGGTGATGAGGTTGTTAATGGTCTGGGTGATGATGGCTTGATGATCAGAGGTGGGGTCATGATCGAGCAAATGGTAGGAGGATGTGTCAGATAGTTGGTATCTGGCTAAGTGATGTAGAGGTCAATTCACCATGCTACCACTGTGCTGCCCTTGTCGGCGGGTTTAATGGTGGGGTTGGGGTTGGAGCAAAAGGAGCGGAGAGCTGCGTGTTCCAATGGGGAGAAGTTGGAGTAAATGAGAGAGGTGAGAGTTTCGGGTGATTGATGTCACAGCAGCAGTTGGAGATGAAGAGGTCAAGGGAGGGTAGGAGGCCAGGAAGGTTGTCCAGGAAGGTGGAGTTTGCTGGAGGCAGGAGAAGAGGTTATCAGAGGGTGGGTTGGATTCACGTTCAAAGAAATAGGCGCAGAGGCAGTGGAAAAAGAGCTCAACATCGAGGCTCGCATGGAATTCATTCACCTGTGGACGCAGGGGAACGAAGGTGAGTCCTTTGCTGAAGACTGACTATTCAGACTCAATGAGGGGGAGGTCTGGGGGGGGATGGTGAATACCCAATGGGGCTTGGGGCTGGGGCTGAGTGTTGAGCTGGAGCTGGGAGTGGGAGTGGAGACTGCAACTGGAGTGGGTGTGTGCACAAGAGCGGTCACATGGACGGAGTGGAAGTGACAACTTGATCGGCGGTCGTCACGTGATTGGCAGCGTCAACAGTCGTCACGTGATTGGCATTGTCGGTGGAAGTGGCCATCATATGATCCGTTGGGGTGGTTGGAGCAACTGCATGGTTAATGGCGTCAGGCAGATCCCGGAGAAAGGACGGAGATGAGGTTAGGATCCCAAATGTTTGAAGATGTCTGTGTCTGGAGGTAAGTACGAGAGAGTTTGGCATACTTACAGTTTTTGATGTCTTTGTTGAGGGTGTGGATCCTCCTGAGAACAAAGGAGAGTAGAGAACCCCTGCAGATCTAGGAAAGAGAAGTTCTGAGCTGGAGCAGGGCCAACTACAGGGAGAGAAGGTGTCAATACATGGCTGTGAGCGTGGAGCTGAGAATCCGCAGGGAGAACTGTTTCTGAAGGCCCAGGAGATGCTGCAGATAACAGTTGTCACTGTCGGGTCCTAATTGTGATGGTCTAAACATTATTTGGAGTCTATGGGGGATATGCCAGTTGCGTAGATAGGCACTGGAGAAGGAGAGATGACAGTAGTAGCAGAATTGCTTCAGAATGTGGTCAAAGAGCTTCAAGGCAGAGGAGACAGCCAGGAGGTTGCACTGGGAGAGATACTGAGGTCTCTTTGGAGGGAGGTGGAAAACTTCTTCAAGGTGGGCATCCTTAGCAGAGACTTCGCAGTATGGTTTTCAGCGATTTGGAGACAGTAAGGACTGCAGATGCTGGAAGCTCAAGTCAGTAAATATGAACTGGAAAAGCACAGCAGGTGAGGCAGCATCTGAGCAGCAGGAAAGTCAATGGATAGGCTGAAACCCTTCATCAGAACTGGGGAGGTGGAGGGAAGCCCAGAAATAAATAGAGGGAGGGGGTAGGAATGGGGGAGGGTAGGTGAGATGGAGATAGCTGGACACAGGTAGGATGTTGTTGTAGTTGGTCAGTGGGAGTGGATAAGTGAGTAGGAAGATGGACAGGTTCAGGGCGGAGAGATTTTGAATCTGGTGATGCAGGTAGGGGGTTGGTCATTGGGAAAGGTGGAGCGAATAGGGTGAGTCAGAAGATGGACAGATTGGGAGAGGAGAGATTTTTGAAGTTGGTGAACTCAATATTCAGGCCATTGGGCTGTAAGCTCTCAAGATGCAATATGTGTTGTTCCTCCAGTTTACGTTTGGCCTCACTCTGACAGTGGAGGAGACCAAGAATGGACATGTCACCAGGGGATTGGGAGGGGGAGTTAAAGGAGATGGCAACCGGAAAATCGGGTTGGTTGGTGCGTGCAGAGCACAGATGCTCTATAAACTGGTCGCCATGTCTGCGTTTGGTCTCCCCGATATAGA
The DNA here is from genome assembly GCF_021869965.1 of Rhincodon typus. Classification (NCBI taxonomy): domain Eukaryota; kingdom Metazoa; phylum Chordata; class Chondrichthyes; order Orectolobiformes; family Rhincodontidae; genus Rhincodon; species Rhincodon typus. The sequence continues at coordinate 3,552,141 of NC_063338.1, forward strand.
GGAGACTGCATCAGGAGCAACGGATACAGTAATTGAGGTTGGATGAAGTGCAGGTGAATCTCTGCCAGATTTGGAAGGATTGTTTGGGGCCTCGGACAGAGGCGAGAGGGAAGCTGTAGGGGCAGGTGTAGCACCTCCTGCGGTTGCAGGAAAAGGTACCGGGTGTGGTGGAGGGATTGGTGGGGAGAGTGGAGCTGAAGAGGGAGTCGCGAAGTGAACAGTCCCTGAGGAAAGTGCACAGGGAGTGGGCAAAGAAATATCTTTTTGTGATGGGGTCTGATTGTAGGTGGTGGAAATGTCAGAGGGTGATGCGTTGTATTCGGAGGTTGATGGGGTGGTATGTCAGGACCTAGGGGACTCTATCCTTATTGTTGTTGGGGGGAGAAGGTTTGAGGGCAGAATTGTGGGAAATGGGGCAGATGCGGTGGAGGACATCCTTAATGACAGAGGAGGGGAAACTAATGTCTCTAAAGTAGGAGGATGATGTGACATGATGGGTCGTGTTTGTGTGGTAATGGGCGTGGTTTGTGTGGAGATGGGTGTGTTTGTGGCATGATGGGCAGGGTTTGTGTGTTGGTGAACGAGGTTTGTGCTGTGGTGGGTCTGGTTTGCATGGGTGGGCATGGATTTGAGGTGATTGGCAAGGGGTTCAGGTAATGGGCAGAGTTTGTGAAGAAACAGGGTGGAATCACGTAGTAGGGCTGAGGGATGGTGTGAGGCTGTTGCAGTTCAGCAGTTTGCAAATTGCATTAATGTGGTGGTACTTATTAACTTCAATGATAATTCAATCGGTACCCTGAGAAAAACGCTTGGAAAACTTGGAAGGTACATGAACAAGAAGGATAAAGACTTCAACAATATTGAGATCTAAGCGCATGTTTAACACTATTCTTTCTTTGTGGACATATAAATCATTAAGGAGGGGTGAATTAGGCACCTAAGAGAGGCTTAACAATGGGTAGCAGAGGCCATGGTTAAATTAATATTTTGCATCTGTCTTAATCAAGGGAGAAGTTGCAGAGTATGTCATGATGAAAAAGGAGTTTGTTTGGTCACTAGAATTGATAAGGATTGTAAGACATCTGTTAGACAGACTGTCTTCTTAAAACTAATAAGACAGCAGATTGGGTGAGATGCATACTTATTGTTGGGAGCAAGAGTGGAAATTGTGTGGCATTGGCCATAATTGCCCCATGTTACAGGTGTTGCCACAGGACTAGAAAATCTTTGTTCGAAGACAGCAACTGCTGACTAGTCAGTCAGTTTAACCACGCACATTCACTCTCTCTCTTGCACGCACGCACACATACACACACACACATACATACATACACACACACACACACACACACACACACACACACACACACACAATCTTTCTCCCCCTCTCACTCACACACACTCTCTCTCTCTCTCTCCCCCTCACATAGACTCACACACTCTCCCCCCCCATCACATACACACCCCACTCTTCCCTCTGTCTCCCCCCCGCCTCATGTGCACACTCTCTCTCCCCCCTCACACACACTCTCTCTCTCTCCCCCCAGCTCAGACACGGACACACATAAATGTATGGGGTGAATTTGTATTTGCAGATACATTCTATTTTGTTCAAAAAGCACACAATTTATAGACAGTTAGTCAATGTGGTGTTTTATAAATTCCTACTTTAGAAATAAAACCAGTCTGACTCCAAACCAAAACACAAACAGATTCTAAACAAGGCCACACACCTAACATGCATCGTCTGACCTAAAATGTCACCTCTTCTTTACACTGATAAAACCTTTAGCTCTCTCAGGACAGTGGCTTGAAAGGAATTTGGGGATTTACATATACATATTAATCAGTTAAAACCTAAGTGATTAAAGATTTAACAGCATCTTAGATTTGTTTAATACATCCTCATCAGTGGTGTGACCCTTTGATCTTTTATTTATAAATTCTGTGTCTGATACTACCTCTCTCACTAACACCTGAAGAAGGAGCGAGGCTCCAAAAGCTTGTGGTTTCAAATAAACATGTTGGACTATAACTTGGGTGTCATGTGCTTTCTGACCTTGTCCACCCCAGTCCAACACCAGCATCTCCACATTACAGTTTCTTCAACTCAGTATTATAGGATCTGCTACATCCATCAGAAAAGGCAGAACAGGACCTCAGCTTTAATATCTCATCTGAAGTATGGCAGTACTAACAGAGCAGCCTTGGAATGTCAGCCTACCTTGTGTGTTCAATCCCTGAAACAGGACTTGAGCACATTGTCACTTGACACCAAGATCTGAGTTCTGCTGCCATTGAATTGCTCACAAATAGATAGAAGCAAGGTGTCCACAGTAACTACAGCAAATGCTGCCCCCTGACATAAGTCCACCAAAAGTCATCAAATTTCAAGGTAGCATGCCACATAGACGTTTCATAGGTACACAGACAATAATTTTTTGTCTATTCATAGTAATTGGCATACAGACAACGAGCAGTTAAACGTTCACTTGAATAAAAGCGAAATGCTGCAGATGCTGGAAATCTGAAACAAACACAGAGAACCTTTCAGATCTGAAGAAGTCATACCAGACACAAAGCATTAACTGTTTCTGTCTCCAGAGATGCTGCCAGACTTGCTGAGTTTATCCAGCATTCTCTATGTTCGAGTCAAATGTTCACAGCTGGGTCTTCTGGCACAGTATTAGTATCTCTACCACTTGACCAGAAGACCCAAGTAGGTTCAAGTTGCTGCCCTAGAGGTGTGTGATCACGGTTTGATTAAAAATGCAGTTTTAAAATTTCACCCTACAAGTGCAAAAAAGTCAGAAAAATACATCAAATGGACACAAAGAGCACTGAATAAGGAGAAGATTTCATGGTTAATATTCATTGCGGTTTGTCATTGCTTTATTATGCAGCAAATGAAACCACAGATCATATAGTCAGAGTCATAGAGATGACCAGGACAGAAACAGACCCTTCGGTCCAACTCGTCCATGCTGACCAAATATCCTAAATAAATTTCATGCCATTTGCCAGCATTTGGCCCATATCCCGCTAAACCCTTCCTATTCATGTACCCATACTTTTAAATGTTGTTATTGTACCAGCCTCCACCACTCCCTCTGGCAGCTCATTCTGTATGTTCACTACCCTCTTTGTGAAAAAGTTGCCCCATAGGTCCCTTCTGAATCTTTCCCCTCTCACCTTAAACCCATGTCCTCTAGTTTTGGACTCCCCTATCCTGGGGAAAATACCTTGGCTATTTACCCTAATGATTTTAAAAGCCTCTATAAGATCACCCATCAGCCTTTGATCTATTGAGAAAGTCCAGAGATTTTTCGACCTTTGTGCATTTTAATACGTCCATCACCTCCTCCTCTGTAATATGGACACTCTTCAAGATATCACTGTTTCTCCAAGTTCTCTAGTTTCGATATCCTTCTCCATTGTAAACACTGATGCGAAATACTTGTTTAATACCTCACCCATCGCCTGTGGTTCCAAACATAGGTAACCTTGTTGATCTTTAAAGGGTCCTGTTCTCTCCCTGTTCGCTCTTTTGTCCTTGGTGAAAAGTAAGGTGCCTGTTACAATGTATCCAGATACCCCACCCTTGGTCATAGTGTAAAGGCAGTTTCTGAAACATGTTTCCCGAGCACAGGTTTTTAGGTGCTTACATCTGAATCACCTTTTCTTTTCTGTGATTGAATGTGAAACTCATTGCTGTATTGGTCATAACTTTCCAATAAAACACACAAATTGATCCATAAACAGGACTCCTCTGGTAGTTCCCTCATTTCAACCTGTTATTGCCTCACTAAATGTTCGCTTCTTGACAATTTTTTCTCCTCTTGTCCAGTCTCTTCCTACCTACATGGCCATGCACCTTAAAAGTTTCATTTTTACTGTCCTTAGCTGTCTCTCTTTACCCTGCCTGTCCAATCTTCCTGTTCCTGAAGTCCCATTGGGACAGTCTGAGGACTTTCTATTCCTTCCTCCTACAAATGCCCAACTAATCCCCATCTACCCCATTCTTCTGCACGCAGGTGAACTTGCCATTTCGCTATGGATACTGCTTGGCTGTGCATTCATTTTGTAGTATATGTCAAACATTTCTTATAGCAGTTTTACTCATAGAACACAGAACAGCACAGGAACTTAGGGGTCCCCTTCCTTAAATCTCTTTTTCATACATTGATTTCTGTATCGGTGTCACTTACTCCTCTTGCCCCAAAAGGGAAAACTTCTTCATCACTTCTCTTCCCATGTCCACCCTTCTCCCAGTTTCACAGAGCCCATGCCTGACTCTTTATTCACTCAACTTCTCTGTCTCCATTTCTGGTATAGGCTATCAGACAAAATTCATTACAAGCCTGTAGACTCCCGCCATTCCCTTGATTGCACTTGCTCATAATGTAACATACTGTAAGGCTACCATTCCTTTTCTCCCAGTTCTTCCGTCACTATTTCCTCCGCCTGAATGATGCAACCATCAACAACAATACTTTCAACCTGTCTTCTTTTTCCTTCAATAGAGGATTTCCCTGAATCGTGTTTCATGCTCAAGATGGCAGCAGAGTAGGATGCTTCGGTCCGAGGTCCTCGGCTCGCCAGTCCCTTTACCTTTATCCCCCTCTTTGTGGTTTTCTGTTTCTCCCTATTCCACCCCCACCCTTCCCCCGGAGAGTGGAGTTGCAGCACAAGTGGACCGAGTCCCGCAGAGGACCAGCGAGAGCAGGCTGAGTCCCGGGGTGGGTACGGGCCGAGTCCCATAATGGAGCAAGCGGGCCGAGTCCCGCGGCAGACAGAAGAGTGCATGGGCTGAGTCCCGCAGCGGAACTAGCACAGGTAGCGTGACCTTGTACTCTAGGGCCTACAGGCATGCCCTGTGAGCCCCAGAACACCGTGAGCAGTGAGACCTCGAGCAGTACGTGGGCTGTGAGCCTGGAGCAGCACAGAGAAGAAGCCTGGCAGCAGCACATGGAAAGCAGCCTTGGAACAGTGCACAGAGCAGCAAGCCCTGGACCGAGACCAGTGTGAGGTTACAATCCTTACCTTAGAACTTACCTTAGAACACTGTAATGTTAACCCCTTAATAGTTTCCTATTTTTAACTTATTTTCAACTCTGTAATTAAGCTGCTACTTCTATTCCTCCCCTGTATTCAAGAATCGTACCTAGGTACTCATACCTAAGATGTCACCATAAGAAGGCAGACATTGTAAATGGACTCCTACAATGGAGTACACGTGACAATAAAAGGATATTAATATTGATTGACAGGGCCCTTGACCATGCCTACCACATTTCTTGCACCTCTGTTCTCACCCGTTTTCCAGAACCACGTTAGGGTTACCCATCCTCACCAACCTCCACATTCAATGGATCATTCTCTGCAATTTTCACCACCAAACAAATCTTCCTCTCCCCTCACCTTTCAGCACTTTGATGGAACCATCCTGATAGCCTGATCCACTCGTCAGTCACTCATTGTCCATTCACCTCTCCATGAAAATTCAGGAGGTGTAACAGCTGCCTTTACACCTTGCTCCTCATTTTTCAGTGGCCCAAATGCTTCATTCAGATGGAACAGCAATTTGATAGTACTTCTTTCAATCCAATCTATTATATTCAATATTCACAATATTATTTCCTCTGCACTGGGGAGACTAAACACAAATTGAGTGACTGCTTTGTAGAATAGCTCCATTCTATCAGCGAACATGATTCCAAACTTCCAATAGCCTCCTGTCCTTTTAATTTTCCATCTTGCTCTCACACTGACATCACTGTCCTCATCCTGCTGCACTGTTCTAGTCAGGATCAGTGGAAGCTTCAAAAACAGCCCCACATTTTTCAATTAGACACTTTATAGCCTCTGCACTCAACTCTGAGTCCAACAAGGAGACAATAACGACTGCAGATGCTGGCAGCCAGAGTCAACAAATGTGGAGCTGGACAAACACAGCAGGTCAGACAGCATTAGTGGAGCAGGAAAGTCAACGTGATGAGAGGTGGGATCATGATCAAGGGGACGGTAGGAGGAGGTGTCATAGAATTGGCATCTGGCCTCAGTGATAGTAATGAGAAAAAAATAAAACTTAGTCTCTCAAAATTACGGCCAAGATAAACCTTCCAGAATGTTCTTTGTCTTCTCTGCTGTTTTCCAATCAGGAACGCCTTTTTCAAATTCTTGTGTCAGAAATATTAGTTAAGAGTGCCATAGTACCTTTATTTGGATGGTGCTTACTCTGGGAGCTTAGAGATTTCTGTGAGAGCCAGTGAGTTTCTTTTCATATGGCAGTTCGCTCTCACACTGATTTTCAAATGCCCTCTTCTTTTATACTCTTGATGACCTATTAATTTCTTACAATAGGATTGGTTCTAGGTTGTCAAAACCATCAGATTTAAATTTAATTGGGTTTTGGTATCTAGGGCCTCATTTAAGTTAATTGGCTAAATTCAAAAACCTTGGTAAAAAAGCTGCTTTGCCTACTAACAGTATAGCCTTCAATTTTAAGAACTCTCTGTGAATCTGCTGCTGCCTGCAGACTTTTTTAAAATCTCCAAGCCTAAAAAAAACATATTTTAAAGGGACCACGCACTCTTCCCCCCTATCATTTTACAAACTTTGCAACAAGGGCCAGACTGATCTAAGCAGGATGACCTGGAAGGACATGTCCCTCCACTCCATTACATAGATGACAAAAATAACAAAGGAAGCCTACGTCTTTCCTTAGGGTTAAGACAACTAATAAAATCTCACTCCAGAGCTTAGGATGATATTAACAATCAACAGCCAGATCCTACCCTTCTCTTCAGGGTAGACTGTGACTGAGGGTTGTTATCTTTTATAACAGTCAGAGTCTGCATTGTTTCCCAAGTATTGTAATGGACTGTTACAATCAGATTCTGCAATGTTCCTCGGGGTTGTAATGGGCTGTGATAGCCAGATCCTATACTATTCTTGAGATTTGTAATGAACAGTGACATTGAGATCATGCACTGTTCCTGGAGGTTGTACTGTGCTGTGACTGTTAGATTTTGCACTCATCTAAGGTAGATTTAAATAAATTTTATTTGAAGGATGTGAACAAAGGATCCCAGGATTGGAATTACAATTGTTACATGTTCATCATCAAGCCAAATTTTAATTCCAAATTTTATCAGATTTAAATTTCACCATCTGCCATGGTGAGACTTGAATCCATGTCCCCACTATATTGTCCGGGCTGCAAGGTTACTGTTCCCATAACAGTACCTCACAGCCTGCCCCGGGTCCATGTAGAGGTTTGATATTTAACCAGAGCAAACAAGAAAGTACCTCAGGGTTGTTCTTATTACACTATGAATTAAGGAAAGGTTAGACAGCATGCCTCTATTTAAGATGCAGAGTACCCATTAGAATAAGATTTTGTTCTTTGGTTATTTTACTAATCAACATGAATTCAGTCCCACAGATGTGTGATTGCAATAAGCAGGAAACAAGCTGTGCATTCCTATTGAATTCTCTGACATCTGCTTGTCCTTTGGTTGCCAGATTTTCTTTTTTTGTTTGTGAAATCTGGGCATTTCTGGCTGTATTGCCCGTCCCTAGTTGCCCTTGAGAAGGTGGCGGCAAGCTGCCTTCTTGAACTGCTGCAGTCCACCTGCTGTGGGTTGACCTACAATGCCATTAGGAAGGGAATTCCAGGATTTTGACCCAGTGATAGTGAAGGAACAACGATATATTTCCAGGTCAGGATGGTGAGTGGCTTGGAGGGGAACTTGAAGTTGGTGGTGTTCCCATGTTTCTGCTGCTTTTGTCCTTATAGATGAAAGTGGTCATGAGTTTGGAAGGTGCTGTCAGAGGATCTCTGGTGAATTTCTGCAGTGCATCTTGTAGATAGTACACACTGTTGCCACTAAGCATTGGTGGTGGAGGAGTGGATGCTTGTGGTGTGGTGCCAATCAAGCGGGCTGCTTTGTCCTGGATGATGTCAAGCTTCTTGAGTGTTGTTGGAGCTGCACCCATCCAGGCAAGTGGTAAACATTCCATCACGCTCATAACTTGTGCCTTATGGATGATGAGCTATGCTCTGGGGAGTCAGGAGATGGATTACTTGCCACAGTATTCCTAGCCTCTGACCTGTTGTTGCAACCACTGTGTTTATGTGGTGAGTCTAGTTGAGTTTCTGGTCAATGACAACCCCCAGGATGTTGATGGTGGGGGATTCAATGATGGTAACGCCATAGAATGTCAAGGGGCAGTGGTTAGATTGTCTCTTATTGGTGATAGTGATAGCCTGGCATTTGTGTGGCACGAATGTTACATGCTACTTGTCAGCCCTAGCCTGGATATTGTCCAGATCTCGTTGCATTTGAACATGGACTGCGATGAACAGTGCTGAACATTGTGCAATCATCAGCGAACATCCCCACTTCTGACCTTATAAAGGAGGGAAGGTCATTGATGAAGCAGCTGGGGGTGGTTGGGCCGAGGAAACTACCCTGAAAACCCCAAGATGTTTGAAATCATCACTTTTAGGCTTGGAAAGATGAGAGGTCTTTGTTGATAATATCTTTAATAAACCTGTTCAAAGATACTACTGCGTATTTCTGGAAAAGGTGGGACTTGAACTCTTGCTATACTGCTTGATGGAAAATCATTTTGGCTAGTGTGATGCTAATCAAAAAGCTTACTTTCCAGCGCAGCTGTGAATGTTGCTTACAACATGCATGTACATAATTTGGTTCCTGGCTAATTATTCCTAGCTGTTTACAGACAATGCAACTATATCACATGATCTTCTAATCCCCATTTAGGTGCGGCATCAAATGGGTGTACTTGGCACAATAATAGTGAATACTGAATCTTACAATAGCATTCTGTGGACAGCTTGTGTGGTCTGGCAGGATTACAATCTGCAATACCTCATCCTTCAAATTGAAACATCCGAGCAGAAGTGGCCTATCAGCCTACCGAGCCTGCTCTCCCATTTGAGATCATGGCTTATCATTTACTTCAACATCTTTACTCATGCTACCCCCATATCCCTTGATGTCATTACTTTCCATTTCTGTCTCAAACCTACTCAATGACTGAGTTTCCACAGCCTTTGGGTAGACAATTAGTGGAGGCCCTTTTTCTAACACTTTCTAGCTACAAGCATATTGTTGGAGGTGTGGGGATTCCTAAGGTGGTACCATTTTATAAAAAGGAACAAAGTAAATTTACAGTCATCAGCCTCTTTTCAGAGATGGGCACATAATTAGACAACTTTCTGACAGACAGCGTAGTTCATACTTCATTAGTCATGGAATAATCAAGGACGAAGGAGACACAAGGGGTAATATTGTGTGTGAACTGCCGCTTTAATACTTCCATGGGAAATACGCGTTGCTCACTGGGCCAGCATTTGTTGTCTATCCCTAATTGCCCTTGAGAAGGTGGCTGTGAGCTGCCTCTTAAACCGATTCAGTCTTTGGGGTGTAGGGAGACCCATGATGCTATTAGGGAGGGAGTTCCAGGATTTTGACCCAGTAACTGAATGAGCAATGATATATTTCCAAGTCAGAATGGTATGAAGCTTGGAGGGGAACTTGGAGGTGATGGTTTTCCTATGTATCTGCTGCCCTTGTCCTTCAAAGGGGCAGAGATCACAAGTTTGTAAGGAGCCTTGGTGAATTGCTGCAATACATCCTGTACAAATTGATGCCACTGTGAAGAATGATGCAAATGCTTCAGCCATACCTTTTGCATGATGTGTAGGGCTCCTACATTGTTGAAGATAGAAATATTTGTACAGACTCCTCCTTCAGTGAGATGTTTAATGGTCCACCACCGTTCACAACTGTTCTGTAGAAGGGTCACTAGACCCAAAATGTTAATTCTGATTTCTTTCCACAGATGCTGCCAGACTTGCTGAGCTTTTTCAGCAATTTATGTTTTCGTTTCTGATTTCCAGCATCTGCAGTTCTTTCAGTTTTTACCATTCATAAATGAATGTGGCAGTACTGTAGAGGTTAGATCTAACCGATAGGCTATTGGATTGCTTAGCCCTATCTCTTGCATGCTGCTTTCATGATTTGGCACATAAGTAGTCCTATGTTGTAGTCTCATCAGAAAGATACCTCACTTCCATGCCCCGTGCTGCTCCCAATATGCCTTCCTCTACTCTTCATGGAATGAGAGTTTATCTCCCAGCTTGATAGGGCATTCCCAGCTATGAAGTTCAGATAATGGTCAGATACAATTCTGCTGTTAATGTGGTCCATAGCATCTCAGTGATCCCCAGTTGCTAGATCCATTCAAAGCCTGTCCCATTTAGCTCAATGCATACCACACAACTAAGGAAATCCTCAATGTGAAGACAGAACTTTATCTTCACAAGGACTGTGCAGAGATCACTCCTGCGATACTGTCACAGACAGACTCATCTGCAGCAAACAGATTGGTGAGGATTAAGTCAAGTAGGTTAGTTTTTTTTTCTTTTAACATTAGTTCCCTCACCACCTGCCACAGACCCAGCCTAGCAGCTATGTCGTTTAGGACCCGGCCACATCATCCAGTAGTGGTGCTACTGAGCCACTCTTGGTGATGGTTATTAACATCCGTAAACACAAGTTACTGCAGATACATTATTAATAACAATTTAGAAGAAGAACATTCCAGCTGAAAGGTGGTGTTTAAAGACAGAATTGGGCCAGAAGTATTGATGAAGACAGGATTGGGCCAGTTGTGCTGATGAAGACAGGATTGGGGTCATTTGATTTGGTAATTACAGGACTTTTAGTCAGTTATGCCAGTGACGATAGGATTGGGGTCAGTTGCATTGTTGGCAATGGCTGGTTGTGATTGTGTGTCCAGTGCTCAAGCCACTTTATTGAATTGCAACATTCTGGGGTTTTTTTAGAACAAGATGTTCCTCAGTTTCTTAAAAGTTGGTCTCTACTGGCTTGCTTGAGCATCAAAATTTAGATTTGCATCAGTTCGGACTTGAGGTTTCTCATTCAGATCTGTCACCATCAGATGGTGATGGAATCCATCAGGGATAAGGAGAGAAAGTGTGCCTGTTAAAAAGTGGCTTCAGGTAGGATGGCTGACCACACCTTTCATATAGCAAAGGACTTTAGCCATTGCTTCAGGGTGAATTACCCAAACTTTACAGGTTTACTACTAGTTACACGAAGTTATAGGTGCAATGATATACTATCCTATGAATTACAGATCAGTAAGTTATTATTGTAGGAGCAAGAGGAGACCTTTCATCTGCTGGAGTCTGCTCTTCTATTTTAGATCATGGTTGATCATCAACCTCGAAAACCTCATACTAGAAATCTATCAATCACTGTTTTGAATTTACTCAATGATTGACACTCTGCAGACTTTGGATGGAGAATTCTAAAGATTCACCACCCTCTGAGTGAACAAATTTCTCCTCATCTTAGTTTTAAATAGCTGGCCTTTTATTCTGAAGCTGCTCTCAAAAAAAAACACCTTGTTTCTAGAAATCTATTTTATGGCAGCAATTGCTGCGGATCATCAGGAATTAAAAACTCAACTGGGTGGGACTCAATGATACCAGATCAATAATTCAGTGACATAATTGGTTGAAAGTCTAAGGAATTCATCTTTTCTGAATAGAGAGGTAAGGTTTATTAAACTCCCAGCTCTGTGATAGAGGTGTTAACAAAGAGCAGTTTTCCCAAAACTCCTGAGGAACAGAATCATCACAGCCATATGCTTGATGAAAATTAAAGCACAACCAAAGTTCTTTAACATTTTATGTGTATTTTGTTTTTTTAAGTGCACTGTACAGAGTTAATGAAGAAAGAGAGTTGCATGTAGGGTATAATATAGATGATACAGCCACAGAGTGGCCACCGAGACTTTATTGGATGTTGACAGCCACGTGCACTTTCCAATTGTGTCAAACATCATGGACAAACTAAGTAGTTCTATCCATCAGGTTTGCCACTGCAAATTTCAACATTTTTCTGTTCTTCCTCATTTTGTTGTTTGAAATGCGGTCCATTGGATACAAGTAAAAAAATGTGATTCTTGCACAGTCCAAAAAAAGATATTGCTTGCATTGGTCAGAAAGGCACAAGTTCCATGATGTAATGTCTTGGGCCTGTCAGGTGTTCAACCATTTAGAACCATCTGCACCAATTCTGGGAAACAAATGACAAACAGCATGAGTGATGAGGTGGAATACTGAACCAGTCACTCAGAGTTGGCTTTAAAAGCACCAATTTCCTATACACCACTGCTCTTCCTGAGAACTACAATACTCCCTCTTTCCCTCCAAAATGCAACAAGGCCAGCATTTATTGTCCATCCCTTAATGCCCTTGAAGTGAATTATTTGCTGGGCCGTTTCAGTGGGTAACTAAGAGAACAGTCATCACATTGTTGTGGTCTAGAATCACATGTAGACCAGATTAGAAAAAGATGGCAGATTTCTTTCCCTTAAAAAAAGAAAAAGGGCATTAACAAACCACGTGAGTTTTTATAATAATAAACAGTGGTCAGTATTTGTCGAGCTCTTTATTCTCATTTGTTTTGATTATCTACGTGGAATTCTAGATTACTGTTTCAGCTGCCTTCCCTTAATTCTGCACCATTCCTAATCACTGAGTCAGAATTGCCGAAGTCTTAACTAATCGTTTCATGGGAGACATCTTCACCACACCAATTGTGGAACTCATTGAAAATGCACATCACCACCTTCTGTGTAACAATTAGGGATACGTAATAAATGCTGGCCTTACCCTGTCACCCCTATCCTGAAAACGGTGGAGAACATCTCATGCAGACCTTGCCTCTTGACCTTGCTCAAGTAATTTTCACATTTAGAATGGTTAAAATGTTACACATCCAAACTATAGAAACCATACAGTGCAAAAAGAGGCCATTTGGCCCATTGAGTCCACACCAACCCACCAAATAACATCCCAGCCAGATCCAGTACACCACTTTATCCCTGTAAGCCTACATTCACCATGGCTAATCCACCTAGCCTGCACATTACGGACAATTTAACACAGCCAATTCACCTAACCTGCACATCTCTGGACTGTGGGAGGAAACCGGAGCACCCGGCAGAAACCCATGCAAACATGGGGAGAACATGCAAACTCCATTCATAGACAGTCACCCAAGGCTGGAATCAAACCTAGGTCCCTGGTGTTGTGAGGCAGCAGTGCTAACCACTGAGCCACCATGCTGCCCTTATAATTAAGGTTGACACTTTCATAAAACCAGTTTAAACATTTTCTGAAGGCACGGGTTATTTTGAAAACTGCCACAATTAAATGTGATGTAATCCCATTGTACAGGAGCCTAAAACAGTCCCACTGAGCAAGAATAGTGGCAACTTTCTGCACCAAGACCAAAACTAGTTCTATTTATTCCTCCCACTCATGTCTCTGTTTGTCCCAATTCTTAAAAAAAAGTATCATTCAGGCTATTTGTTCACTCAAACAGGACTGTCTGGATCTTTATTCATTAATGGGATGAGGGCGTCACTGTCTATGCAGCATTTATTGCCCAGAGGGCAGTTGAGAGTCAATCACATTACTGTGGGTCTGGAGTCACATGTAGGCCAGACCAGGTAAGGATGACAGTTTCCTTCCCTAAAGGACACTAGTGAACCAGATTGGTTTTTCCCTGACAATTGACAATGGATTCATGGTTATCATTAGATTCTTAATTCCAGATATTTTTATTGAATTCAAATTCCATCATTTGCTGTGGCAGGATTAGAACCCAGGTCCCCAGAATGTTATCTGGGTCTCCGGATTAATAGTCTAGCAATAATATCACTAGGCCATCACCTCCCCTCACAGATTTGCAGAATAAAATGGCAACAGGTGATCAATTGGTGCACAGTAAAACAAATCCTGCTACCACTGGCAAAGAAGAAATTGTGAAAATTAAAACAGGCAACTAAAAGTAAACAAGCAAATGCATACCATGGGGATCCATTTTAAATGGACATGATGTGTTTGACAAAAGCTGCCAAAAGGAAACAAAAAATTAATAACAGAATAGAAAGAAAGATTCCAAAATAAATTTGAACAAACTGCAAAAGATGACACAACAGAATTATGGGAGATGCCCAAGTTTGTTCAAACACCTACCCTCATAGTTAATGCACCCGTTGGGATCCTCTTGACCTGACAGTAGTTGTTCTACCTGTTCCTCTGTCAGCTTCTCACCTGGTGGACAGAACAGGTCACTGTATTAAAATCTCCTTCAAAGCAAACAATGCCCTTCCTCACACAGTTTCAGTCCAGTGATTACAATCCTACAACTACTTTCCCCATTCCCAGATATATTAAAAACAGTGCCTTGGCAATATGGAGGTGTTGCATTTCAATGTCCAAAACAGGCCAGAAAAATAAAACAAAAACAGAAATTGCTGGACAAACTCAGCAGATTTGGCAGCATCCATGGAGAGAGGAAGAGTTAACACTGAGGTCAGTGACCTTCTTCAGAACTCAGTTAACTCTGGTTTTTCTCCATAGATGTTGCGAGACCTGCTGAGTTTTCCAGCAATTTCCATTTTTGTTTCACATCTCCAGCACCCACAGTCCTTTGTTTTATTCCAGGAAAACAAAAGCCTTGCATTACAGACTGATGAAATTCTCAGCAACAGAAGAAAACTGGCGCACAAAAAAAAAGTGAGAATGAAACGTGTTTAAAACAAGTAGATCACACAAATTCCAAACTCACAGGAGAATACAATGCAAAAGTGACCTGCTCACTGAGCAGGGTCGCAGGTGAAATTTCATAATGAGCAATGTCTAAATCAGGTTACATAAACATCCTATGACATAGAAGCAGACTATTCAGCCCATCATGTCTGCTCTGCCATTTAATGGGACCATGATAATCCTTCGACTCCACTTTCCTGCCTTTTCCTCATAACCCTTGATCTCCTTACGGATTTAAAGTCTGTCTGTCTCAGCCTTGAATATACTTAATGATCCAGCCTCAACAGCCTTCTGTGGTAAAGAATTCCACATATTCACGACCCTCAGAAGAAATTCCTCCTCACCTGTCTTAAATGTACAACCCTTTACTCTGAGATGATGCTGTCTAGTCCTAGACTCTTCCACATGGGGAAACAACTTCTCAGCATCTACCCTGCCAAGACCTTGTAGAGTCTTGTGTCTCGATGAAGTCATCTATCATCCTCTAAACTCCAATAAGTACAAACCCAACCTATTCAACCTCTCCTTACAAGACAGTCACTCTACACTTGGCATCAGCCTAGTGATTCTTCTCTGGACAGCCTCCAATGCATATCTTTAAATTTAAAAAATGGCCAAAAAATATTTAACAGTATTCCAACTATTGTCTGACTACTTTGTTGTTTTGTTTTACAAAACCTCTATTTTTATATTCCATTCTCTTTGAATGAAGGCCAACATTCCATTTGTCTTTCCTATTAACTGAACTTGAATGCTAGCTTTTTGCAATTCATGGGCAAGGACTCCCAAACGCCTCTCAAAAGCTGTAACTTTCTGCCATCTTCTTTGAATTATTGTTGTCACATACTGTAATACAGTGAAAAGTGTTGTTTTGCGTGCTATACAGGCAGATCACATCATACAAAATACATCAGAGTAGCAGAACAGAGTGCAGAATACAGTGTTACAGCCACAGAGAAGGTGCAGAGAGAGAGATCAGAATTAATATTTTTGAGGTCTGTAATATTCAGCTCCTCTATTCCTCCAACCAAAATGCATAACCTCACATTTTCACACATAATATCCATTCACCAAGCTTTTGCCAACGAACTTAACCAGTCTATATCTCTCTGTATACTTTGTCATCCTCAACACTAGCCATCCCATCAATTGGTGTCATCTGCAAACCTGGTATTGTACATTCACTTTCTTGATACAAGTCGTTAATATGTACTGTAAATAATTGTGGCCCCAGCAATGATCCTTGTGGCTCACCACTAGTTACAGTTTGCCATCCTGAAAATGGCTCCTTTATCCTAACTCTATCTTATAATTGTTAGCCAATCCTCCATCCATGTTAATAAACTACACCCAGCAGCATGGATTCCTGTCTTATTTTGTATCCTAATGCTGGACATTATCAAAATTCAAATATGTTACACTTACTGGTTGCTCTTTATCCTATTTGTTACCTCCTCAAAAGAATTCTATAAATCTTTCAGGATTAATTTCCCCTTCATGAAGCCATGCTGACTCTGATTGACCATACGGCATATGTCTAAATGCTCCGCAGTTACATCCTTCATAATAGACCCTAATAGTTTCCCAATAACAGATGTTAAACTAACTGGCCTATACTTACCCGTTTTTATTTATTTCCCTCATTCCTGAATAAAAAGATATTATATTGGCAGTTTTCTAATCCTCTGGGACTTTTTCAGAATCTAAGGATTCCTGGAAGAGTATTACCAGTGCATCTACTATCTTTGTAGCTACTTATTTTAATATCCTAGGATGCATCCCATAACATCCAGAGGAGTTACTGGCATTTAGCGCCATTAGTTTCGCTAGCATATTTTCCTCTAGCGATAGTAACGATGTTTGTTTCCTTCCCACCTTTAGCCCCTTGACATATTTCATATTTTTGGAATGCTACAAGTTTCCTCTACCATGTGGGCTGATGCAAAGAATTTGAGTCACTGTTCCCTAGGAAATCTTTTACTGATATCATTTATTAAACTTACCTCAGGTCCAAAATAGCCTGATCCCCAGTTGGATAATGTTCAACATAAAGTTCTAGGAAACTTTCCCAAATAAACTTATGAATTCTTCCTCATCACTACCTTTGCCCATTTGACTTTCCCAATCTACACAAAGATAAAAACCAAGTACTTCAATGCAATGCCTCCCAGAGGCTCCAACACAGACCACGCTGCATGGCTCCAAGAGGCTTCAGAACTTCCCCAGTTGGCTTTGGCACCTCCTGTTTGCTGTTTGAAACACAATTAGATCGGATCATGACTTATCAGCTTTATTCACCCTTCTTCTCTGTATATTACTCGGGGGCCTCTTATTTTTATTTCATTGGTTGTTCCTCAATCCTCATCTTTTGCTATGTATTTCTGCTGCCTTTTCAGTGTTTGCTTTCTCATTTTCTAATCCATCTCTTACATCCACCTCTCAAATGCCTCCGTAAAAGTCATTAAAGAGGTTTGGAACACCTGTTCCATCAGGTATTCAAGATCCCATGCCACTGGAGCAGGGAGCTCCCTCAGTGTTTCACCACTTACAGGTTCCCTGGCCATTTACTGGAAGAACTCCACAGAGGCCGGTATCTGGTCACCAAGTCACCTTTTATTTACACGTGGGGAGTCCTTGACACTGATCCAGCTACCCCAGAGTCAACTCAGAATAAACAGGACGTCCTTTACTCCTGTTTATCTGTCAGCCAGGGCCCCCTAATCAGGCCAAATTAACAGCCCCAGTCAGGGATCTCATTCTGTGAAGTCCACCTGGCTGACCTTGTTGCAATCACTACATTTATCTCCTTACTTTTTGAAGAGGTAACAGAGTTAATAGGAGAAGGCTGTTGATATGGTATACATGGACTTACAAAAAGTATTTGATATAGTGCCACACAACAGACTTGAGGAATGTTACAGATCACGAAATGGGACGGTCAGTAGCAGATTGGATACAAAATAGGCTAGGTGATACGGAATAGAGAATAATACTGAATGGGTATGTTTCAGATTGGAGGAAGGTTTGCAGTGGACCCTTGCTTTTTTCAATATAAAATTGTCTAAGTCTTGGTGTGCAGGGAACAATTTCAAAATTTGCAGTTGACAGGAAACTTAGAAGAATTGTAAACCATGAGGAAGAACAGTCTAGAGTTCAAAAATGACATAGACAAGTTGGTGGATTGGTGGCGGGTGAGTTCCAATGAAGAAAAGAGAGAGATCTGGCTTTCAGTAGCACAAACATTGATAGACAGTAAAATTGGGAGTACAATTCTAAAGTAGGTGTAGGAGCAAAGGTATCAAGGTGTATATGAGCACAGATGATTGAAGGTAACAGGACAGATGGAGAGGGCAGTAAGTATACAGTGCTCTCAGTTTTATTAATAGGGATATACAGTATAAGAGAAAGGGGTGGTTTGAATTTGTATAAGGCCTCAGCAGGAGTATTATGTACAGTTGTGAGCACAACATTATGTGAACAATGTGAAAGCATTGGAGAGACTGCAAATGTTACTTATAAGAATTATACCAGGAATGAGAAACTTTAGTTATGAGGATAGATTGAAGTAGTTAGGATCGCTCTCCTTACAGAGAAGGAGACTGAGAGGAGATCTGACACAGGCTTTCAAAATCATGAGTGGGCTGGACTAGTGAATAGGAAGAAGTTATTCCCACTTGTTAAAAAGGAACAAGAAAGAGAGGACATTAAATTTAAAGTGATCAGCAAAAAGGAGCAAAGGTAATGTGAGAGAAAAAAAATCTTTTTCCCCATACAGTGCGTAGTTAGAGTATGAAATGCACTGCCTGAAAATGTAGTGGAGGCACATTCAATTGAGGCACTGGGCGATCATTTGAATAAAAATAATCTGCAAGGGTATGGGCAGAAAGCAGGAAACTGGCACTAGGTAATAATGCTCATTTGGAGTGCTGGCATTGGGGTCACGATGTCTAATTGGCCTCTTTCTGCACCATAACAATTCTGTGAACTTTATGGAATCTTGCTGTGCAAAACTGACTGTGATGTGGTTGGATCTCCTGGACCAATACAGAGATATTCCTTGACAATTTTTTTTATTAAAAGAAACCAAATGAAGGACAAATCCCCCATCCAATTCCTTCACATGGAAAGCAGGCACATCCCAATTTTAGGAACATTTAAGTGGAAAAGTTGTGTTGGCTGCAACAGGTTCAAACAACAATAGCAAACATGGAGTAGAATCTCAACAAGAAACATAGATTTAAAAATGCAAGTAATGTTCCTAAATGCTAAAATTCAGTTTTGCTCAGGATGGTTTTGCCTTTATGGTTTATGATCGCAGTTAGACATTGCATACCCAGTGTGGCCAGAACGTGGCGAAGTTCAGCCCCCATCACAGTGCCGTTGCCCTCCTTATCAAAGACGCGCAGACCCTCAACAAAGTCTTCATAGGAGCCCTGGTCCTTATGGTTGGCCATCGTCTGGAGCATGGGCAGGAACTGGTCAAAGTCAATGAATTTATTGACCATCTCTAAAACAAAGGCAGCAAAAGATGAATGCTACAAAGCTCCGATAGTCCCCTCATAGAACAATGGTTCTTAATAAAAACAGAAAAAAAAAAGCACAGATGGATGCCATTGGCCAAAGCCAGGGACCTACCCTCGTGGCTGGGGTTGTTCAGGATCTTTTTTACTTCAGCGTTGGTTGGATTCTGGCCGAGAGCACGCATGACATCTGCAACCTGGCTGAGGGAAATCTTGGAATTGCCAGTCCTGTCAAACAGGAGGAATGCCTCCTTAAAGTCTATGGAAGAGAGAACATAACACTGACGAACATCACAGAACGGATAAAACAAAAACACTTGTAAAGAAAATCTGTGATAGCACTGAAAGCACAGATCCAGTCCCACTGCTGTACAATTCAGATTGAATTCAAGGGTTTAGGCTATAGATGCCACATGAAGGAGAAAATTAGTGTAGAAACTAAGCAAGAGGAGCCATAGTAAATGTATCGGACCATGTGCAAACTGTTCGCTTGGATTTGCATATTCAAGTCTATGTTTTCACCTTTTAAGGATGACCAAAGATCCTCCTGGTGAAGTGCAGTCTGGGAGTGGAAAACAAGGGAAAGAATCGTGAATAACAATACCCAGATGTTTCATCATGATTCAGTCAAAGATACGCAGCTATTTATGAGCAAACCCAGAAAACAAAACGTGGACTGGCTAAAGTTAACGTACGTCAGCTCTGTATATCTGACTACTAGCCTGCTGCCTGACAACTGTTCTTTCTACTTATTTAGCGTTTTTTAAACTCCGTCTGGTGCCAGGTCCATTAGAAACATAAGCAGATTCACTCAGAAGATCACTTACGCAGCCTTCAAGACTGACTGTGACCTTTAACATTTCCTATGTTGAGGGGTTCACTCAGAACAGAAGCAATGACTCTGTGGGGCTAACTGAACCATGAAGCTCCCACTGCCACCAAGGGACCAGTGGGCACTTCCCAGGCTGGGATGGTTTAACCAGCCGAACATCACTTTAAACACTTTTTAAAAATTTGATCAGTTTAATTGCAAAAGGTGAATTTTCTGTTCAGCATAGCACTTATCCAACCGTACTAACCCCCCACAGGGGTTTTTCTGTGACACAAACGGGTCTGCGAAATCTCTCAGACCCTAACCGTGCCCATATGACAACCGCTCTGCCCTCCAACCCTGGTGGTTCTCCCTGTCAGCACACAATCGCATTTTATACCTTTCCAACAAGGAAAATCAACAAAAAAAAACTTAACAACCACAGCACCCACACAGAGATAGTAGGAACTGCAGATGCTGGAGAATCCGGCACCCACACGCCCAGCATTCTCCAACACGCGCCCTCCCCGGACTCCCGGGGCCCCACACAATTTCCACCCACACATTCCTAGCACGGTACACATCCCGTTCCTTCCATACACTGCCCCCGCCCTCAGACGCCTCAGCCCCACCACCCAAGGCCTCGGTCAGATCTGGCACCTATTCAAACCAACCTGCAGGACTGATCCCTTCTCCTCGGGACTGACCGATCCACTCTCCCTCTCCCCCGGGACTGACCGAACCCCTCCCCGAAACCGACCGATTCCCCATCTCCTGTTCCCCGGGAGTGACCAATTCCCCCCACCCCCACTCCCCGAGCGGTGTTCAGGAACAGGCCTTCCTGCTCCCACTCCCCACCCATCCCGGTTACCACTCGGGGTGGGGGAGAGAAAGTTGGGTGGGGGGAGAGGTAGGGGGTGGTTGGTGAAGAGCCGCTGCTCACCTTCCTGCTGCTCCGCACTGAACTCGATCTGAAAGAGAGAAAGAGAGAAACCCAAACGGAGATAGAGAGAGGGAGGGTGGAGGGAGAGGTGACCACCCCCGGGCGCCGCGCTGGTTCCCCCACCCATCGATGGAGCCAGCCTCCGGGGCTCCTGATCAAACACTTACCCGCCACCTCGTCTGCTGAGAATGACTGCAAGGCAAGAAGAAAACAGAGATTGGAAACATTGTAAAGGCACCGAGAGGAGGAATGAGTGAGTGAGTTAGTTGGGAGGGAGGGAGAAAATGAATGAGTGAATGCGAGGGAGGGCGGGATGAGTGAACGAATGAATGAGGGCGCGAGAGAGGGAGCAGGGACACCCACCATGGCTGAGGATCCGCAGGAGCAGCGACAGCGAGGACAAACTCTTCCTCCTCACAGACGGTGCTCTCCGAAGAGCCCCTTCGCCTCCTATTTATGTGGCTGCTCGGCTGCTGGGGCCAGCGGCATCAGGTGTCGGATCCGCCCGGACCCTCCCCCTTCTCCCGAGTTCTTTAACTTTCTTAGGGCACGAAGACGGCGGCCAGAAATACACCATCACCCTATTTTGGGACCAAGACTTTTCAGGCAGCAAGAAGCCTGCAACGTGTCAGCACATTCGGCCGGAAAGTCTCTGCTCAGTCAATGACCTCCAGCTGGAACTGTCCTCCTTACATTGACGCCTCAGCTCAGTCAGTGACTCCCTGCTGGAACTTTCCTCCTCACATTGACCCCTCAACTCAGCACTGATTCCCACTTGGCAGGGTACCCCTTGAGGAGGGCCTCACTCTGTGAAAGGCGCCCGATAAATATGCAAATAATCCTTTCTGTAAAAGGATTTAAAGCATTTTTACGGGGTATTATTTATATCATGTTACAGGATTCAATATACCGTAAAGCAGGAGTGCGCTCTCCCTCTCCTTCCTTCACACGTCATTCGCCTTCTTGCCATACCCTCATAAACTTAAGTGATAACCTGTTCAGCTCTACCTCTGACCCCCTAGCCTTCTCAGGACTTTGGAGGAAGAATCTCAGATTTCTGTAACCTTCTAAGTCAAAACCTGCTTTCTGATAACATTCCTAAAATATGTACCTTTACTATAGAGGACTGTTTAGACTACATACATGGTCTGAATAAAATCTGCCACAGTGTTAGAAATTAAACAGTTATTGAAAAAACACCAATGAAATTAGTTGTCACTTCAGATTCCTAGATCTCTTGGTGTGGAAGAATTGAGGACTGAATCTGAGCCCAGCATTGGATGATAGGTCACACCATCACAATGGGCTGTCTGTGAATCGCCAATATCTCCTAGTGTCAAACACACATTATGGAGGGCTGTTGTGGAGCAGTGGTAGAGTCCCTACCTCTGGGCCAGAAGGTCCCAGTTCAAGTTTCACCTGCCCTGTATGTGGGTTATAACATATCCAAATGGGTTGAGTAAAAATAACTAAAACTCATTCTGAGCAGGTAGTTATTTCAAAACACTACAAAGGCTGCACTTCAGCCAACAGCCCAATGAAATCCTTGGTGTAAAACTGGAATACTGCTTTTCAAGAAGTAGTCACCTCTTTGAATGAATGAAGTATGTGTTCCACAGAAGTGTTTGAAATAAGGACAAGCATTGTAAAATCTGGGCTTTACTGGACCAAAAGTCAACATAGATCAGTGAGTGCAGACGTGAGCGGGATTTGAAGTGAGTCTGCATATGGGCAGTGGAGTTCCAGATGAGCTAGAGTTTACAGAAACTGCTCAGCAAAGCATCAAAGGAGGCTGTTCAGCCCATTGTTCTTATGCCAGCTCTTGAGAGTTATTGAATACCTCCCACAACCCTTGTCTGTTCATAATGCAAACATTTCCTTGATAAAAATATATCTTTTTGAAAGTTAATATTGAGTCGACTACTCCCAAGTTTTCACTTTTTCAGAGTATGCAGCACACAAAAATTTTCTCATCTGCCCTCTCTTCCTTTTGGCAAATATGTTAAATCTGTGTCCCTTGGTGACAGACGTCCTGCCAGTGGTGAAGTATCAAAACATTACAAAATATGAAGCACCTCTGTTAAATCTTTCCTTAATCTTCTTTGTCTAAGAATGATCCCAGCTTTTCTCCATGTAACTATTCTAATATAGCCTCCTCTGTACCCAACGTCTTTGATATATGTTTTAAAGTGTAGTACTTGTTGTTTAAGGCAGTCATTACATAGACGAGATGACTCTTTACACTGCAAGTGAAGACCCACCCATCAGGTTATAAAGAACTGTTCCAGGAAGAGCCTGAATTCCTTTACCCCCCCCTCAGAGATTATTATGAATTAATTAAAATCAATTACTTTAGATGTCAGTATTTTAATATCCCAGATATTCTGGACAAGAGTTCTGACCACATACTACCTCCTTCATTCAAGTAAGCCCAATTACACCTGTGTAACATTTCCCAGCTTCCACCTGCCTCAGCTCCTTTCATCAAAGGAAAATACCAAATATGATTCTTCCCTAGAACAGAAAAAGAGTCACACCAGACTTGATATGTTAACTCTGTTTCTCTCTCCAGCATTCTCTGTGTTTGCCTCAGCTTCTCTGCTGATGAAACATTTATCGTTATATTTTGTATCTCCAGCCCAGCCTACTTCATTGTTCTCTGAGCTGGTCACCCATCAACCACATGCTTGTGGTCATCAAAACCCCTGTTGCCTTGCTGTAAACATCATTAACCCACTGTGCCTCCTCTTACTATCCTATGCTGGCTGTTGATCCTGCCAATGCCTTAATTTTAAAATTCCTATTCTTGTTTTCAAATTCCTTCTTCCCTCCTTCTCTCCCTACCTGTGTAACCTCTTCCAGTTGTTGCACACGCAGGTTTGACACAGAACTCCATGTTAGTCTCACAGAACTACAAATAAATTACAGCACAAAGAAGGCCATTGAGTCCAAAAGGTCCATGTCTGTTTTCAGCTTCAGACCAGTAGCCCCCACTGTACACCGTTAAACCAAAACAGCATATTCTTCTGTTCCTTTCTCCTCATGTATTTGTCCAGCTTCCCTTAATTAAGTCTATTTTATTTGCTTCAGTACTCCATGTATTGACGAGTTTGATATTCGAACCTCTCTCTCTGCAAAGAAGTTTGTCCTGAATACCTTGTGCTATATTAGCGACTAAGTTGCATTTATCATAGAGTCCGTACAATGTGGAAGCAGGCCATTTGGCCCATCAAGTCCGCACCAACCCTCTGAGGAGCATCCCACCCAGACCCACCCACTCTACCCTGTCCCTGTAATCTGCATTTCCCATGACTAATCCAGCCAGCCTGCACATCCCTGGACACTATGGACAATTTAGCATTGCTAATCCACCTAACCTGCACATCTTTAGATTTATGAGAGGAAAAGGGAGCACCCGAAGGAAACCCACGCAGACACTGGGAGAATGTGCAAACTCCACATAGACAGTCACCCAAAGCCAGAATCGAATCTGTGTCCCTGGCACTGTGAGGCAGTGCCACCCTTATCAGCCCCTGGTCTTGCACCATCACCCCTCCACCCCAATTGATAACAAATAGAAACTACCCTAGGTAGCCTATCAAACACATTCCTAAGTTTAAAGACCTCAATTTGGTGACCTTTGGGAAAAAAACAGTAAAACAAAACAGAAAAAATACCTGAGAAATCTATGTACTGCTTGGACTGGAATTCCATTTTCAGGTATTCAGACCAGTTTACTGTTTTTTTCCTGCTCTCAATCCTTCTCTTTTACCAAAAAAAAAATCTGTCGTTATAAATTATTTTGCAGCTTCTGTAGTTTCTCTTTGTAATGTGGAAACTAGAGTTGAGGATAGTTTTCTAAACATATTTTATCAAACTCCATTGAAGCTTTAACATAACTTCCCTACTTTAAGCTTCTTCCTGGATCAAACAGAATGTCCAGAATTAAAATACTGGAAGTATTATAGAACACAGAGCAGTACAGCACAGCACAGGCCCTTTGGCCCACGATGTTGTGCCGACCTAGATCAAACTAACCTGCACACCCTGCATTTACTATCATCCATGTGCCTATCCAAGAGTCGCTTAAATGTCCCTAATGTCTCTGACTCTGCTATCACTGCTGGAAGTGCATTCCATGCAACCACCACTCTCTGTGTAAAGAACCTACTCTGTCATCTCCCCTATACCTTCCTCTAATCACCTTAAAATTATGCCCCCTCATAATAGCCATTTCTGCCCTGGGAAGAAGTCTGTAGCTATCCACTCTATCTATGCCTCTCATCATCTTGTTCACCTCTATCAAGTCACCTCTCATCCTTCTTCGCTCCAATGAGAAAAGCTCTAGCTCCATCAACCTTTCCTCATAAGACCTGCCCTCCAGTTCAGGCAGAGTCCTGGTAAATCTCCTCTGCACCCTCTTTAAAGCTTCCACAGCCTTCCTATAATGAGGCAACCAGAACTGAACACAATATTCCAAGTGTGGTCTAACCAGGGTTTTATAGATCTGCAGCATAACCTCGTGGCTCTTAGACTCAATCCCCCTGACAATGAAATCCAACACACCATACATCTCTTAACAACCCTATCAATGTAGGTGGCAAGTTTGAGGGATCTATGGACATGGACCCCAAGATCCCTCTGTTCCTCCACACTGCCAAGAATCCTGCCATTAACCCTGTATTCTGTATTCAAATTCGACCTTCCAAAATGAATCACTTCACACTTTTCCAGGTTGAATTCCATCTGCCACTTCTTTGCCCAGTTCTGCATCCTGTCAAAAAACCCGTTGCAACCTACAACAGGCCTCCACACTATCGACAACTCCACCAACCTTCATGTCATCGGCAAACTTACTAACCCACCTTTCCACTTCCTCATCCAAGTCATTTATAAAGATCACAAAGAGCAGGGGTCCCAGAACAGATCTCTGTGGAACACCACTGGTCACCAAGCTCCAGGCTGAATACTTTCCATCCACTACCACTCTCTGTCTTCTATTAGACAGCCAACTCTGTATCCAGACAGCCAAATTTCTCTGAATCCCATGCCTCCTTACTTTCTGAATGAGCCTACCATGGAGAACGTTATCAAATGCCTTGCTAAAATCCATATACACCACTTCCACTGCTATCCCTTCATCAATGAGTTTTATCACATCCTCAAAGAATTCAATAAGGCTTGTGAGGCATGACCTGCCCCTTAGAAAGCCATGTTGACTATCTCTAATCAAACTATGCTTTTCCAAATAATGATATTTACTGCCTGTCAGAATCCTCTCCAATAATATGCCCACCACAGAAGTAAGACTGACTGGTCTGTAATTCCCAGGGTATGAGTAATTTAGTTTGACTAATTAAGAATTATCCTCTCTTGGGTGTAAAAGTGAAGGAATCTAGGGATATGTGGGAATATGGGGTCAGGTCCAATATACAAATACACATAGCAGTAGACCATTCTGCCCTCTAACCTGTTCCACCATTCAATAAGATCGTCACTGATCTGATTGTAACCTCAAACCCAGGTTCCCAACTACCCCATAATCTCTCACCCCATAGATGACAAGAATCTATCTAACATGGCCTTAAAAATATTCAATGACCCCCAACTCCATTGCTAACTGAGTGGAGTGTTCCAAAAGTCTGTCTCTGTCTTAGTGAGAAACCCCTTACTTTTAAACTATATTCTTTAGTTCTAGCCTCTCCCACAAGGGAAAGTATCCTTTCAGACCCATCATGTCAAGTCCAAGATGATAACCTGCTGTTAGGAAGCTGGAAAGAAAACCACCCAACTCTGACAAACTCAAAAGTATTTAGCAGAAAAAGTAACTTTATCCACTGCTGATTCTTGAGTCTGAGTGATCTCTATAACTGTTGCACAATGGTCCCAACACCAGTCCTTGCGGAACATCTTTCTATCTTTTGTCAGTAGCTACCTTTGAGCCCCACTTTCTATTCCAAGTTTTTGTTGCCAGCTTGTTACTAGTTCTGTTACCTGTCTCCTGACCCCGCATCCTCTGACCTTAATCATGAGTTGACAGTGGTGCACTGTATTGAATGTGTCTTTTGAAAATCTAAGCATTTTATATTTGCCATATTACCCTTACCTACTCTTTCTGTTACTTTCTTTAAGAATTCATTAAGATTGCTCAAGTGAAAACATCCCTTTTATAATTTATGCTGTCTACTCTAGATTTCTTGGTGATCTTTATTTATAGTTTTGAGTATAAATTCCATTATCTTTCCTCCCATAGGCTCATGCAAACTGGTATGTACATCCCTGAATCTGTTATATATTATCTCTGAAGTATAGGAATCACCTTTTTTGTTGACCAGATTGTGTGGCTGTAATGCCTTTGTGAATGATTGTTTGTGTCTATAATGGCGCCAAACAGATAATCTCGCCCTCAAAATCTACCCTCTTGCTGCCCCAAGCACCCACGCCCCCCCACTCCTGCAGGAAGCCTCACCCCACTTTTCTTCAGCACTCTCTGTGGATTTATTCAAAATTTTCAGTGAGGGTAGAGAACAGATATGCAAAAGTATCCATCACATTGAATCTTACGCTGACATTTCGCTCAACAATGATATGGAAATTGGGATCTGAAACTCCTGTTAGAGCCATCCTTATATAGAGTGAAAGGAGCAGAAATTCTTTGCAGCCAGGAGGCTCACTTTACTTTGTTTCATAATAATTCGGGGCCTTGACACCCTGTATAGAGGTTCAGTATCAGAATATGCATTCTTTATGTGTGGCTTCAACTAGTACATCGTGAGTGCCAAGGATCACATAATGTTAGCAGAAGCAGAAACAGGGATCACACCAGTTTAACACACCAGTTTAAAAGGGAGTGATTTTCTGAGGTGGCGTGAGAAAGTGAATCCAAACATGTCCGTGGCTTTGGTGAGATTGTAGAGTGACCAAAGGAAAAAATGTATTTGATTATATTGTGCCTCAGCAAGCATGGTGGACTCATTTTAGACTATTTAAGATTCAACGTAGTAATGGCATATACAGAAGGTATGTGGGAGGATGAGATCTACATTGATTTATCAGTGTGGATGTGACTGCAGCTTGGCTATATAGCAACTCCATATTGCCAAGATGGTGACAAAACATGCCTGACTGTCTCCCTGTCTGTCAAAGTCTCTTGGCTTCCTGTTCAGGAGAACAGGTTTTACAGTGGTTGCAGCTTTCACTGAGTGCAGTGCATTTGCAATGTTCTGTTTCCATCTTCCAATTCTCAGCAGACCCTGTGACGAAGAAGTAAAACACAGGCACATTTTGATATCAATGAGCGGTCAACAAGCAAATCAGCAGCATGCCAAGCAATTGCACAATGCCATTAGAAAAGTGAATTTTCCATTGAGTTAAATGATATGAGACAGTTTGAAACAACAGCTGAGTTTGCAGACTAACCCATGTTAATGGAGAGACAGCAGCAACATGACTTGAGGGCTGAAGTTGGCATATGCACATGGTAATCATTTCAGGGTCTTAATTTAAACATTTTATTTTCACATACATTCATCAGAATGATTAGACAAATTAAGATAAGGCAGATGAGCAAGCAGTGAAGGAATAGGAGGTGCTGTTGTGGTGCTATGGTGTGTGCCAGGAAAGGGGATTGTCAAGAGCATCCACTTATGTTTAGATAATCTGAGACCAGAGGATAAATGTTGGTCCAGAGCAATGACCTTATCCAGCCTCCAGCTACAGAGACATGAAATAGACTAGTACAGTCCCAGAGTGAAGCAGCACTGGCACAATGATGGTCAATAAAGTTCTTAGACCTTGCCACACAAAGAATTTCACATCCCTGGGAGACAGTTTGGACTCAATCATTTGTCTTGTGAATGAAGTGATGAAGAAAGCTCTTCGCCAACAACCACTTCAACATTTCAACAACCACTCTTATACTGGATCCACACTGGGACTTACAACACAAGTGAGCTCACCCCACCCCTTTTCCAGAGGAAGCATCAATTGGCATGAAACATCATTCCCACTCTGCAACTGGAGCATTTTCCATTTACCAGATTTAAAACATGTGACAGCAACCCTTGCCGTGAGATGCAAATGATGGGCAGACAAGGCCAATAAGTTGATCGAGATCAATCACAATCTGTGGAGAAAACATTCCTACACTTCAAGATTCCCTCACTGAGTCTCGCTCAAATATACTCTCGTCTGAGCCTTTCACACATATACCCTCACTGAGCCTGTCACACATATATACTCACTGAGTCTCCATTACATTATATTCACATTCAGCCTCCTGCATATCTACCCTCAATGAATAACCCTAACCTGTATCCTTACTGAGTCTCTTTCTCATATTCTCTTAATAAACCTCTGTCACATCTACCTTCATTAAATGTCTTTTACGTATACCCATACGCTCAAATATATCATCTCTGAGCCTCCATCACATATACCTTCGATGAACATTTTATGTGTACCTTTGCTGTGCCTCACTCAGATCATGTCTTACATATACCTTCACTTTTTCTCATTTGCATATACCTAGCCTGACCTTCTTTCGTGAATACCTTCATGAGTCACTTTCACATATACCCTCACTTTAACCCTCTCATATGTACTCTCAATGATCTGCTGTCATAAAGCTGTATAGAGCCTTCTTCACATAAATGTTCACTGAGCCCCTTTTACATTTGCCTACAGAGCCTCCCTCATATATACCTAAATGACCTGCCCTCTGATATACCCTCATTGAGCTACCCTCCCGTATGCGTTCACTAAGCCTCTTACATATACACTCAGTTAGCCTCTCTTAGAAACAGCCTGACAGAGCCTCTCAGATATACCATTAGAACACCTCTCTTACATATCCCCATTGAGCCTCCCGCATATTTACCCTCACTGAGTAACCCTTACCCTTAACCTTAGTGAGTGTCTCTCAAATATATCTTCTCTGAGTCTCCATTACATGTACCATCACTGAAATTTTTTGTGTGTACCCTGGCTGTGCCTCACTCACAGATTGTCTCTTAAATATATCCTCACTGTTTCCATTTGCATATACCTGCCCTGAGCCTTTGTCACATATACCCTCACAGAGTACCTCTCAATATACTTTCACTGATCTTCATACATATACCCTCACTGAACCTCATAGACATATCCCCATTGAGCCTATCACATAAACACCCTCACTGAGATCCTCGCATGTATTCTCACTGAGCCTCTCATACATAGAGTCACAGAGATGTACAGCACAGAAACAGACCCTCCAACTCATCCATACCAACCAGATATCCTAAATTAATCTAGTTCCATTTTCCAGCATTTGGCCCATATCCCTCTAAACCCTTCCCATTCATATGCCCATCCAGTTGCCTTTTAAATGTTGTAATTGTTCCCACCTCTTCCACTTCCTCTGGCAGTTCATTCCATAAATGCACCACCCTCTGCATGAAAAAGTTGCCTCATAGATCCCTTTTAAGTCTTTCCCCTCTTACCTTAAACCTATGTCCTCTAGTTTTGAACTCCCCTACCCTGGGGAAAAGACCTTGACTATTCACCCTATCCATGCCCCTCATGATTTTACAAACTTCTATAAGGTCACCCCTCTGCCTCCGATGATCCAGGGAAAATAGCAGCAGCCTATTCAGCTTCTCCCTATAGCTCAAACCCTCCAACCCTGGCACATCCTTGTAAATCTTTACTGAATCCTTTCAAGTTTCACAACATCTTTCCTAAAGCAGGGCAACCAGAATTGAACGTAGAATTCCAAAAGTGGCCTAACCAATGTCCTGTACAGCTGCAACATGATCTCCCAACTCCTGTACTCAATGCACTGACCAAGCCTTCTTCACAACCCTGCCAACTGTGATTCCACTTTCAAGGATCTATGAACCGGCACTCCATGGTCTTTATGTTCGGCAATACTCCCCAGGACCTTACCATTAAGTGAATAAATCCTGCCCTACCAAAATGTAGCATCTCACATTTAAACTCCATCTGCCACTCCTCAGTCCATTGGCCCATCTGATCAAAGTCCCATTGGACTCTGAGGTAACCTTCTTTGCTGTCTACTACCCCACCAATGTTGGTGTCATCTGCAAACTTACTAACACTCACTCTTGTGCCCTCACTGAGGCCCTTACACATATACTGTCACTGTCCCCCTCACGCATATAGCCTCATTGAATGCCCCTCACATATACCCTCACTGAGCCTCTCACACAAATACCCTCACTGAACCTCTCACACATGTACCTTCACTCAGCCCCTCACACCTGCACCCTCACAGAATCTCTCAAACGTATAGCCTCACTGAGCCCCCACTCACATACCCTCACTGAGCCTGTCACATATATACCCTCACTGAGCCTCTCTCACACATATACCTTCACTGAGCCCCTCACATATACATTCACTGAGTGTTCTCACATATAACCTCACTGAGCCTGTCAAAAATATACCCTCGCTGAGCTTCTCCCACACATATAACCTACCACATATACACCTTCACTGACATGTCCCTGACACGTACCGTCACTGAACCTCTCATACATATACCCTTGGTGATCCCCTAACACATACACCCTCACTGAGTCTCACATATATCCAAATTGAGCCTCTCGCACAGATATCCTAACTAAGCATATCTCACATATACCCTCTCAACTTCTCTCACACATACAGCCTCAGTGAGCCCCTCCCCCACACACATATAATACCCTCACTGAGCCTGTTTCACATATATACCCTCACTGAACCTCCTACAAATATAGCCTCAGCGAGCCACCTGCACATATACCCTCACTGAGCCTCTCACACTTTTACCCTCACTGAGCCTCCCTCACATATACCCTCACTCAGCCCCATTCACTAATATACCCTTATTGAGCCTCTCACATAAACTGACTCACTGATATTCACACATTTACCCTTACTGAGTACATCACATAGATGTCCTCACTGAGCTTCTCACATATATACGCTCAATGAGCTTCTCTCACATATATAGCCTCACCGAGTGCCCCCCACATTTATCTTCACTGAGCATTTTACACGTATACCATCACTGAGCCTCTCTCACATATATATCTTCACTGAGCCCCTTACATACAATCTCACTGAATGGTCCTCACACATATACCTTCACTGAGCCCTTCACACGTATACCCTCACAGAACCTCTCATGCATATATGGTCTGAGCAACTCACATAAATGTCCTCACTGAACCTCTCACATATATACCCTCAATGAGCTTCTCTGACACATCTGCCCTCACTGAGTGTCCCCCACATATACAGTCACTGAGCCTCTTAGACGTATACTATCACTGAGCCTCTATCACACATATACTTTCACTGAACCCCTCACAAATACACTCACAAAGTGTTCCTCACATGTAACCTCACTGACCCTCTCAAAAATATATCCTCACTGAGCTTCACATACACACATACACCCTCATTGAACCTCTCATACATGTGCCCTCACAGAACCTCTCACATATATATCCTCACTGAGCCCCTCACACATATACTGTCACTGAATCTCTCACAGAAACACCCTCAACTGTGCCCCTCACAAGTATATTCTCACTGAACCTCTTGCACATACACCATCAATGAACACCTCTCACAAATACCCTCATCTGAGCCTCTCACATGGACACTCACTAAATGCCTCACAGATACCCTCACTGAGCCCCTCACACATATACCTCACTGAGCCCCTAACACATATTTACCATCATAGAACTTCTCACTAATATAGCCTCACTGGACCTCTCACACATACACCTTAAGTGAGTGTCTCTCACACATACCCTCACTGAGCCCTTCTCACATATACCCTCACTGAACCTCTCAAACATACCTCTTGAGCTTCCCTACACATGTAACACAGATATACCCTTACTGAGCCTCTCACATATATACACTTATATCTCACATATACCCTAAACTGAGCCCCTCTCACATATACCTTTATTGAGCCTCTCACAAAACACACCCTTCTCATATGCCCTCACTTACTGTCTCACATATACCCTCATTGAGCCCCTCGCATAATGACCCTCACTGAGAAACCTTTACATGTATCCTCACTGAGTCGCTCTCAAATATATCATTTCTGTGCCTTCATCACATCTTCCATCACTGAACATTTCATGTGTACTCTTGTTGTGCCTCACACAGATTGTCTCTTATATGTACTCTTATTTTCACTATTTGCATATATCTACCCTGAACCTTTCTCACATACACCTTTACAGAGCACCTCTCACACGTAACCTTATCTATACCCTCAGATCCTTACCCACTGAGCCACTTCACCTATGACTTCATGAGTCGCCCTCATATATAACCTCACAATGCCCGCCTCATATCTCCCCTCACTGAGCCCCTTACGTATACATTCACTGAGCCTCTCTTAGAAATAGACTGACAGAGCCTTTCACATATGCCATTACAACACTGGATCCACATATATCTCTCATATATACTGAGCCGCACCTACATATACCTTTACTGCACCTCCCTCATGTGTTTCCTCTCTGGTATGTAGTAGACTGAAAGTTAGGGGGTGTATTATTTATTAGTTTGTCCTGGGTGCTAGTCACTATTTAGACTGACTGCACATCGTTCTCTCACTGCACTCAGTGCCATTCCTCCTGACAATTCATTCGACTGAGGAAGGGTCACCGGACCCGAAACGTTAACTCTGCTTTTATCCTTCACAGGTGCTGCCAGACCTGCTGAACTTTTCCAGCAACGCTGTTTTTGTTCCATTCATTCGACTGGCTGCGCACCAGTTTAACCAGTGTAATCAGAACACACTGACTGGAGCAAGACAAGGCAGAAACGTTCAAGGACTCACAACTGTCAGTTTCTTAGGGCACGTTCTGCCTACAATGCAGCGTTGAGACCTGTCTGCTTTTTTTTTCTTTTTGCGGGGATATATTGCCTAGAAACGACGGACCCAGGGTTATAATCAGGAAAGACATGCTCCTAAATGAAGGGTGGTCCAGTTCCATTGCAATGGCCATCCTCTAAATGTTAAAAACACCGGAATACAGTAAAACTGAGGGGTGCTCGTTTCGTAAGGCTCTGGATGAAAACAAAATCTTGAAATCTTCCCGAGTTATTTTTTTTACTGAAACTTGGGAAAGTAAGAGTGCGAAAGTAGCGTGGGGTGCAGATTACTGTTCATGAAGCTCATAACGACACGGGCTGACAAGTGTGTATAGAATTGTCAGCTGCTCTGTCAGGGGACAGGGTGGCCGCACGAACGAGCCACAGAAAGCAGCAACATTCCCGTTTGAAACGTTAGCCGTGGTGTATTGAGTGTTGTTCCCATATTTAGTGATATTTCTGCAGCCACTTTGTCGCCCTGTGTGGTGGGCGGGGAGGAGAGCACTGAGCAGCCAGGGAGATGGGGGTCTGTAAGGATTCGAGCGAAGCTCAATCGGCTGCAAGGTGAGAACTTGGCAGATCCGGACAAGCGACAACCATAACAACACAAAAGCAAAACCTAATTTCAGGAAAATGCTCAATGGAGCAGATAATAAAGGCCAGCTAGCTCACTGAGCTCACACCTTTTATTGCTTGGCACTTGTCAGTCACTTCTTAATCTCCGCCACATGCATTTGTGAAAGGATGTTTGTTAAAAAGAGGACACCGGCGCACACACACACTGACTCACGCACATTCACACGTATTGACACACTGTCTCACACACACTTACACACGCATTCAGACTGAGGTATTACTCACCTTGACCGAGGACAGGTCGATGGCCGGCTGTTTGGGCTTGACTGGTTCCGGGGGTGGGGGAGCTGGAGCTGGAGCCGGAGCCGCAGCCGCTTTGGGCTCTGCTTTCTTTACATCCTTCTTGGGTGCCATTTAGGACAGAGGGGTGTGCGTGAGAGAGAGCGGGGGAGATGGTGGGAGGAGGACGCCTGGAGTCAAGCAGAGGTTGCTGGTGCGGAGCTGGGACACTGCGTGCCTGAGAGCGGGGGTATATATGGCGCTTTCTGATAACACACAAGGCTGTCACACGCGGTTCGATTGGACGGCGGGCAGGAAGGTGGCTACTCTGGCACGGCTATAAATGGAGCCGAGACCCTAGACCAAACCAGAGGAATTCTTCCTTAATGCTGTCTTCTACATTAAAAGCCCCCTCCCCTCCCCAACACCCCTCCCCCATCCCATAGGGTCAATGTGGTGATCTTATGTTTGGTTTGGGACCCTCTGAACCCCAGTCCGGATCTGCTGAACCCATACATTCCAGTGCAGTACCAGGAGCTGATCCGGTTTCACCTCGGCATTTGGGGAATGGGCGGGAATTCCTCGGTCTTTGGCGGACGTGCCAAGGTCCCTTCTTCTGCAGAAAGTGTTGATCAAGCAGCATTGGTCGGGGGTTAAAAATAAAAAGATAACGACAGCTTTCTCTCCCCCCCCACCTCCGGGCATGTGACAGTCTCTAGGCACTTAGAAGCTCCCGCACAAGTGGCTAATCCTTCTCCCCTTTTCCATGGAGCGAGTTTCTGATCAGTTCAGCTCCTCTGTCCTTGTCCCTGAACAAGAGAGACAGAGCGGATCAGTGCCTCGAGAAGCTCAGGCGGGATCTGACAGCAGTTCCCGGTGGAGACAGAGGGAGAGAGACGGACTTCACCTTGCTAGTTACAATCAGTCTCTCCCTACTGATCTCCATACTGTCGAGCTTCTCTAACACTTTACGTTTCAGATCTGCAACGTCCTGTGCTTAACAGTCCCAGGAGGGACCCAGATTGGTGCCCCCTTCCAGGGGCTCAGGGACTAGCTGCTGTCCGCCGACAAGAAGGTAGATCTAACCAACTGGTCCTAAACTGTACGCCCTACACGTACACAGACACACACACACACACACCTACATCACATACACATATGCACACGCATATACACGTTGTCCAGGGACAGTGCAGAGTCTCCTGATTCCCCACCCCTCGGGCACTCAGATGTGCAGCTTCGGGCTCTGTCCACTTTGTCCCTTCTATATTACTCCCACTCGCCCCCTAATCACGGTTATTTATGTCTCCCACCAGCCCCAATTGCCAAAGTGAGCGGTTAATATTAGCATAGCGAGAAGCGTCGTTCTCATTCCGCCGTACCCTGCGCTGTCCTGTACGGTCGAGTTTGCGAACTGCATCCCAAAGGGAAAAGGACTCGGTCCCGTATTCCCTTAGCGGCTGCAGCTTTCTGACAGCTCCGAACACTGACTGTCACTGCGACAGAAACACACAGTCCCATAGCAGTTTTTCACCGCTTTCCTTGTCCTGGACAGAACGAGGTCATTCAGCCCATCAATGGAACGGTTGTCCACTTCCCCATATCATGTGTTCTAATTTCTGCAAAACCTTTTGATGCGGCACTTTATCAAATGCCTTCTAGAAAATCAAGTACAGTATGTCTACAGGCTCTTCTTTATCCACAATGTATGCTTACTCTTTCAAAAACTCCAGTAAGTTGCCATACTGACTTCCTGATTACCTTGATTGTAAGTGACCACTATATGAGTGGAAACAATGGCCTAGTGGTGTTATCGCTAGACTATTAATCCAGAGAACCAGGTAGTATTTCAGGGACACAGTTGAACCCTGCAACAGAAAATGGTGAAATTTAAAATCTATAAAGATCTGATATTAATATTCTAACAATGACAATGAAACTTGTTGGGAGAAAACTTCACCTGGTTCACTAATGTCCTTTGGAGAGGGAAACTGCCATCCTTTTCCTGGTTTGGCCTATGTGTGACTCCAGACCCACAGCAATGTGGTTGACTCTTAACTGCCCTCTAGTCAATTAGGGATGGGTAATAAATGCTGGTCTAGCAAACAATGCCCACAATCCCAGACAAGATTTATACACTTAATGGTAAAGTCCTGGGGAGTGTTGCTGAACAAAGAGATCTTGGAGTGCCGGTTCATAGTTCCCTGAAAGTGGAGTCCCAGGTAGACAGGATAGTGAAGAAGGCATTTGGTATGCTTGTCTTTATTGCTCAGTGCATTGAATGTAGGAGTTGGGAGGTCATATTGCCACTGTACAGGACATTTGGATAGTCCACTTTTGGAATACTATGTGCAGTTCTGATCTCCCTCCTATTGGAAGGATGGTGTGAAACTTGACAGGGTTCAGAAAAGATTTCCAAGGATGTCACCAGGGTTGGAGCATTTGAGCTATGGGGAGAGGCTGAATAGGCTGGGGCTGTTTTCCCTGGAGCATCAGAGGCTGAGGGGTGACTTTATAAAATTATGAGAGACATGGCTAGGGTAAATAAATAAGGTCTTTACCCTGGGGTGCTAGAGTCCAAAACTGGAGGGAAAAGATTTAAAAGGGACCTAAGCAGCAACATTTTCATGCAGAGAGTGGTGTGTGTATGGAATGAGCTGGAAGAGGAAGTGGTGGAGACTGGTACAATTACAATATTTAAAAGGCATGTGGATGGGTAAATGAGTAGGAAGGGTTTAGAGGGATATGGGCCAAATGCTGGCAAATAAGACTAGATTAATTTAGAATATCTGGTTGGCATGGATGAGTTGAACCAAAGGGTCTGCTTCTGTGCTGTACAACTCTATGACTCTAAAAGTGTCCAGCTATTACCTCTTTATGATTTATTTTAATAACTTCCCCATGGCAGATGTCAAGCTAACTGACCTGTAGTTTCCTGATTTCTGCCTCCCTTCTTTCTCTAATATGCTAGCTACTTTATAGCCTGATGTAACCTTTTCATCAAGGGAATGTGGGGAAATTAACATAAATGCATATACTACATCAAAAACAACCTCTTTTGAAACACAAGGATGCACTTTATCTGAATGTGGAGGCTTGTCAGCCTTGTCATTTTGCTCAATACTGCTTCCTTCATGATTGTAATTTCACCCACTATCTCTCTCCTTCCACCTTCTAATTTATAACTATTCCTGGGATGTTTTTGTATCTGCAATAGCATAAGATAGAAAGAAAATATTTGATTATTTCATTTGTCATTTCCTTATTATCTACTAATAGCTTTCTATTCACACTCTGTAGAAGGCCAACACTCAGTTTACTTATATGTAGAAATTCTTGCTGTTTTTACATTCCTAGCTAGCTTCCTCTCATATTCCAATTTCTTCCTTCTTCTAATCATTCTCTGCCATTCTTTACATTCAATGCAATCATCTAACCTACCACTGTACTTTCACTAACTTGTTCAGTTAACCATGTATGGCGATTCTCCTTGTCGAAATTTTCTTCATAGTATGAATATACTTATTCTGTAACATTACCCTAAATGTCTGCCACAGTCTCTATTGTTCTATCTGCTAGCCTGTCACACCTGTTCACTTCAGCTAGTTCAGTTTTCACGCCTACAAGTTGCCCTTGTTTATGTTTAAAAACTGACCCGGGTTCAATTCCATCCTTGGGATGTCTGTGTGCAGTTTGTACATTCTCCCTGTGTCTGCGTGGGTTTCTTCTGAGTGCTTCGGTTTCCCCCCACAGCCCAAAGATGTGCAGGCTAGGTGGATTGGCCATGCTAAATTGCCCATAGTGTTCAGGGATGTGTAGATTAAGTGGGTTATGCAGGATGGGTCTGGGTAGGATGCTTCGAGGGTCAGTGTGGACTTGATGTGTCGAAGGGCCTGTTTCCACGCTGTAGGGATTCTAAGATCTATGATCTATGATTGAATCTTACACCCAGTCTTCTCTCTTTCAAACTGAAGTCAAATTCAATCATGTTTTAGTCTTTGGCCCCTAGGGATGTCTTTAATCATGAACAAATTCTGTCATTATTACACAATACCAAGTCTGATATAACCTGCACTTTGGTCAGTTTCAAAATGTGCTGTTCTGTCTCAAGTTCAATAATACAATATAACATCAAGTTCAATCATTTTGGACCCTGAACACCTTGTCCCAAGTCTTTACTCCAAACCCCACACTAGGCCTTGTCATCACTAGGCCTTCTGGGCTGCTACCACAACCATCCCATTGTCAGCTACTAATGGTCCCAATTAGGAGCTATTGATTCCCTAGGCCGACCTTTACCCGTTCCTTTGTCTATCCAACTGTTATACTCTCTCCCTGGGCTTCATCTCCACCTATCGTTTACTCCTCCCCCCTCCCCCCACTCACCTTCAGCATATATACCGACCCTTCCTAGCTACAATCAGTCCTGAAGAAGGGTCACTGGACCCAACATGTTAACTCTACTTTCTCTCTATAGATACTGCCAGACCTGCTGAGTTTTCCTAGCAATTTTTGTTTTTGTTTCTGATTTCCAGCATCCACAGATCTTTGGTTCATTTTTAACTGAATATTCGTTCATGTATTCTTTGTCCCACACTGTGGTTAATGTTGGGGGGCCTGTATGCCAATCCAACTAATTGTTTATTTTCCCTATTTTTCCTCATCACCACCCAAACTGATTATTTATCCTCATCTCCTGAACCAAAGTCATCTGCTATTGTTCAAATACCACCCTTGATTAACAGTGCTAGACCTCTACCTTTACCCAGCTTCTTATTTTTCTTGAATGTCATTTCCAACCCCCCAGTATTTCAAACCTGAGTCTTGTCATCCTGCAGCCAGGACTTTGTATTGGCTATTTGGTCATATGCATTTACTTCAATGTAAGTTATCAATTCTTTGACTTCCTTACGAATGGTACACACATTCAGACATGGAACTTTTAGTTCTGTCTTATTGTTACCTTTAAGACGTCTAGTCTTGATTGTTGGTGTATTTCTAGTTTTTATCTCTCATTTCCTGCTGTTCTCTGACCATCATTTCCCATATTTCTATTTTCCCCTCTTACCTGTCCTACTCTTTGATGTATTACATCTTTCCATACTTGATACTTTACCCCTACTATTTAGTTTAAAACTTCTCTCCTTCCCTACTGAGCAGTTTATAAAGATACTGGTCCCAGCATAGTTCAGATAGAGATAATCCCAAAGCTACAGCCCTCACTTGTCCCAGTACTGGTGTAAGCGGCCCAAGAATCAGAACCCACTTCTCCCAAACCAGCCTTAAAGCCATGTACACAACTCACTGATTTTACGACTCTCTGCCAATTTGCGCGCAGATCAGGTAATGCAGAGATCATAATCTCAAGTTTCTGCTTTTTCGATTTATTGCCTAGCTTCACATCTTCTTAATGCATAACCCCTTCTTTGACCCACCCATGTCATTGGTACCTACATAGGCCATGACCATTAGATCCTCCCTCTTCCACTGCAAGTTCATCTCCTACCCTGAGCAAATATTCTGAACACTGGCATCAGGCATCAACACAGCTATCATTGCTGAAGCAAACACTGTCAATCCCCCTCATTATACTTGCCCCTTTCAACACAGCATTCCTTGGTGCTCCTTCCACTTGAATGGCTTCCTGTACCATGACTTTTTAAATTTAATTTATTCATTTATGGGAAGTGGCCTTTGCTGGCTGGCCAGCATTTATTGCCTGTCCCTAATTGTCTTTGAGAAGGTGGTGGTGAGCTGCCTTCTTGTACTGCTGCAGTCTGCCCGCTCTTGGTTGACCACAATGCCATTAGGGAGGGGAATTCCGGGATTTTGACCCAGTAACAGTGAAGTAATGGTGATATATTTCCAAGTCAGGATGGTGAGTGGCCTGGAGAGGAACTTGGTGGTGTTCCGTATATCTGTTGCTCTTGTTCTTCTCGGTGGATATAGTCATGGATTTGGAAGGTGCTGTCTGAGGATCTATGGTGAATTTCTGCAGTATATCTTGTACATAGTACACACTGCTGCTACTCAGCGTCAGTGGTGGAGGGAGAGGATGCTTATGGGTGTAGTGCCAATCAAGTGGGCTGCTTTGACCTGGATGGTGTCAAGCTTCTTGAGTATTGTTGGGGCTGCACTCATTCGGGCAAGTGGGGAGCATTCCATCACACTCCTGATTTGTGCCTTGGACAGCAGATGGGCTTTGGGGAATCAGGAAGTGAGTTACTTGCAGCAGTACCACTAGCCTCTGACCTGCTGTTGTAGCCATGTGTTCATGTGGTGAGTCCAGTTGAGTTTCTGGTCAATGATAACCCCCAGGATGTTGATGGTGGGGGATTCAGTGATGGTAATACCATTGAATGTCAGCGGCAGTATTTAGATTGTCTCTTATTGGTGATGATCATAGCC
This sequence comes from Rhincodon typus, assembly GCF_021869965.1. Lineage (NCBI taxonomy): Eukaryota > Metazoa > Chordata > Chondrichthyes > Orectolobiformes > Rhincodontidae > Rhincodon > Rhincodon typus. The sequence goes on from NC_063338.1 coordinate 3,593,261, forward strand.
TAGCATTTGTGTAGTGCCATGATTCCATGGTTATTTAGCACATCCACCTTGCAGCCTACATGCTAATCCAAAAAGGCTGAGAGAACAGACCTGTTGGACAATTGTAGATGCTGGCACTCCTGCCCTCTGGGTACACTTATCTGCCTCATTCACAGTCACGCCCTCTGTCTTTGACCACTGAACAAATCAGAACACCCTATGCTAAGGGGTGTGACTACCTCCTGGTACAAATAATCAAGGTAACTGAATCCCTCTTGATAACCATGTGTGACATTTAGCCTGCAGCTCATAAAATCTGAGTAGAAGCTGCTTGAAATTCAAACACTGACTGCAGTCATGTTTGCCCTGCATTACAATGATATCCAGGAGTTCCTACAAACTTCAGTCTTGACATATCATCTGCCCTGCTTAATGAGCCTTAATTATTTACTTACATTGCTCACTTCTTCAAATTGCTTTTTTATATGTTTTATTTCCAGCTTTACATCACTTAGAAAGTGATCACTTATTAACTTTTATGGGTCAAAAGTGGCTGATTTCCTGTTTGCTTTAAGTGAAATCTATTTTCTAGTTTCTTCGGTTCACTTAGTCTATTGATATCTCATTATAATTTTATGTTTTTATTACTATCAGTGGATTGCCAGTGGGTTTGTGCACTCTCTCAATCCCTTGACCATTGGCATTGGGAGGTCCTTGCTCCCGGTAGGGACACACATGGTGGTAAGGTCAGGGAGCAAGTCACAAAGTGCAATTGAGAAAAACGTCCTCAACAACAGAACAGGAGAAGGAAGATTCGCCAGCTGCCAAATCGGAAGAAGGCTACAGTGGCAAGGTGGGACTTGTCAATGTGGCTCACTATGTCACCAAAATCTGACACCAACCCATCAAGATCATGTGTGCAATGACAGTGTCCCTCATCTCCACAATAGACACTTCCAAGCTCAGGCTTCTACCGTAGTCTATTGGCCAAGCCCTGTGCTAATGGGAAAGTGACAACAGGGTCAGGTCAGTGACACTGGGAGCTCCTGGTCAAGAATCTACAGTGAAGAGCTAGATGGATGATGGTTGCTGGATATTCTTGTTGGGACAGGAAGGTCTTTGAGCAGCAACATCTCTCACTGAGCAGTTCTTATTTTTCCTGACGCTGCATGGACTTTCAAGGTCCATGTGTAGCTGTGACCTCTGGAACTGGAAGTAAATGTGTCCACATGTCCAAGCAGCTACACAGCTGTGCACTTTGAGGGAACATTTTTGAGCAGTCTTCTTCAGGATATCCTCAGCTCACTCCAAATGAGGTGGGCTGGTGAGATAAGCTGCCCTATAAATCGATTGTCCCATTTCTCCTGGCTGACAAACCACTCCTTGTGGTACCACTACCTTTGTAGTTAAAAAAAGAAAACTTTATATTTGCAACTTGGAATGTTGAAGTACTCATGGATAATCTGAAGAGGGACCATCCAGAAAGAAGAACGACAATCATTGCACCCGTGCAATGAAGACTCAGAATTGACATCGTCACCCTGGAGAGAGGCAGCTGAATGAAGAGGCAGGGGCTTACACCTCTACTGGAAAGGAAAGGCTGACAGTGACACTTGTATCCATAATGCTTGGCTTTACTGTCAGAACAAGATCTGTGATACACTGCCAGAACTCCCCAGTTATGTAAATGAAAGCCTCATATTTCACCTAGACTTCAGCCATAATCAATGTGCCCTGATTAGCAACATTTATCCCGTGACTCCGATGACAAAATTAAGGTTGTGTTCTGTTCTGACCTTGTCGAAGGCATTACTACCATCACAAAAGGAGAAAAGATTGTTCTCTTTGTTGACCTTAATGCTTGGATTATTTGTGAATACAGTGCCTGAAGAAGACACATTAGGAAAAGCAGGGTGGAAAAAGCCAATGAAAACTAGTGAGCCCCTGCTGACAAAGTGTGCTTAGTGTGGTCTCAGTATAATAAATACTGTCCTTGGCCAGAAGGACAAATGCAAACCCACATGGAAGCATCCTTGTGCATCATGTCAATCATCAGATTAAAGGTCTAAGTGATGTCAGTATCACTGAATCTATGCAGACATTGACTTGTCTGACTGGTGAGGAACATCCATCAAGCACCAAGGGATTACACAAATCCAAGAGGAAGAAGATCAAAGTCCCAGCCCTAAAGCAGTGCAAACAAAGAGAGGAATTCCAAAAGCAGTTCACAACCAAACTGGAAAATCTTCACACTCCTAATACAATTCCCAAACAGTGTGATCAAGTAGAGGGCTGGATTGACAAAAAAAAATGCAGAAATAGATGATCTCTTGAAACAGAAACAATCAGCCATCATTGCTGGGCAGAACAACCAAAGGTTCAAGAACAGCTCATTTCTGCCATTATTAGACTGATGAATGGACCCTCTAACTTCAAATAATATTGATCTTATTAACATTGATCTTGCTTCATGCACCTCCTGTGCAGTGTAACCTGTATGCCTCAGTCTGTCTGAGCACCGTATGATCTACTCACAAACAAAGCTTTTCACTGTACTTAGGTACACGTGACTACAATAAATCAAATCAAATCCACAGTGACAGCTGATAGCCTCCAGGCTATCACCCAGCAGTCTCCATTAGAATCTGTGCAAAGACCGTCAATTGGTGGGACAGATGCAACAAGCAACAAAACAGATGAAAAACAGCAAGCCCCTAATAGTATTTCAGCTTGAAGTCTTCAAAACTGGCAGGAGTTCTGCTCACATTAAGACATCCATAATGTATTAAACTGAACTGAAATATCAAACTATATGAACATGTTATTAATCCAGTAATGTAACCACTAACAGGAGGCTTATTTTGCTCTGAAAGCACCACAACTCTGACTGCACTTTTATACAACACTTGACAACTTCCATGTGACAGCATTAGTAGTGATCATTGATACATCAGGTAAATTATTAAAGATTGTTGTTGGTGGAATTATGATTGAGATTGTCTCAAGGATTGAGATGTCCCATTGATTACATTGACCACAAATTGTGGAGCAACTGCACAGCTGTGAAATGTGGTCAACAGAAAATAGCAGAAGTGACAAGTAAAACCATTAGTCATCAGTCTAATAATCCAAAGGTCCCAGGTTAAAATTCTGGAGCTATGGGGTCAACTCCCACCATGGCAGCTGCTGGAATTTAAATCCAATAATAAAGCTGGTCTCTATAATGCTGCCATGTGCTAGCACCATAATAACCCATCTGGTTCACTAATGCCCTTTTGGGAAGGAAATCTGCTATCCTTACCTGATCTGGCCTACGTGTGTGATAACAGGTCCACACAATTTACATGACTCTTCTCTGCCTGGCCTAGCAAGTCACTCAGTTCAAGGGCAATTATTGATTGGCAACAAATTCTGGCCTTGTCCATGAAAGAATTTAACGAAATAAAAAACAGAAAATATTATGAAAATACCTCAGTAGGTTAGGTAGCATCAGCACAGAGAAAGAAACAGAGTTAACATCTAAGATCTGTGACCTGGGCAGCATGGTGGTTCAGTGGTTAGTACTGCTGTCTCAGCACCAGGAACCTAGGTTTGATTCCACCCTCTGGTGACCGTCTGTGTGGAGTTTGCACATTCTCCCCATGTCTGCATGGGTTTCCTCTCAGTGCTCTGGTTTCCTTCACAGTCCAAATATGTACAGGTTAGATGGATTAGCTATGCTAAATTGCCCCATAGTGTCCAGGGATGTGTAGGTAAATTGGGTTGGCTGTAGGAAATGCAGGATTAGTGGGGTGGGTCTAGGTGGGAGGGTCAATGTGGACTTGATGGGCTGCATGGCCTGTTTCCACACTTTGGCGATTCCATCAGAACATAAACACTTTTTCACTTTTGAGATCGTAATAATTCCATTGTTTGACATCCAAAGTTATTTTTAATTCATATTTCCACACTTGCAGTATTTTCTGTTAATAATTTGAAATGAATTGTTGACTTAATGCTCAGCCCACAAGTATAGAAAAGCAAGAATAAGTGAAAATTGTCTTTTCTTCAGTAATATTAGGCTCTCTTGGTCAATTAGAAGTAGCTTTGGCAATACTGAGCAGAGTCCCTGAAGACCCATGTGTTTGAACAGAGGCATTTCACAAATGCAAGATAGGACCCGAAAGACCTCTTGGAAGTTAAATGTAGTGGAACATAAAATCTCACAAGCCAACAGGTGCAGGGAGGGAAAGACCTGGAGTTAAGTGAAGAGGCTTGCTTATTGCAGTCAACAGGATAGTGTTGCAAATTTACAACATGTTGCTATTTAATCCGCTATCAGGGGCTCACCATTGGCAGCGAACCTGCTGCTTCCTCCTTCACATGCTCCATTTGCTCAATGATGTGGTAACTCATAGCGATCTCATGACAGTCATTCTCATCAGTTTCCTATTCACTTTTCTCCTTCCATTTCTCTGAACCTGCTAACTCCTGCTTCACTGGGACACATAGCCATGTATACAGATGTCTGTGCAAGGCTTGTATGCCAGCAAGGTGGTTAGCTGTGGAGGTCTTCACAGCTTGCTCTTGCACACAGACACAGACTTGTGCATCTCCTCATGTACACACAGATTTCCTCACGCATACGCATATGACCTCACGTACGCACACATATGTCCTTACTTACACACACATCTCCTCATGTACACAAACATATCATCACGTACACACATGTCTTCATGTACATACATGTCTTTATACATCGTCCTGTACATACTTCTGGGAGTGTGTGGACAATAGCAACACATATTGTGTTTCAGAATAACATCTCCATGAATAAAGCCAGTTCATTAATATTGTAACTTCTGTAGACCACATTGAATCCAATGTTACATTTTTCAATATTTGAATGTTAGTAAGCAAAGTACAATGTCATATTTTCACATAAATATCTATTTATAATATTTAACTTACCATGACAGGCTCTATTTTTTGTTATGTTTTGTATTTATTTCATGTTTATCTTCCATTTTTGTTATTTTTCCCAGTGCCGAGCTGTTCTTTTGGTTTTGAGCATGGAGCAAATAGTATTCCTGCCTCTGAGTTACAATGTTATGTGTTTGAGCTAGTGGGCAGAGCCAACCTCTAAATGATGGGCTGACATTCAGTGGGAATCTCTGTAAACATAGGGACAAAGATGTATTGGAAATGGTGCTGTGGGCCACGTACACAATTACCATACCTGTATTGTATGTCTTGCGCTGCAAGAGATGAAGAATTTCAAAGATACACAGTACTCTGAGTAAAGAAATTCCTCCTCATTGCTGCCCAAACTGACTCATTCTGAGATTTCCCTGGAAGTTTTGGGAGCTCAACATTGGGACCACATGGGGTCTTGAACCTGGGGTCAGGGCAGTGGGAGTTCATTTCTCAAGAGGCAGCCTGCTATCTGGGCTCCTGTGCTCGCAGTGAAGGACCCTGATGCAGCTGGTCCAATCACAGGCTTGCATCCACTGTAAGAGATGGACATTGCTGAGACAGGTCAGAAGCAGCTGAAGTGATTAACCACACTCCTCTGGTATGGGAGAGGCTTCAGAGTCCATTCAGTCACTGATATGCCTCAGGACCCTGAGGAAATCCTGACGTAAGCACATTCACAGTTTGGATGCAGGAAGTGGAAAGTTTCACTCACTGGTTTTGCCTGGATTGCCTCTGTGATTGACCTCCCCGGGTTCTTTACTCTGTAATTACCCTGGAATTTACATTTATTCCAGGGCAACTACTCATTAGGGAACAGCATGTTTATCAGCTGTGTGTATCACATAAAGTCAGCATTCCCAAGGCAATGCAAATGCACCCCCCCAACAGATCAATGCCCCCACAAAGTGCAATCCTTCCCTCCCACAAAGCAATGTACCCCTGAGGGCAATGGCCTCAAACACCCATAATGCATTTCTCCCTCCCACAGAATAAGAGCCCCCAAAAAGACAATGCCCCTTGCCCCCCACATGGCGATCCTTCCTCCATTGCAATACCCCCCTCACAGGACAATGCCCCTCTCCACACAGGAAATGCCCCCTCCACATCACAGGACAATGTCCCCCCACACAAGAGAATGCTCCCCCCGAATGCAAGACAATGCCTTCCATAAAATAGGACAATGTTGCCACGCACAGAATAATGCCGCCTCCACACGGGACAATGTATTCACACACAGGACAATTCCCGGCTCAACACAGGATAATGCCAGCTCCACACAGGAGAATGCCTGCCCACCCGATAATAATGATCCCCCCATCACAAGTTTATAGCCCCCTCCCCAAAAAGCACTGTCCCTCTTCCTCCACAGGGCATTGATCCCCACACAAGGTATTGCACCTCCCACACTGGTCAATGACATCCCCCCAAAAATAGGGCAATGTCCCACCCACAGATGTCAATGACCACCCTACACAGGACAATGTCCCCACACAGAGTAATGTTCCACCCGCAGAAGTCAATATCTCCCCCACACAGGACATTGTTCCTCCCACCATAGACAGGGCTCATCTGGTCCTGTCATCACTCACCAGATTCACATGCTGAATTCTTGTCAAGCAAAGGACCAAGGGTTATTGGGGGTAGAGGGAAATGTGAAATTCAAAACTCAAACAGAATAGCTATGAATGGCAGAGCAGGTTCAAGGGACCGAATCCCTGCTCCTGATTCATATGGTTGTATCCCTGGCACCTGCTGATGTCAAGAGTCAGCATTGGGAAGTCCAACACAATGACTAAGATGTTAATGACTAAGGGGTGGCACTGTGGGGCTGGCACTGTTGCTTCATAGTGCTAGGGACCTGTTTTCGATTCCAGCCTCGGACGACTGTCTGTGTGGAGTTTGCACATTCTCTCTGTGTCTGTGTGAGTTTCATCTGGGTGCTCTGGTTTCCTCCCACAGTCCAGGTTAGGGGTAGATGGGCCATGATAATTTGCCCCGTAGCATCTAGGGATGTGTAAGTAAAGTGGATTAGCCATGGGAAATGCAGGGTTATAGGGATAGGGTAGTGCGTTGGCTCTGTGTGGAATGCTCTTCAGAGGGGCAGTGTGGACTTCATGGGTTGCTGCTACACTGTAGGGATTCTATGTTACAGCGTCATACAGCACATAAGAGGCCCTTTGGTCCATTGAGTCTGCATTGACCTATCCACATCAGTCCCACTTTTCCGCACTTACCCATAGCCTTGAATTGCTCAGGAAATTTAAGTTTCTGATGGACAATTTCCTGTATGCAGAGCTGCCCAATCTCTCCAATCCAGATCTGGAGACTTTTTTCAGATGGTTCTAACTCACTATCCTGGGTATATTTCGTGGAAATGTCCTGGATTAAAGCCTGCTCTAACTGCTAGCTAACTATACAACTGAACCTTCCATTACTGACTCTTGCTCCACTTCTGACTCCTGTCCCTACCCTATAACACTCAGCCCCTCGAAACACCAGGCATCCGATTCTCTCCCCCTAACAACCGATACCCCTTTAACAAACCTGACAACCCCCTCTCCTCTCCACCTGACTCAAACTTACTCCAGTGAGAAATGTAGGGTCGAATTTTCTAGGGGTCTGAGCAACGTGACCTATAATGCGATATATGTTAGAATCTCAACATTGAGATCATCTCTTCATAGTTTATGTTTTTCACAAGTGGTGTGAGTAGATTCTCACTGGGCAGTGGCCAAATGCCAAATGATGATGATTAACATTTGATAATTGCCTGCTAATGGCACTACTCATCTCATTAATGTTTAAACTAATGTTTTACCAAATTAACCAAACAAGACAGACATCTGGAAAATACGACAAGGAAATCAGTGCTGCTTGCCCCAATCCAGCTTCATGTTAGACACTGAGCAAGGTCGAAAGTTCACTTCTCTCAGCTCCCATCTCGCCCGCTGTACACTGAGTGAGGTCAGTGCTGCAGCCCAGGCAGTAGGATTCAGGAACATAGCTGGGATCCCCTCAAGAGTGGGGTGACATTGACTGTACTGGCCATTGGCACTAAGAAGGCTATGTCACAACACTGCAGAATTCATCAACAAGAAGGGTTCTATTCTATCAATGTTCAACTGATCTGTTATCTACGTTATTCACTTGCTGGAGGCGTGTGCCCTCTCTCCTGACAGCTGCCAGAGCTCCTGTACTACTCTGACGCACTGTCACGTACCTGTTGTGTTTGGGATTTCATGGGCCTTATCTAACGTGTTTCTGAAGAACAAGGGCTACCCACTGTAACCTTCACTCATGATACCTTTGCCCAACTGTGCTGCAAAACACAGATACAACAGCACCCATGCCTCAACCAGAGCTGTGATGGATTGGAATATCTACCTTCATAAATATCTTTCCTGAGATAAAGAAACAAAACTGCACACCATATTCCAGATGCAGTCTTGCCAAACTCCTAAACAACTGAATTAAGATTTTACTATTCCGGTACTGAAATCCACCTATAATAAAGGCTAACATTCCATTAGCCTTCCTAGCAGTTTGCTGCACATGCATGGTAGTTTAGACAAGTCACCTAGATCCTCTTGTACAGTTACACTTTCTAACATTTTGCCATATAAGTACTCTGCATATCTGTTCCTCCTACCAAAGTGGATAACCTCACATTTTTTCCACATTACATTCCATCTGCTACATTCTTGCCCACTCACTAAGCATGTCCAAAACCTCCTGAAAACATCTTACACCTTCCTCACAACACGTATTCCCATTTAGCTTTGTTTTATGCACAAATTTGGAAATATTATATATAGACTCCACCTCCGAATGATTGATTACATATTATGAAAAAACTGGGGCCTAAGTGCTGATCCTTGGGATACCCCAATAGTCACAGTCTGCTGATTCAAGAATGACTCTTTTATTTCAATTCTCCCGTTTTCTGTCTGTTAGCCAATTATTAATCCATGCCAGTACATTACCTCCTAACCCATGTGCTTTAATTTTGCTAACCAACTTCCTGTATCAGACTTTATCAAAGCCTTCTGAAAATCCAAATATACCACATCTAACGATTCCACTTTATTGACTTGGTAAAGATTTTAATTACAAATTGAAAGTGGTTCTTAAATACAGACAATGCTATCAATATTATGATATCTTGGAGCTGTATTCAACTCAGTCATTGAAGGTTGGAGCACAAGACACTATAATCCAAATTTCTACAAGTATTAAATGCAACATTTACTGTGCCAGTGTAATGCTGAAAATGATTTCTTAGATTTCATGCTGCTTACAGTTATTGCCTGACAATGGAGCTCTCACCATCTCCCTGTTGTGTCATAGTTTTTAATTCTGGAATTGCTCTAAAGGACAGTTCCAATGTCCTGACCTTTGATTAGTACCCCCAATACCAGTCCAATGTCCACAACCCCTGTACAGTGTCAATAACCTTTGTCCAGAGTTCCTAATCCCTGTCCAGTGCCCCACCCCTGTCCAATTTACCCCACCCCTGTCCAGTTCTTCCTTCTTGTCCATTCCCCTAGCCCCTGCCCAGTTACCCCACTCTGTTCAATGCCCCATCCCCATCCAGTGACTTCACCTTGTCCAGTACCTCCCAACCCTGTTCAGTGAACCCACCCCTGTCCAGTGCCCTCACCCACCTGCTTCTCAGATGTTCCAAGCCCATGTCCAGCATTAACCTGCTGAAGCTGTCAGGCAATTAGGAGACGGGAACAGCCAGACTGGTACTGAGAGCTGTTTAATAACTCCCTGATGTCCCAGCAATGAGGTAGCATACTGTAGCTCTTCACAAATTCACAGCATGATTCAAATACCAACACCAATGCTACCATAATTTTAAATCTCTCCTGAGCTCAGTACAACAGTCACTTGGCTGCCTACCCCTCACCAGTTTACCACTTTACACTGCCTGTAGGAGGCAGGCGTGTATTAGGGGAATGCTTGGAGGAGGAGGAGGACAGGGATGCTCAGAGGTGGGGTGGTGGGGAGGGAGATGTACATCAGGGGACGCTCAGGGAGAGGGGGATGTATATTAGGGAGGCTCAGGGAGTGGGGAGAGATCTACTTTAGTGGGAGGCTGGGGAGTAGGGGAGAGGTTATAAGCGGAGTGGTGTGACTTGTGCAAGGAGTTGGGCCTTGGTCATCAGTATGTCCTATCTACATTAATGATTGGGATTCTGAAATCAACCATAAACTGGCCCATTCTCTGAGATGCTGTAATGATCATGTCCTGACAATATAAAGAAATGCAATCTGCAAATGACAGAGCAGTGGGAAACAAAACTGACTTTGATTAATGTGAAGTATACTGGAGAATATCTCAGTCAAACCCCTTGGAGCTGTTTAACACATTGAACAATCAACAACACCATTACAATGATGCAGCATATTCGAGTGTGAGGGTTTCGTTTATCGCACTGTGGGACTAGCACTGGATAGACTATATTCAGTTCTCTTTTCACTTTAGGGGGTAGAAATACAAGAACTGATCCCACGCACTATTACTGAGAAGTTCAGAGTTCTCCCTGGTGTACTAGCCCATCATTTATCACTTAAATAGATAGTGTTAATTCCTTTGTGGGCAATGTCAGTTTTTAAGTGGATGTTTTGTATGTACTGAGCTTTTAAATAACCAGAGCCATAGAAAAACTACAGTGTAAGAAGAGGCCATTCAGGCCATTGTGTCTGTTCTAGTTGAATAACATTCTAACATTCCAACTCCTGGCCCATAACCTTGCACGTTCTAACACTTCAGATCCAGATTCCTTCTAAATGAGTCGAGGGTTTCCACCTCAACCCCTAAACAGTGAATTCCAGACACCCACCACCCTCTAGGTGAGAAGATTTCTCCTCATGTCCCCTCTAATCCTTCAACCTTTAAACCTGTGTCCTCTGGTAACTAGCCTCTCGGCTAAGATAAATGAGGAATCTCTGCCCTCTCTTGCAAAGCACCTCATTATTTCATACATCTCAATTATGTCAACCCTCAGCCTCCTCTATTCTAGGAAAACAACGCCAGTCTCTCCAAGTTTTGCTCACTGCTGCAGTTTTCAAACCCCGGCAACATTCTGGTAATTTTCCTCTGTACTCTCTCTGGAGTAATATCTCCTTCCTGTGATCTAGTGGCCAGAACAGTACACAAGCTTCTAGCTGTGGCCTAACCAGTGCTTTTCATGTTTCCAGCATCACACTCCTATTTTTGTACTGCATACAATTCTGGTCACCCTCCTGTAGGAAGGACTGGAAAGAGTGCAAAATGTATTTACAAGGATGTCACTGAGACTGGAAAGTTTGAGCTATAAGGAAAGGCTGCACAGGCCGGGACATTTTCCCCCTGGAGCATGGGAGGCTGAGAGGTGACCTTATTGAGGTTTATAAATTCAAAAAGGGGCATAGACAAGGTGAAAAGCCAATGTCTTTTCACCAGGTTAGGGAAGTCGAAAACTAGAGGGCATAGATTTGAGGTGAGAGGTGATCAGAGGGGCAACTTTTTCACATAGGGGGTGATGCATATATGGGATGAGTTGGCAGAGAAAGTGATAGAGATGGATACAATTATAAGATTTAACAGACATTTGGACAGGTACACGGATAGGAAAGGTTTAGTGGGATATGGACCAAATGCAGGCAAATGGGACTAGTTCAGTTTAGGAAACCTGGTCAACATGGACAAGTTGGGACAAAGGGTCCACTTCTGTGACTCTATATCTCTATGAAGGAGAGCATCTCAGATGCCTGCTTTACCACAATTTCTACCAGTCCTCCTGCCTTCAGGGATCTGTGGACCTTTTTTATTTTAAGCTTAATTTTTTTTAGATCATTAAAAAGAGGAGCAGAAGTAGGCCATTCAACTCTTCAAGTTTGCTCTGTCATTCAGTATGATCATGGTTGATCATCCAATTCAGCCCCAGCTCCCATTTTCTCCCCATGCTCTTTGATCCCTTTAGTCATAAGAACTAAATTTAGAGTCACAGAATCATACAGTACAGAAGATCTCCTTCAGCCCATTAAGTCTATACCACCAAAGTTACATTAAATCAACACTAGTCTCACATTCCAGCATTATTTAACTTTTTCCTGAAAGGATTCAATATTTTGGCCTCAACCTCTTTCTGTGACAATGAATTCCATAGACTCTCCACTCCCTGAGTGAAGAAATTTCTCCTCATCTCGGTCCAAAAAAGGCCTACCCTGTATCCTTAAAATGTGACCCCCTGGTTCTGGACCCCTTGGTCATTGGAACATCAAAGATTTACCCTGTCTGGTTAGAATTCCTATTAGAATTTTACAGGTTTCTGTGAGCTCCTCATTCGTTCTTCTAAACTCCAGTGAACATAGTCCAAACTCATCCAGTCTCTCTTCATACATCAGTCCCGCCATCCCAGGAATCAGTTTGGTAAATCTTCATTGCACTCCATCCATAGTCAGAACATCCTTCCTCAGATAAGGACACCAAAACTTCACACAATACTTCACATGTGATCTCACCAAGGGCCTGTAAAATTGCAGCAAGACATCCCTGCTCCTGTACTCAAATCCTCTTACTATGAAGGCCAATATACCATTTACCTTCTTTGCTGTCTACACCTGCATGCTTATTTTCAGTGACTTGTATATGACGACATCAAGGTCTTGTTGTATCTCCCCTTATCCCAATCTATTGCTTTTCAGATAATAATCTGCCCTCCTGTTCTTGCTCCTGCAGTGTACATAGTGTACTACATCTGCTGTACATTTGCCCACTCACTCATATTGAGCATCTCTGCACCCATCTCACAGGAACTGTCCCACCTACCTTTGTGTTGTCTGCAAACTCAGAGATATTATAATTAGTTCCCTCATCTAAATCGTTAACATATACCGTGAATATCTGAGGCCAAGCACTGATCCCTGCATTACTTAACTAGTCACAAGCTACCACTCAGTAAAGTACTCAATTGTTCCCACTCTTTGTTTTCCATCAGCCAAACAGTTCTCTATCTGTATCAGCACACTACCCCCAATTCCATGTGCTTCAATTTTACACGCTAATTTCCTATGTGTAAACTTACTGAATGACCAAATAAATCACATCCACTGGTTCCCTTGATTAACTCTACTAGTTACATTCTTGAAGAATTCCAGTAGATTTATCAAGTATAGCCTCCCTTTTGTAAATTCATGCTGACTCTGTCAGATCCTGCCAGTATTTACCTGTTATTAAATCTTTTGTAATAGACTCTAGCATTTTCCACACTACCAGTGTCAAACTCACTGGACTGTAATTTTCTGTTTCTTTCCACCTGCAAATAGTAGGGGCATGTTGGCTACCCTCTAATCTGTAGGAACTTTTCCAGACTTTAAAGGCTCTTGAAAGATGATGACCGATGTCAAAAATCGACAGTTTTCTGGAGTTGAAAATGAAGGCTACGGAACTGGGGCAAATGACATATTGTGCAACATTTTGATGTGAGCTTTAACAGTTTCTTGATCAAATGTAGGCTAGATGAGGGGCTGAGGAGATCTAGAATAAAGAGGCATAGTTTCAGAGTAAGAGCCCTCTCATTCAAGACAGAGATATGGAGGATGCCCTTCTCTCAGATGGTCATTATTGGAAATCTCCTAGAGAGCAGGCAGCTGAGTCATTGGAATATTCAAGACTGATTTAGACAGGTTTTTGAACTACAGTGGAGCTGGGATTATGGATGACAGGTCGGAAAGTGGAACTGAGGCCAAGACCCGATCAGCCACGATTTTATTGAGTGGTGGAGCAGGCTCCAGGGTCTGTACGGGCAAACGAACAAAGCCCTGCTCTACATTCCTAATGTTCTCCAGCCAGTTACATTGTACCCAAATGCATGGCTGCTCTGATTGCACTATTACAAGTTTATAATTCATCATGCCATAAATTACTAAGGCCCCGGGAATGTAACTGTTCAGGACACAGCTGAGATCTTTCAAATAGCTGTGAAATATGAGCTGACTTTTTCAACTGAAAATAAGTTTCATTTACTCTTGGATTGTTCAGCATTTGGAACAAGTTTTATGGCAGAAAATCACAACAACTAAAAGTTCAAGGACTGTCTTCCCCAGGGACATTCTGATTTTGTTTCTATTTAACAGCATTAAAAGTTCAGAGGTTGGGAATCCTGCAATAAATAAGCTACTCCTGATTCCCCAAAGCCTATCCACCAAGTCACAAGTCAGGAGTGTGATGGAATACTCCCTACTTGCCTGGATAGGTGCAGCTCTAATAACATTCAAGAAGTTTGACACCATCCATGACAAAGCAACCCACTGGCTTGGCATCACATCCACCATCTTCAAGCCACACATATTAATACATGGGACCCTGTTCTTTACAGACAGAAAGAACATATGCATGCACTACACCTGTTCTTAATGAACAAAATAGGCAAAAAGCCTTTCTTTGGTTCATTATTCTGGCAATGCCTTGACCAATTAGATTCAACCTGCTTGGTTTATATTTAAACAAGCTAGACAATTAATTGTCAGTTATCACTTAACTGGGGCATTCACTTTGACAACACCTTTACCACAAAGTCTACTTGACAACCAATCAGCACTGTCTTCTCATACATTAGAAAATGTTGTTTTCGTTTACATTCATATTTTCACAAACATCCTGATGATTGCAATGCAAAAAGCTATGGCAAGAAATCTTTTTTTTCAGCAATGCATTATCTTGCCTTTGAATTATTTCACTGTTCTTTTACTGTCACGAGATCAAAATCCTGAAACTGCCTTCCCAACAGCAGCACAGATGTCCTTCAGAAACAGGCTTTTGGTCATTGTTCTATCATTATTTTACCTCTCTACACACAACATTGCCTGTGTATTTTCTACCTTTCAAGTGGCTACACTTGGAAAAATACTTTGGATGTCAAAAACAGAAATTGGTGGAAAATCCCAGCAGGTCTGGCAGCATCTGTGGACAGAAATCAGAGTTAACATTTCGGGTCCAGTAACCCTTCTTCAGAACTAATGGTAGCTAGGAAAAGGTTTTTTTTATGCAGAAGATAGGGTCAGGGGAGGGAGTAAGGAGTAAAGGATAGGTGGAATTAGATCCCAAAGAGCGAGAAAAACAGTTGGACAGAAAAAGGAATGGATAACGGTCAGTCTAGGAGAATGAATGGCTGCTAATGGGAACTATTAGTGCTAACAATGTGTGTAATAGCGGGCCATGTGATAACAAGGCCTGGTGTGTGGGAGTTGGAGTGAGGACATGAGTGAAGGTGCCTCAAGCCCTAAAACTGTTGAACTCAATTTTGAGTCCAGAAGGCTGTACAGTAGTTGAGGATTATCAGATCAGCCATAGTCTCATTGAAAGACACCGCAGACATGATGGGCTAGACGGATTACTTCTGCTCCTAGGTCTCACGGTCTTATATTATTATAATAATCCAATGCTGCTCTGATGTGCTGTGGGGAAGGTGACCTGCTGGCCCCAACCTGGAATGGCTGGCAATAAGCTCTAGGCCTGTACTACATAATTACTTCTGAAGGCTTTTAAAGTAAGTCACACAGTTTGAACCACAGTTGCTGTGGGAAGTCTCTTTATACCTTTTCAGCAAACTAGGACTGAACATCAAGTGTGACCTGGTTATCTATCACTTAAATTCTGAAGAATTTTTCAGATATCCAATGAAGGAGAGCTGGGGACATCTGAGGCCACAATTGTTAGACGTCCAACCAGGGCTGCTGCCCTCCAAGGAATTACTTTGGTCACATTGTGGAGCAATGTGTGAGGAAATGATCATTCAGTATATTGCAAACAAATTGTGGCAACTAGAGGAATCAGATTGTTAATGATAAATTCTTGTGATGATTAATGATCGACAGCAATAAAAAGTAATGACCACTGACTGTTCTTATTGGCACAACTCCTGTCCAGACACAGAACAAGACCCAGCAAGGAGTTATCACTTTGAAGTTGACTGCTGCCTTACTCAGATGCTCTGTTTAATTTGCTGACAACTCATGTCTGAAGTCAAGTTGCTCACGAAGCAGGTCAACACAACAATATGAAGTGGATCCAACCAGGGATCAGGCTATTTTGGATCTGGTGATGAATAATGAGACAGGTTTAATAGATGATGTCAGACTAAAAGATCCTCTTGGAAACAGCAACCATATGGTAGAATTTAGCATTGAATTTTGAGAGGGAGGAACTTGGATCAGAAATAACTGTTATTTAAATAAAGGTAGTTACAAAGGATTGAGGACTGAGCTGGCTGGGGTGGACTAAGGAAGGAACTTAACAACAAAAGGGTTTAGAACAAAGAACAAAGAAAATTACAGCACAGGAACAGGCCCTTCAGCCTTCCAAGCCTGCGCCAATCCAGATCCTCTATCTAAACCTGTCGCCTATTTTCCAAGGATCTGTATCCCTCTGCTCCCTGCCCATTCATGTATCTGTCTAGATACATCTTAAATGACACTATTGTGCCCGCCTCAACCACCTCCGCTGGCAACGCGTTCCAGGCACCCACCACCCTCTGCGAAAAGAACTTTCCACGCATATCTC
The DNA here is from genome assembly GCF_021869965.1 of Rhincodon typus. Taxonomy (NCBI): domain Eukaryota; kingdom Metazoa; phylum Chordata; class Chondrichthyes; order Orectolobiformes; family Rhincodontidae; genus Rhincodon; species Rhincodon typus. Next base: position 3,609,750 of record NC_063338.1, read on the forward strand.
CCTTAAACTTTTCCCCTCTCACCTTGAAATCATGACCCCTAGTAATTGAGTCCCCCACTCTGGGAAAAAGCTTCTTGCTATCCACCCTGTCTATACCTCTCATGATTTTGTAGACCTCAATCAGGTCCCCCCTCAACCTCCGTCTTTCTAATGTAAATAATCCTAATCTACTCAACCTCTCTTCATAGCTAGCGCCCTCCATACCAGGCAACATCCTGGTGAACCTCCTCTGCACCCTCTCCAAAGCATCCACATCCTTTTGGTAATGTGGCAACCAGAACTGTACGCAGTATTCCAAATGTGGTCGAACCAAAGTCCTATACAACTGTAACATGACCTGCCAACTCTTGTACTCAATACCCCGTCCGATGAGTGAAAGCATGCCGTATGCCTTCTTGACCACTCTATCCACCTGCATTGCCACCTTCAGAGTACAATGGACCTGAACACCCAGATCTCTCTGTGCATCAATTTTTCCCAGGGCTTTTCCATTTACCGTATAGTTCGCTCTTGAATTAGATCTCTCCAAAATGCATCACCTCGCATTTGCCTGGAATGAACTCGATCTGCCATTTCTCCGTCCAACTCTCCAATCTATCTATATTCTGCTGCATTCTCCGACAGTCCCCTTCACTATCTGCTACCCCACCAATCTTAGTGTCATCTGCAAACTTGCTAATCAGACCATCTATACCTTCCTCCAGGTTTAAGGAACGATGGTATAAGTTTAAGAAAATAGTTCATGGCTCACAGCAATGGTATATTCCAGTGAGAAAGAAGCTTTCTAGGAAGTGAATAAGTCAATAATGGTTAACCAGGAAAGTTAAGAGTAGGAAAATGGAGTTGAAGATTGTCAGACTTGTCATGATCTCATTGAACGGCAAAGCAGTCTCGATGGGCTGAATGACCTACTTCTGCTCCTACATCTAACAGTTCCATATTACTAACAAGTGCCGAACTTGTCCACAAAATCTACATCAAACCTAACTTCTTTTGATTTGGACCTTTGACGCAGCTAAGGCACTTTAGAGGATTGTTACCAATCTGAACCCAACATGCAGCCACCAAAGGAGAGAAGCAGTGAGATTTATGGAGGGTGTTCCACAACTCATAGGTATGACAGCCGAAGTCATGCTCAGTAATGATCAAGCAATTAAAATCGGCATGAGCAAGAGGTCAGAATTGGAGAAATACAGAGGCATTGGAGAGTTATAAGAAAGATGATTAGAGTAGATTATGTTGAAGAAGTATTGTGGCTGTACCCCTGTTCATTACTGCATGAAGCAATGTTACATCTCTGGTCAAACCACTCTGTAAAAAGCTTATAGCCCTACCTCTGCTGTCATCTAATCAAGTTTTTCACCTGGATGAAAAGATTGCAATAATTCCTTACCATTTAGGGGCAGCATGGTATCACAGTGGTTAGCACAATGCCTCACAGTACCAAGGACTCAGGTTCAATTCCAGCCTTGGGTGACCATCTGTGTGGTTTGCATATTCTCCCCATATTTGCATGGGTTCCCCGAGGTGCACTGCTTTCTTCCCACAGACCAAAGATGTGCAGGATAGGTGGATTGGTCATGCTAAATTGTCCATAGTGTCCAGGGATGTATAGGCTGGCTGGATCAACTGTGATAAGTACAGGGATGGGTTGGATCTGGGTAGCATGATCTTTAAATGGTTGGTGCAGACTCAATGGGCCAAATGACTTCTATGTGTACTGTAGGTTTTATATGATTTACACTTCATTGTGTCAGTAGGAATTTGAAATCAGTAGCTCTCAGAATTACAAGCAAATTTCTCTCTTTTGATAGCTGTTGGCATCAGATTTGAGAGAAATATGTTGGTTTTATTCCTCCAGCTGCATGAGCCACATCCCCATTGTAGATACAATTCTGTTTAAGGGTGAACACCTTTAAATTCATCTGATGTTTATTTGAAATCCTGCCTCTGAGCATCTGAATAGAATTAGTGGGGAGAATCCTGAAATCTTAGAAAAGTATGATCAAGAAGCAGGAGTAGGCCATTCAGTCCCTCCAACCTGCAGTATCATTCAATAAGATTATAATCTCAGATTCATTTCCCCCACCCCAATACTTTTCAGGCATTCTCCTCACTCAACAAGAATCTCTCCATGGACAGAGAGAGAGCATGTTAATGTTTCGAGCATAGATGACTCTTCATCAGCTTTGTTAGCTTGCTCTCTATCCATGGACACAGCCTGACCCACTGTCATCTCCAGCATTTGTTGTTTTCAGTACAGATTCCAGCGTCTGCAGTAATTTGCTCCCATAAAGCATTTGTCCACCTCTGCCTTAGAAAGACTCAAGAACTCTGCTTGCACTAATTGTTCAGGAAGAGAATTCCAAGGACTCACAACGCTCTCTGAGAAAGTATTTGCCTTAACTTGATTAAATGGGCAACGCCTTATTTTTAAGAGAGTGAGCATCAGAGTCACAGAGGTCTACAGCAGAGAAAAAGGCCCTTTGGCCCATTGCATCCACACCAGTCAAAAACAACCATTTAACTATTCAAATCACATTTTCCAGCATTTGGTCCATAGCATCATATGGCTTGACATTGCAAGTGCACATTTAAATACTTCTTAAATTTATGAAGGTTTCTGCCTCTACCACCCTTATAGGCAGTGAGTTCCAGATTCCCTCTGGGTCTGAAAGTTTTTCCTCTCTAAACCTTCTGCCCGTACCTGGCTCAAAATTCATACTGCAGAGGAAATACACAGCCACCCTGTCAATATGATCTCACCTGTTTCAAAAAGGTCATCTCTTATTCTTCTACTCTTACATCATAGATGGTAACAGTCAGAAATTACATGACACCAGGTTATAGTCCTACAGGTTTATTTGAAAACACAAGCTTTCAGAGCCTCGCTCCTTTTTCAGGTGCTAGTGAAAGAGGTGGCATCAGACACATAATTTAAAAGTAAAAGATCGAAGGATCACACAACTGATGAGGGTGTATTAAGCAAACCTAAGATGCTGTTAAATCTTTAATCAGTTCAAAGGTTTTAATTGATTAATATGCATACTTAAATCCCCAAATTTCTTTCAAGTCATTGCCCTGAGAAAACTAAAGGTTTTATCACTGTAAAGAAGAGGTGATATTTTAGGTCAGACAATGCATATTAGGTGTGAGGCCTTGTTTAGAATCTGCTTGCGTTTTGATTTAGAGTCAGACTCATTTTTCTTCGAAAGCAGGAATTTATAAAACACCACATTGACTAACTGTCTATAAATTGTGTGCTTTTTGAACAAAATAGAATGTACCTGCACATACAAATTCATCTCATAGATTTACGTGTGTGTGTGTGTGTGTGCGCGCGTGTGCGCGCGTATCTGTGTGTGTGAGGAAGAGAGAAGGAGAGTTTGTGTGTGTGTGTGTGTGTGTGTGTGTGTGTGTGAGAGAGAGAGAGAGAGAGAGAAAGAGAGTGTGTGTGTGTGTGTGTGTGTGTGTGGGAGAGAGAGAGTGTGTGTGTGTGTGAGTGAGGGAGCAGAGGGACAGAGAGTGAGCATGTGTGTGTGACGGGAATGAGAGAGAGACAGAGAAAGAGATAGTGAGCATGTATGCGTATGTGTGTATGTGAGTGTGTGTTTGTGTGTGTGAGAGAGAGAGTGTGTTTGTGTGAGTGAGTGTGTGTGTGTATGTATGCATGTGTGTGAGTGTGTGTGTGTGAGAGTGTAAAGTGTGGTGGGGTCACCTGTAGTGCGACATGAACCCGAGATCCCGGTTAAGGCCATCCTCATGGTTACCAAATATGGCTATCAGCCTCTGCTCGGCACCTCTGTGTTATTGTGTATTCCAAAGTACGCCTTGGAGGACGTTTATCCGAAGATCTGAGGCTGAATGTCCTTGACCGCTGAAGTGTTCTCCCACTGGGAGGGGACATCCCTGTTTGGCGATCGTTGTGTGGTGTCCATTCATCTGTTGTTGTAAAGTCTGCATGGTTTCGCCAATATACCATGCCTCGGGGCATCCTTGCCTGTAGCATGTGAGATAGACAACATTGGCCAAGTCACATGAGTATCTGCCGTGCACCTGGTGTTTGGTGTTCCCATGTGTGATGGTAGTGTCCATGTCGTAGATCTGACATATCTTGCAGAGGTTGCCATGACAGGGTTATATAGTGTTGCGGTTGATGTTATCCTGAAGGCTGGGTAGTTTGCTGCAAACAATGGTCTGTTTAAGCTTTGCTGGTTCTTTGAAGGCAAGAAGTGGAGGCGTGGGGAGGATCTTGGCAAGGTGCTCATCATCATCAATAATGTATTGAAGGCTGTGAAGAATATGATGTAGTTTCTCTGCTCCCAGGAAGTACTGGATGACGAAGGGTACCCTTTCAGTTGTATCCGTGTCTGTCTTCTGAGGAGGTCATTATGGTTTTTCGCTGTGGCATGTCAGAACTGGTGATCGATGAGTTGAGAATCATATCCCGTTCCTATGAGGGGGTCCTTCAGCACTTTCAGGTGTCCGTCATGTTCCTCCTTATCCAAACAGACCCTGCATAGGGCTAGTCCATAGGGGATGGCTGTTTTAATATGTTTAGGGTGGAAGCTAGAGAAGTGCAGCATCGTGAGGTTATCCATAGGCTTGTGGTAGAGTGAGGTATTGAGGTGTCTGTCCCTGATGAAGATGCATGTGTCCAAGAATGAGACTGATTCTAAAGGATAGTCCATGGTAAGTCTAATGGTGGGATGAAATTTGTTGATATCGCTATGTAGTTGTTTCAGTGGTTCGTCGCCGTGAGTCCAAAGGAGGAAAATGTCGTCAATATATCTGGTGTATAGCATTGGTCGGAGGTTCTGTGCAGCAAAGAAGTCTTGTCCAAACCTGTGCATGAAAATGTGGCATGTTGGGGTGCAAATCTGGTTCCCATGGCTGTTCCATGTGTCTGGATGAAGAACTAGTTGTCAAAGGTGAAGGCGTTGTGGACGGGGATCACACACACACACACACGCGTACATACACACACACACGCTCTCAGTCTCTCTCTCCCTCTCTCTCTCACACACACACACACACGTGCACACACGTGCACACACACCACACATGTAAATCTATGTGGTGAATTTGTATTTACAGATGTATTCTATTTTGTTCAAAAAGCCCACAGTTTAGAGACAGTCAGTCAATGTGGCGTTTTACAAATTCCTGCTTTAGAAGTAAAACCAGTCTGACTCCAAACCAAAACACAAACAGATTCAAAACAAGGCCTCACACCTAACATGCATTGTCTGACCTAAAATGTCACCTCTTCTTTACACTGATAAAACCTTTAGTTTTCTCAGGGCAGTGACTTGAAAGAAATCTGGGGATTTACATATACATATTAACCAATTAAAACCTTTGAACTGATTAAAGATTTAAAGCATCTTAGGTTTGTTTAATATACCCTCATCAGTTGTGTGACCCTTTGATCTTTTACTCATAAATTCTGTGTCTGACCCACCTCTCTCACTAACACCTGAAGAAAGAGCAAGGCTCTGAAAACTTGTGTTTTCAAATAAGACAGTAGGACTATAACTTGGTGTCGTGTGATTTCTGTTCACCCCAGTCCAACACCGGCACCTCCACAACATCATTGATGGTAGTCATTGACCGATTGTGATGGCGTTGGCTCTTTGGAAAAGCTGTCCAATTAGTCACACTACCCACCTTCCTCCCATGGCAATTTCCCCCTTGCAAGTATGGATGAGAGTCCGGGCAGTAGTAGGACTATCCACTAGGCAAGATTCCAGAGAGGAAGTTAGTAGCTATGGTGCTGGACTGCATGTGGTATTTGATGCTCAGATCAATGTCAAACAGGACACATTACACGTCAGGATATTCAGTTTGAGCATCCAGAATGCAAAAATATTGGAATTTGAAGGCCAAAATCCTTGATCGCAGCTGAGCGACATCAGAAAATAATACCACTGAGAAAAGACAGATCAACACTTTTTGTCTTGCAGTCATCAGGACAATTTGTGAGAGTACCAAAATAAAGGGGCGCAACAGTTTTATACTGCATCAGCAAAGCATGCTGATGGGTTGTCAGTTAGATTCTGAACCACCAAACAACTGCAGGAAAATAGATTAATTTAGTAAACTTTCCACTGAAGTTTGTAGGGTTCCAAGACAAGGAATTGTGTTAGTTGTATGGACAAGTTTAGAGTAATCTTGCTCTACTTGTCTCATTAAAAGAGATTGAGCAGATTAGGCCTGTACTGTCTGGAGTTTATAAGAATGCAAGGAGATTTGATTGAGGTACATAAGATTTAAAACAGAAATGAGAAGAAATTACTTCTCGCAAAAGGTTGTGAATCTGTGGAATTCACTACCCCAGAGTGTGGTGGATGCTGGTCCATTGAGCAAATTTAAGGAGGAGGTAGATGGATTTTAAATTAGTTGGGTTGAAGGGTTGTGGAGAGCATTCAGGTAAGTGAAGTTGAGGCCAAGATGAGATCAGCCATGATTGTATTAAATGGTAGAGCAGGTTCGAGGAGATGAATTGCCTACTCCTGGTCCTGGTCCTGGTTCTTATGTTCTGACTCTACAGTTAGAGAACAATTTTGTATGATATTGTATGGCATTTTTAACACCTATCGTGATGTTACTGTGGGCAGCATGGTGGCTCAGTGGTTAGCGCTACTGCCTCCCAGCGCCAGGGACCTGGGTTCGATTCCACCCTTGGGCGACCGTCTGTGTGGAGTTTGCACATTCTCCCTGTGTCTGTGTGGATTTCCCCTGGGTGCTCCGGTTTCCTCCCACAGTCCAAAGATGTGCAGGGTAGGTGGATTGGCCTAATCCCATGCTAAATTGCCCATAGTGTCCAGGGATGGTTAGGTTAGGTGAGTTAGACATGGGGAAATACAGGGGTAGGGGAATGTGTCAGGGTGGGATGCTCTTCAGAGGGGTGGTGTGGACTTGTTGGACTGAATGGCCTGTCCCCACACTATAGGGATTATATGGTTCACTTCTGTGAAGCCTGGTGCTAATCTCAATTGTCAGTTTCATACACTATCTGAGTGCTTCAGATTAATGATTTTATTCTGTACTGTATTTAAGAAGCCCCTTAATATCATATATGCAGTGTTTTTCTATCAGGAAACTTGCTGAATCGAGATGGCATGGAGAGTCATCATTAATCAAGTAATATGATCAGTCGATGAACACAGGGGCTGACATCATATGGTGCAGAATTGGCACAGGTCTACAACAAGAACCTCCCAATTTCCCAACTTAAAGACTACTGCATTAATCCACGTAGAAACAGGATGATGGAAGTAGTAATCAGCTTGAAGAGTTGACAACTGAAGTACAGCAATAGGTCAAAAACCTGAATGTTGGACAGAGAGAGTAAAGTGACATTTATCAATGTCACACTCTTGACTGTAATTTAAACTTGTAGCCTGCAGATGCATTCTATAAATATTACGCAAGTTAATTTTCTCCTTATGGTAATCTTCCATCTTCAGTTAAAAATAAAGAGTTGCCCTAATCCCATGCACTCAAACTTTACAGAAAGAGAAAAACACATCTACAGAGCATGCAAAGTTACATTTAGTCTCTTTTTAGTGAAAGTTTTGATCTAGTCTCTGTTGATGCCACATCAGATGTCTGAATCAAAAATAGGGAAAGAGCCAGGGATTTACAAGTAGCTGCCAATTTATGGAAATGTCCTTCAACAATTAGTGTCCACCTGTGATCAGAGTATGTGTTCGTTTGTAGCAATTTTACACACAAAATACCTGTGCAGTGTTCTTAAAGGGACATACCAGTTTTCCATATCGCTGCATAAGTTTCTTCTGTCAGCATTTATCCCTCCCCTTTTAATAGTTACTGTTCAATCTACTTCCATAGCCCTTTAGGCAGATGCATTCCACATTGTAACATTTTTCCCATGTTGTTTTTGGGCCAAATCTCTTGAATCCTTATTCTCCAGTTACCCAACCTCCAACCCCCGGTGACAGTCCATTCACGTCTTGCTCTCATGACCTTGATCCCCAGATTCTAGCTCCCCATTGACTCTCCGGGCAGATTTTCTCAAGCTTCAGTGCAGTGGAATGAAGTTGGGAGTTTAAGGGACGAGCCACAACAAGATGTCTCCCAGTCCCTCAATGGGGATGTCTTAGGGACAAGAAACTGCAGGCAGTCGAATGTGGAAGATATCAGCTTAACGAAGGGAGCCTCCCTGTGGCAAGCTGGGGAGCCATCCTGGAGAGAGGCTCCAATCCCACTCACAAAGAGGGACAACCAACAGCAAAGGTCATGCATCAGGGTGGGAGGATGAAATTGAGCCTGAAGCCTGAGAGATACCCCTCTGATCAGGGAAAGCCTGCCAGCTTCATCCCACCAAATTGACACCACTTCTGCAAGTATATCCATTTTGAGTCACCTCTAGGGATCACCAAGATACTTCAGCAGAGCCGCTTGAGACCCCATTTGGGCTGATGCTGGGGCCCTGACACTCAGATTGGAAATTCCTGGCCTCCTGTTCCATTTCCAGCAGCTCCAGTCTCTCCTGGTGTCCATTCAACCATTAAGTGCGATGAAATGTATTCCTGTTTTCAGGATGAATTACAGCAACTTTTTAAAAATAATAATTCACTGGATGAGGCCAAGTCACTACTTTTTTGCCCATCCCTAGTTGCCCTTGAGAAGGTGGTGGTTCTCCTTCTTGAGAAGCTGCCTTCTTGAACCATTGCAGTCCATGTGATGTAGGTTGACCCACAATGCCATTAGGGAGAGAATTTTGACCCAGCAACAGCAAAGGAACAGCAATATATTTCCAAGTCAGGATGGTGAGACACTTGTAGGGGGACTTGCAGATGGTGCTGTTCTCACGGATCTGCTGCCCTTGTCCTCATTGTGGTAGCATCAAGGATTTAAAAGGTGCTGTCAAAAAAAAACCTTTGAAAATTACTGCAGTGGCATTCTCTTATAAATGATTTTTCCACTCTATAATGTATTGACGTCAATACACCATAGTAAAAATCATATTGATGACAAAACACTGAGCTAGAGGTGGTGGGGACAATAAAAATCTGAAAATCCATGACAGCAGCAGCAACAATGGTGCACATTGCCACCACTGTGAGCCACGATAAGGGGAGTAAATATTGGAACTGTGGATGAGGTGCCAATCAAGCAGGCTGCTTTGTCCTGCATGGTGTCAAGATTTTAAGTATTGTTGAAGCTGCACTCATCCAGGCAAGTGGGGAGTATTTCATCACACCTGTGACTTGTACCTTGTAGAAGGCGGTCAAGGAGTCAGGAGGTGAGTTACTCACTGCAGGGTATCAAGCCTGTGACCTGTTCTTGAGCCCATAGTTTTTAGGTACGCCTGATGCTGCTGCCGGTTTGATGGTAATGGTAGAGTGGGGGACCTGCCTGGCATGAGGTTGCAAATTGTGTTGGAGTACAATTCTGCTGCTGCTGATGGACCACAGTGACTCATGGATTTTTGAGTTGCTGGATCTGTTCAAAATCTGTTTCATTTAACATCGTGCCATACAACACGATGGAGTGTATTTTCAATGTGAAAGTGAGACTTTGTCTCCTCATGGACTATACAGTGGACAAGACCTATCTGCAGCTAGCACATTGATGAGGATGAGGTCAAGTATGTTTTTCCCTATTGTTGGTTGCTTCACCACCTGCTGCAGACACAGTCTGGCAGCTATGGACAACAGAATTTGCAAAACCTCCTTTAACAGCTGTTTTCAAACCTATGACATCTCACACCTAGGTGCACAAGGACAGCAAATGCTTCAATATCCGCAGTTTCCCCTCAAAGTCGCTTAGCAGCCTGACATGGAAATATGTACAGTTCTTTCACTGTCATTGGACCTTCCCCCGACTCACAACACTGTGGAAGTACCTAAATGGAATGGACTACACAAGAAAGGCAGCTACTCAACAGCAAAGAATTAGTTTCTCTTATAAATGATTTTTCCACTCTATAATGTATTGACGTCAATACACCATAGTAAAAATCATATTGATGACAAAACACTGAGCTAGAGGTGGCAGGGACAATAAAAGTCTGAAAATCCATGAGAGCAGCAGCAACAACTGATAATGCAAGGAATTTTTGTAGCCCTTCAGAAACATGGTTGACTTGTGTGACATATGCGCCTTTATAAAGAACAGCCACAGCTGCTGAGTAACCAAAGACATGGTGCAGGAGAAAGTTCTTATCTTGTTACACATTTTAAAGCGAACACAAGTCAGGGCAATGTTACACATCATTCCTTACATTCTCAAGTATCCTCAATACTCCTGGCGGACAAGGTGCCTTTAGATAGCCTGTAGCACTGACTGGTCCCAGATTTTCTCTAGGTTAAACAGTTCAATCTTTATAGAATTTAACCTACAGCCCTTGCAGGTGATGAGTTCTCTCTCAGCTTTGAACACCAGTTAGACCAGCTTTTAATAGCTCTGTCACCAGATTTATATCTCTGGCTGTACTGATTGATTGATTAAGATTCTAAGTAGTATATACGAATATCAATTATTCTATGGGAGTAGTATAGTCACATTTTTCAAGAATTTGACAATGTCACTGTATGCAGGAAGCCCACTTCTTCTCATTAATAATTATTACAACACCTATTTAATTCTGTCAGCTAGGGTCTTGAGTGAGGAAAGAAGCTGTTTCTTTCAAGTTTTGTTATTTTCTCATGGGATGTTTGCCAGGCCAGAGTTTGTTGCCCATGCCTAATTGCCCTTGAACTGAGTGCCTTACTGGGCAATTTTCAGAGGGTAAATGTGTGGGTCTAGAGTCACCTGTAGGCAGATTTCCGTCCCTAAAGGATATTAGTGAATCATACTAATGCATATTTACAAAAATCAAGCAGAGAGGTGCTAGAGCTGAAAGAATTTAAACATTAAGATCTAGAGTAGCCTGATCCACAGTGTTCACCCTCAGTGTTCACCCTCAGTGTTCACCTCAAGTATAGCTCAAAGGGTCTCAGTTTGAGCCGTGTTTGAAGTCAGTCCTGAGAATAGGACTTTGCACCCTTCAAACTGTTCATGATGTTAACAAAAGTTTTTGAATAAATCAAGAGGTTAATAAGACAGAATTAAAGCATGTGTGAAAGCAGGTAATATACTGGTATGGACTGAGGGTCAGCGAATGGGAAAAACACAGAGTGTAGAAATAAATGGTTTCTCAGGTTGGCAGGCTGTGACCAGTGTGGTATTGCAGGGATCTGTGCTTGGTCCACAATCTATATCAATGTAAGAATGTGAGGGTCAATTGCAGTATTTCCAAGTTTGCAGATGACACAAAACTCAGTGGTGACATGAATTGGGAAGGAAGCTGCAATGAGGCTTCAAGAGTACTTGAACCAGCTCAGTGAGTGACATCTGGAATATACAGTGGGAGAACATAGAACGTAGAACATAGAACATAGAACATTACAGCACAGTACAGGCCCTTCGGCCCTCGATGTTGCGCCGACCTGTGAAACCAATCTGAAGCCCATCTAACCTAAACTATTCCATTATCATCCATATGTTTATCCAATGACCATTTAAATGCCCTTAAAGTTGGCGAGTCTACTATTTTTGCAGGCAGGGCATTCCACGCCCTTACTACTCTCTGAGTAAAGAACCTACCTCTGACATCTGTCCTATATCTATCACCCCTCGATTTAAAGCTATGTCCCCTCATGCTAGCCATCACCATCCGAGGAAAAAGGCTCCCACTGTCCACCCTATCTAATCCTCTGATCATCTTGTATGTCTTTATCAAGTCACCTCTTAACCTTCTTCTCTCTAACGAAAACAGCCTCAAGACCCTCAGCCTTTCCTCATAAGACCTTCCCTCCATACCGGGCAACATCCTGGTAAATCTCTTCTGCACCCTTTCCAATGCTTCCACATCCTTCCTATAATGCGGTGACCAGAACTGTACGCAATACTCCAAGTGCGGCCGCACCAGAGTTTTGTACAGCTGCAACATGACCTCATGGCTCCGAAACTCAATCCCTCTACCAATAAAACCTAACATACTGTACGCCTTCTTAACAACACTATCAACCTGGGTGGCAACTTTCAGTGATCTATGCACATGGACACCGAGATCTTTCTGCTCATCCACACTACCAAGAATCTTACCATTAGCCCAGAAGAAAAGGAGTTGTACATTTTTAAATGATGTGATATTCAGATTGTTGATATCTAAAGTGACTTGGGCTCCTTGTTCACAAGTCATTAAAAGCCAGCATGAAGAAGCAGCAAGCTATTAGCAAGGCACTGGTACATTGACCTCCATTACAAAGGGGAGGAGTCACAATGTCTTGCTGAACTTGAATAGCTAGGCACAAACTGCACATAGGTTTGAGGGAATATTGCTACAAGACGCTATCTGAGGGTAAGGGAAGACAGATGATGAGAAATTCCTTCATTCTGAGAGATATAAATCCTTCACCCCATGGGGCTGTGTATTATCAGTTTCAGTATATTCAAGGCTATTTTTCCTTTACCCACTTCTCTGAATTTCTGTGCTGTTTGCTGCTGTTAAATTTACATTCTCCTTCTCTCTCCCAATTCTTTCCGTCTGTTTAGTTTAATAGATAATGTTTCAATGACAGATAGAATCATACAGCACTGGTGAAGGTCAGTTAGTGCATTATGCTTGGTCTCTGCAACAGTTACCTAATTTGTTCTAGTCTTCTGCTGTGAACCCCTAGCATTTCTTTATCGAGCATCTATTCAATTCCATTTTGGAAGTTACTATTGAATTTGATTCCAATCACCTTTCAGCCAACCTGATCCAAATCTCATATCAAGACAACGAAGCATTTGACTTTCAGCTTTCAACTTTTTTGCCAAAAGACCAAACTGTTTCTCTCAGTTCTCCACAAAAGTAAATTTCCTCATAAATGTTCTCTACTCCCAAACTAAGTCCTGGGCACCAGTTCCAAGATAAAACCAGAATGGAGCATGACAATCTGGCTGAGACATAACTGGTGATTTACAAATCTTTATCAGAACATCCTTGATTTTGAACTCTGTGCCTATGTTTATCATGCTTAAGATCTTGTTTGTGATTTGGACAAATGTATCGACTTGTTGATTCAAGATTTATGTATGTACCTCAGCATGAGCAACAGTGACCACATAGAACAAAGAACAAAGAACAAAGAAAGTTACAGTACAGGAACAGGCCCTTCGGCCCTCCAAGCCTGCACCGACACGCTGCCCATCACAAATAAAACCCCCTATCCTTCTGGGGACTGTATCCCTCTATTCCCATCCAAATAATGTATTTGTCCAGACACCCTTCAAAAGTCACTATAGTATCTGTTTCCAGTACCTCCCCCGGCAGCAAGTTCCAGGCACCCACCACCCTCTGTGTAAAAAACTTGCCTCGTACATCACCTTTAAACCTTGCCCCTCGCACCTTAAACCCATCTCCCCTGGTAACTGACTCTTCCACCCTGGGAAAAAGCTTCTGACTGTCCAGTCTGTCTATGCCCTTCATAATCTTGTAGACCTCTATCAGGTCACCCCTCAACTTCCGTTGTTCCAGTGAGAACAACCCAAGTTTCTCTAACGTCTCCTCATAGCTAATGCCCTCCATACCAGACAACATCCTGGTAAATCTTTTCTGTACCCTCTCCTTCTGGTAGTGTGGTGACCAGAATTGAACACAATATTCCAAACGCGGCCTAACTAAGGTTCTATAAAACTGCAACATTACCTGCCAATTTTTAAACTCAATGCCCTGACCGATGAAGGCAACCGTGCCATATGCCTTGTTGACTACCTTCTCCACCTGCGTTGCCACTTTCAGTGGCCTGTGTACCTGTACAGCCAGATCCCTCTGCCTATCAGTACTGTTAAGGGTTCTGCCATTTACTGTATATTTTTCAATTGGATTAGACCTTCCAAAATGCATTACCTCACATTTGTCCAGATTAAACTCCATCTGCCATCTTTCTGCCCAAGTCACCAACTGATCTATATCCAGCTGTATCCTTTGACGGCCCTCATCGCTATCCTCAATTCCCACCAACCTTTGTGTCATTGGCAAACTTACTAATCAGACCAGTTACATTTTTCTCCAAATCATTTATATATGTTACAAATAGCAAAGGTCCCAACACTGATCCCTGAAGAACGCCACCAGTCACAGCCCTTCATTAAGAAACACACCCTTCCACTGCTACCCTCTGTCTTCTATGACTGAGCCATCCATCTTGCAAGCTCACCTCTGACCCCACGCGACTTTACCTTCTATATCAGCCTGCCATGAGGGACCTTGTCAAAGGCCTTACTGAAATAAGACATCTGCGGTAAGTGTCTGCAGCTCCAGAGTTGATGAGCTAGAATTAGAGCTTCAGACACTGTCGCACATCTGGGAAGGGGAGAGTTGCTTTGATGCTGTCTTCCAGGCAAACACACTTAAAGCTTAAATATTTCAAAATTGACCAGTGGTCAGGGACAGAAAGGTGTGACAATAAGTGAGATAGGTAAATGGAGGTAAATGGAGCATTGGAGGAGCCCCAGTCCTTAACCTTGTCCACGAGGTATGAGATACTTGCTTCCTGTATGGATGAGGAAAGAGTCTGCAGGGAGGAAGATCAAATGAACCTTGATCCAAGAAGCCACTCAAGCAGAGAAAAACACAAGGAAAAGTGATAGTGGTAGAGGATTCTTTAATTAGGGAGACAGATAGCAACCTTCATGAGCAGGATTGAGAGTCCTGCATGATATGTTGCCAACCTGGAGCCAAGGTGAAGGACATATTGAGTCGACTTGAAAACATACTGGAGAAGTGGGGGTGGAAAGATTCAGTTGTTGTGGTCCATGTTAGCACCAATAACATGGACAATTGTAAGTAAGAGGTTGTGTTTGGGAAACATCAGAATCATAGAATAGAATCATAAAATCCCTACAGTATGGAAAGAGGCCATTCGGCACATTGGGTCTGCACCGACACCACCCTATCCCCATGACCCTATGTTTACGGTGACTAATCCACCAAGCAATTTAGCATGACCAATCCACTTAGTCTGCACATCTTTGATTGTGTGAGGAAACCAGAGTACCCGTAGAAACCCATGCAGACATGGGGAGAATGTGCAAACTCCACACAGTCACCCGAGGCTAGAATCAAACCTGAGTCCCTGGCACTGTGAGACAGTGAGTTCATAGAATAGAATCCTTACAGTGTGGAAACAGGCCTTTCGGCCCAACAAGTCCACACTGACCCTCAGAGCATCTCACCCAGACCCATCCCCCTTTTACCCACCTAATCTACACATCCCTAAACACTATGGGCAATTTAGCATGGCCAATCCACCTAGCCTGCACATCTTTGGACTGTGGGAGGAAACCGGAGCACAGGGAGAATTAGCGACGAAATTAAAAATACAGGACGTCAATAGTTGTAATCTCTGGATTATTACCTATAAAACATGCAAATTAGCAGAGAGATTAGAAGATTAGGGAAATAAACACTGGCTAAAGGAATGGTGTGGGAAGGAGAGGTTCTATTTCATGGGGCACTAGCATCAGTGTTGGGACAGGAGGGAACTGTACTGTCAGGATGGTTCCACCCAAAACAATCAGAGACCAGGATCCTAGTGGAAAAGCTAAAGAGGGTGGACACAGGCACTTTAGACAAGTTAAAAGGCTGGGGTTTGGTTGTGGGGGGAGGACCTCAGGAGAGGTTATTAAAATTTTCAGAATAAGCAATAAAACGGGGTAAGGGAAGGATCAGGAATCTAATTTCAGGCACAGCAGATAAGGGGACAACTATAAGAAGGGGTCAGTCAACACAGGACAAAGGGTTTTGCACTTAAATGCATGCAGTATATGAAGAAAATGAGCTCGTAGCACAGGTTGAAATTTGCAGGTACAATGTTGTAGGTATCACATAAACGTGGCTGCAAGGTGATCAGGGCTGGGAACTAAATATCCAAGGATACACATCCTGTCAAAAGGACAGGCAGATGGGCAGGGAGAGCAGTGGTGCCATGTTAGTGAGAAATGAAATCAATAGCAAGAGTCAGAAGGCATAGAATCTGTGTGGGTTGTTGAGAAACGGCAAAAGGGAAGAAACCCTGACAGGAGTTAGGTACAGACTTCCTAACAGTAGTCAGGATGTGGGGAAGAAAATAAATCAGGAGCTAGAAAAGGCATGTAAGAAAGGCATAATTAAAATAACCATGGGTGCTTTCAATGTGCAGGTGGACTGGGAATATCAGGTTGGCAGTGGATCCCAAGAAAAGGAATTAATGGAATATGTAGAGTTGTAGTTTGTGATCAGTAATTTGCTGATTTTTAGGTGGCTCAAATCAACCCCAGATCCATGGTTCGGACACTGGACTTATTTCGGAATGTGAAATGAAGAAGGCAGTAGACAGGTATTTCCGGGCATTTATTAAATACAAAAGGTAAGTATAATACAAGAAATTAAAGGAAAATGAAATAAATTGTGAAATTAATACAACTATACAGAAGACAGTAATTAAGTACACTTAAAAATTTAAACACAGATTAAACACTATTGGAACATAAACAGCCGTTTTAATCACAGACACTTTAATGAGGCTTCATACTGTTGGGTTCCCGGCGCTGTCACCACCTGTCTTCCACTCCCTACTAGGTAAGTTTGGTACTTTGGGGTCTTGAAAGTTTCAGCTCACCACTGAGGAAAATACACTTTTAAATTGCGTCCGGATGCTGAGATTCTTGCCGTCGGTTCTCTTGCTCAGAACAGGCCTATGTCTCAATTGTAATATCATTACCTCTGATCCCAGCTTCTCCCTCTTGTTCGGATAGTGCTTGGTTGGCTTCCCTCCTCTTGGTTGGACTTTGTTGCGATGATGCTCTTGGCTTGTCTTCCCGAATCAGCTTCTCTATTCAGCCTCTGTGGTTCTTCGTTCCGAAGCTGCTTGTTGGGGCTGGAAGCCTGCGGAGAAGCTGTTCTCTGCAGAAGCTTGTTGTTGATAAAAACAAAAGCTCTCTCACAGGTAAGATCAGGGCTAGCAGTTATACAGACTATGTGCCCCATTATCTCATCTCAGATCTGTATTGCCACTGTGTTTCTCTTTGAGGTCAATTGACTTCCTGATAATTAAGAGTATGTTTGAAAGTATTTTGATTGAAGTTGAATGTCCAGTGTCACTGAGGCTCCAAATTGTCTGTGTTGGGTAGCCTGAGGAGTAAAGGTTTGTTCCGATCCAGAGTGTTCAGTTTAGGTTGTTCTCTTAGAGTGGAGGTGTAAATTGGTGAACAAAATCCCAGACAGAAATCTTTTTGCTCTGTGCGTATTTGTTACAGCCTGAGCTCAGGATTTTGTCCAGTATTTTAAATGATGGGAATTTTTGCACATTCCTACAAACGTCTGCAAAGTAGTTTTTCGGAGCAGTTTGTGGTAAGCCCACTAGTGAACGAGCAGTTCTCAATTTGGTGATGTTCAATGAGGCAAACATGATTAGGGAGCTTAAGACGAAGGAACCCCTAGGAGGTGGTAACCATAATATGATAAAATTCATCCTGCAATTTAAGAGGGAGAAGCTGGAATCAGATGTAACGATATTACAATTGAGTAAAGGTAACTACAAAGACATGAGGGGGGAGTTTGCCAGAGTTGATAGGAAGGGGAGACTAGCAGGGAGGGCAGTGGAGCAGCGATGGCATGCATTTTGGCAGTAATTCGAGATGCACAGCAGAAATTCATCCCAAGGAAGAAGAAACAAGCCCACCATGGCTGACAAGTGAACTCAGAGACAGCATAAAAAAGCTTACAATGTGGTGAAGATTAATGGGAAGCCAGAAGCCTTTAAGAACCAGCAGAGGATGACTTAAGAAAGCAATAAAGGGGGAGAAGATGAAAAATGAGAACAAATTAGTTAGTCAAACAAAAGAAAATAAAGAGTTTTTTTTCGATGTACATAAGTTAAGGGAGAGTCAAGAGTGGACATTGGGCCACTGGAAAATAAGGCTGGTGAAGTAGTAATGGGGAACAAGGAAATGGTGGATGAACTGAATAGGTACTTTGCATCAATTTTCACAGTGGAAGATACCAATCGCACACAGAACTTCAAGACAGTCTGGGGACAGGGATGAGTGTAGTAGCCTTCACATGGAGAAGGTGCTGGGGAAGCTGAAAGGTGTGAAGGTGGATAAATTACCCGGATCAGATGGACCACCCCACAGTTCTGAAGGGATGGCTGAGAAGATTACAGAGATTTTGGTGGTGATCTTTCAGGAATAACTGGAGTGATGGAAGGTCCCAGTGGACTGAAAAATTGTTGAAGTAACACTCCTGTTTAAGAAGGGAAGGACGCAGCAGATAGGAAACTATAGGCCGGTTAGCCTGGCCTCGGTTGTTCGTAAGATTTTACAGTCCATTATTAAGGCTGAGATTGCGGCATACTTGGAAGTGCATAGAAAAACAAGGTTGAGTCAGTATGGCACTGACAAGGGGAGGTCATGCCTGACAAATCTGTTTGAATTCTTTGAGGAGATAACATATAAGTTAGACAAAGGACAACCAGTGGAAATGACTTGTTTGGATTTCCAGAAGGCCTTTGACACAGGAGGCTGCTAAATAAGATAAAAGCCCACAGTGTTAGAGGCAAGGTTCTGGCATGGATAGAGGATTGGCTGACTGGCTATTTTCTAAATGGGGAAGGGCTTTGGAAATTTGAAACACAAAGGGACTTGGGAGTCCTAGTTCAGGATTCTCTTGAGGTTAACCTGCAAGTTCAGTTGGCAGTTAGGAAGGCAATGTTACATTCATTTCAAGAATACAAGAGCAGAGATGTACTGCTAAGGCTATATAAGGCTCTGGTCAGGCAGCCTTTGGAATATTGTGAGCAATTTTGGGCCCTGTATCCTAGGAAGGATGCACAGGCCTTGTAGGGAGTCTAGAGGAGGTTTACAAGAATGATTCAGAGATGAAGTTCTTGTCATATGAGGAGCAGTTGGGGATTCTTGGTCTGTACTTGATAGAGTTTAGAAGGCTGAGCAGGGGATCTCATTGAAACTACTGAGAGACCTGGATAGGGTGGACGTGGAGAAGATATCTCCACCAGTAGGAGAGACTAGGACACGAAGGCACAGCCTCAGAATGACGGGTCAACGTTTTAGAACTGAGATGAGGAGGAATTTCCTCAGAGGGTGATTTATCTGTGGAATTCATTGCCACAGAAGGCTGAGGAGGCCAAAACATTGAATGAATTCTTGATTAGTAAGGGGATCAAAGATCATAGGGAGAAAGCAGGAGGTTGGTTGTGTAACATACCAGCCATGATTGAATGGCAGAGCAGTGGCTGGGCTGAATGGCCTAATTCTGCTCCAATATCTTATGATCTTATGATAAGCGTACCCTTTAGACATGAACCCTTCAGATTATATCAGCAGTCCTGATATTCCCCAGTCTTCCAACCAAAACGCATCACTTTCACAAATTGGTATAAACTTCATTAGTCCCATGGCTGCCCAGTCCTCTGGCACCACTCCCAGTTCAAAGGGATTTCACAGACAGGGATTTGAGCATTGACTATTTCTACCCACAACCCAAGATGTATCACATCTGGATCAGGTGACTTTTAGAAACCTTTTAAGCGTCCTCTCTTTATGGACATGCATCATACCTAATATCAGTTGTTATTGTATCCTATATCTGTTCTTATCCTGTTCAATAACTTCTTATCATAGCCAATACCTGTTCTTTTCCCATATGAAATCTGTTCTTTTCCTATCCAATATATATAAATTTAAAAATCCAATAGCATGTATTTGTAGAAAAGGAAATGCTTTTCTACCCAAGATCCTGGCCAATATCTATCATTTACCCAACTGCATGAGAACAGATTATACAGTCATTATCTCTGTGCTGTTTAAGAGATCTTTCTGTGTACAAATTGGTTGCTTTGTTTCCTTACTTTGCAACTACGATGACAGCCTGGAATTTCTCTACCAGGATGGGCAACAGAGGGTATGAAATTTCCAGATCACTGCATCTGTTCTGGGACAGGATGGTGGGGTCAGCATGGTGACCCCCTGCTTCCAGATGCAGATCA
The DNA here is from genome assembly GCF_021869965.1 of Rhincodon typus. Classification (NCBI taxonomy): domain Eukaryota; kingdom Metazoa; phylum Chordata; class Chondrichthyes; order Orectolobiformes; family Rhincodontidae; genus Rhincodon; species Rhincodon typus. Next base: position 3,629,798 of record NC_063338.1, read on the forward strand.
GAAGTGAGGGTAGGCCTGCTGAGTACAAGGGGACAATCTGAAAGTCTCGCCTCAATTCTAGGAACTTTTTCCCAGTTGTGTGAAACATTAGGCTTTCTAACCCTTACCCATCACCTACTCCACATGTCCACATACTCTATCGCACTGTAACTTATGAAACGCTCCACAGCCTTTTCTCTCACAAGGTCCATGCCAACCTATCTACTAAGCACCATCGGCAGCTCCAGGAGCCATGTTTAGATGAAATAACGTTGTAAATATCTATTGCAGAGTTCATGTTATAAAGAGTCCCATTCATGAAAGTGCATTTAAATTCCCTTAAGTATTTAAACCTTCACTAAAACAAACACACTTTATAACTCTTCATCAAAGACAGCTAATCATTTAATAACCTATTTGAGCTGTCAATCAAGCTGTGAACATAATCCCCCCTGCATCACTGTGTTAATGAAAGGTTATGGAAGTCAGACAGCCCTAAAATGATTGTACAAGAGGTCATGTCAACAAACAGCTAATGAAGCTACTAGAACAGATTTTTTCCAATCTTCACAGATATAGGCACACAGTTTATTTCAACCTTTAAATGCTGACCATTAAAATAATTTGACAGTTCTATAGAGAATTCTACTATCTCTTCTAGAGCATTTGCAACTTCATTAAATGTTTGTAACTGCCCCATTGTGAGATAAGAAGCTTGTTGCAGCAAAACTGGGGTATGTTTGAATTCAGTACTGAGTCCAAAAGGCCTTGCCAAGTTCAAGGTTTCCATATGTATGTGCCATGACCACCCCTTGTGTATTCATCTAACCCATTCCCTGAAAAAGTGGGATCAGTTGGAAATGGGGATGGAAATTTAAGATTGGGTCTCGGCCTTCATTTTGGAAGGTCCCCAGAAAATCCAGGTCTACATTTCAAAACTGCTGCATTGATTGTCAGGTGCTTTTGGACCTTGTGAACTTGTGAAAGATGATATATGAATGCACATTATTTGTCTCTTATCATTTATCCTCAACACTACCAAATCAGATGAAGTGACGATGATCTCATCGCAGTGTGGGATAACGTGCTATACACAAACAGGCTCAAATGTTCATCTACAAAATCATTAACAACTCTTCACAAATAATTCATTCTGAGTTGCTATGAGCCTTTCTGAAGGCACTTCCTAATTACAAGTCTGTTCATTGTCGGGGTTTGGGAGGGAAATGATATAAGGAGTGGCATTCTTCTGTCAACAAATAAGACTTGGAAATTATAAAGACTGTAGATGCTGTAAATCGGAAATTGCTGGGAAAATCAGTAGGTCTGCCAACATGTGTCGAGACAAAGGAGTGTTAATGTTTTGGGTTCAGTGACTTCTTCAGAACTGGAGAAAGTGTTCTGAAGGGTCACTGGATGCGAAATGAAGACTTTAATTATATTGGAAAGATTTGAGATTCAAATAGAAAATGTTCTCAAAATCGACAGTGGACTGGTTGATCTTTGAATCAAATGTCCTAAACATGTTACTCATGATATTTACAAAATATGTCCTCATCACAGCATCAGTGCCTTCAGTGTTGTTGGGTCAAAATCCTGCAAATTCCCTCCCTAACAGCACTGTGGACTGCAGCAGTTCAAGAAGGCAGCTCAACACCACCTTCTCAAGAGCAACTAGGGATGGGCAATTAAAAGCTGGCCCAGCTAGTGATGCACACGAACCACGAGTGAATTAAAAAAAAACTAATCCTGCTTTTCTCAAATTGAACAGTACATTTCAAGGAAAAGTCAATGAAAGGGAATAGATAAATGCTTCATCTAAGAGACAATGTGATGCGTTTTAAGAGGGGATGAAGAAAAATGAAGGAAAAGCAATTAGAGGGATTAGTATCTGAACACTTGGCAGATTGTTGTTCCTGTCAAACCATTCCTGATGGGGCTGTCAAAACCCCTGAAACCCCAGCCACACTTGCCCATTGTTCTGAATGAGAGGGCAAGTGCTAAGGTGACCAGTCAGGAGGCTGGCTTGGCTCCCGACAACTGCAGACTGAAGAGCCTGATTTAACCTCAAAGCCGATGGGAAGTCCTGCCCCGTTAAGTGTCTCCTTTCTAATTTCACTCATAATCAATTCTACACTTTGGATAAGCATCCTGGCTGTCTCAAGAAATTCAGGCCGGTTGACTGATGTCCTTTTTACTTAAGTGCCACCTCATGGCTAATATGAACACTGTTTAATCTCAGCCGTTGAGACGTAGTGATTGAATGCTCCAGCTGTTATTCTTCTGGGACTTGGCAGCAAGTAACATCGTGTAACCTCACAACACTAGGATTACCCTTTCTGGGTTAAATACTGGGAACTAGAAATGTGATGCCAGTTTAATAATACTCTCCTGCAGGAATCATTAATAGAATGTTAAGTAGTTCTTTCACTTTAATACTTAATGTCACCCTGCAGGAGCTGAGGAAGTATCATGCTCAGAGCAGCTGTTGACATGTGCTGAACCAGGGAAGTTCTTGGTTCTTGTGAAAATCATTGCAAAAATTTTATGACCTTTAGGCAAACACAAGTGAGCCAAATTCCCTATAAATGTGCCACTTGTGATGAATCATTATGTTTAAATCAAACTCATTTGACAATGATAGATAAACAGAGTAGTATATAGGATACAGTTGATATGCAGTACATTATAAACCAAGTGACAATCTTTAAGACAGTAATGCACAAATATATTTGTTTTAAATGCAAAACACAGCCAACAGCTAACAATTCCATTGGTTTATCTGTTTTTATTGCCACTACAATGTCTGTATATTCCATACATATTCTAGTTTGTTTTTCTTGCTATGAGGGTTGATGTATATACCATCATTTTATTGTAGTATCTTATTCATAGCTTTGTATAATATACTTATTTAACTGATATTTGATGCATCAGAACATGTATTAATTTAATAACTTTACCAGTTATGATTAAAAATTTTCTCCTGTATTTTATTATATAATGGAACCTCAATAATATGCAAAGAAACACCACTGCAGTGTCAAGTTTAATGGGTTTGAAGCAGAGAGCAAAATTGTTTCCAGCGAAAAGAGGTTTTAGAACCAAATCATGGGTAGTGGAGTTAGAAGTCAGTTTTCTTATTATTCATTCATGGGACATAGGTGTTGCTGCCTGGGCCTAGTTGCCATTGAGAAGGTGGTGGTGAGCTGCATTCTTGAACCATTACAGTCGATATGATGTAGGTAGACCCATAACACAGTTAGAGAGGGAATTCTGGGATTTTGTCCCAGTGACAGTGAAGGAATGGCAATATATTTCAAAGTCAGGATGGCTAGTGGCTTGGAGGGGAACTTGCAGGTGACAGCGTTCCTCTGCGGGTTCAGTCTACATATAGACTGGGTAAACGAATTGAGCTCTAAAAGTATGGACAACAAGTTTCTGGACTATGTTAAAGATAATTTTCTGGGGCAGGATGTTAAGGTGCCAACTAGAGGACATGCTGTTTTAGATCTACTAATATGTAATAAAAAGGGCTAATTAAGAATTCTGTCGTAAAAGAAGTTCTTTTTTCACAGAACCCCTACAGTGTGGAACAGGCCCTTCAGCCCAACAAGTGCACACCGACCCTCAGAGCATCCCACCAGACCCATCCCCCTATAACCTACCTAATCAACACATCCCTGAACACTATGGGCAATTTAGCATGGTCAACCCCCCTAGCCTGAACATTTTTAGACTGTGGGAAGAAACAGGAGCAAACCCACCCAGACATGGGGAGAATGTGCAAACTTCACACAGACAGTCGCCTGAGGGTAGAATTGAATCTGGATTCCTGGCACTGTGAGGCAGCAGTGCTAACCACTGAGTCACCGTGCCGCGGGGATGAGTGACCACAATATGATAGAATTTTACACGATGTTTGAAAGTGAGGTAATTCAATCTGAAGCAAGGATGTTACATTTCATAGATCATAGAATCCCTACAGTGTGGAAACAAGCCTTTCGGCCCAACAAGTCCACACCGACCCTCAGACATCCCACCCAGAGCCATCCCCCTATAACCCACCTAATCTACATATCCCTGAACACTATGGGCAATTTAGCATGGCCAATCCACCCAGCCTGCACATCTTTGGACTGTGGGAGGAAACCCGAGCACCTGGAGGAAACCCACACAGACACAGAGAGGACGTGTAAATTCACACAGACAGTCACCCGAGGGTGGAATTGAGAGGCAGCAGTGCTAACCACTGAGCCACTGTGCTGCCCTAATTGGCTGAGGTGGATTGGGAAAATTAATTAAAAGGCATGATTGTACACAGGCATTTATAGGACCTATTGCCTGATTTACAGCAACTTTATATTCCTTCATGGTGCAAAAACTCAAAAAACTTCTGTCAACTATCGGTAACAATGGAAGTTAAGGATTGCATAAGATTAAAAGAAATAAAATTTCCAGAAATAATAGCAATTCTGAGGATTATAAGGTTATGAGAAAACAACAAAGGAGGACCAAGAAACTGGTAAAGAAAGGGAGAATAGAATGTAAATACAATTTAGCAAAAACCAGAATAAACTGTTAAAGCTCGTATAAGTATGTAATAGGAAAGCTTTTGGCTAAATGAATTTGAAGTCATTATGGCAGAGTCAAGAGAATATATAATTGTCACTGAAAACTAATATGCACGTGCAGCAAACTGTTAGAAAGGCTAATGAAATGTTAGCCTTTATTTACGAGAGATTTTGAGTACAGGAAAAGGGAAGTCTTGCTTCAATTGTATAGGAGCTTGGTGAAACTGCATCTGGAATACAGTGTGCAGTTTTGGTCTCCTTATCTCGGGAAAGGTATTATTTTCTTAGAAGGAATGCAATGAAAGGTCATCAGACTTGTTCCTGGGATGGCGAGACTGTCCTTTGAAGAGAGATTAAGCAAACTGGGCCTGTATTCTCTCAAATTTGGAAGAATGCAAGATGATCTCATTGAAGCTTACAATGTACCTAAAGGGATTAGACAGGGTCAATGTAGACATACCGTTTTGCCCAGTTAGGGTGTCTAGATCCAGAGGGGGATGCCACTAGGTCTGAGATGAGGAGAAGTCATTTTACTCAGTGGCTTGTAGAGATTGATAGATTTCTCATTACCAATGGTTGACATGGCTCTGGAGATGGAGTGGGTAAAAGGCGTTGACGTGTTCAATCAGCCATAGACTAGATGGGCTGAATTAACTCCTTTCCTGTGTTCCTAAATGGCTGAGTTGGATTGATCCTGTTTTTGTGTACAGGACATATCCAGGCAATTTACCACACTGTCGGGTCAATGCCATATCTGTACTGAAACAGCTTGGCTAGGGGCAAAGTTAGTTCTAGAGCACAAGTTTTTGATTCTATTTCCAGAGTGTTATCAGAGCCCTTAGCCTTTACAGTATCTAGTACCTCCAACTGTTTCTGAATGAATAGAATTGGCCACTTGTATCATTTGCTGATGCTGGGGACTTGTGGAGGAGGTGAATGCTTTAGCCTTACCTTTTGCACTGATGTACTGGGCTCTCCCATTGTTGAGACTGGAGATATTTGCGTGGCTTCCTCCTCCTCCAGTGAGTTGCTTACTTGTCCATTATCATTCGTGACTGGATGCAGCAGGACTACAGAGCTTAGATCTGATTGGTTGGTTGTGGAACCATTTGATTAATTCATTGTTGGTTGGTAAATGATTTGAAAGCAAACAGGAAGACTCTTTCCGAAGAAGAGTCCTGACCTGAGTCATCAACTTTCCTGCTCCCGCAAAGAGCAAAGAACAAAGAACAAAGAAAATTACAGCACAGGAACAGGCTCTTTGGACCTCCAATCCTGCGCCAATCCAGATCCTCTATCTAAACCTGTCGCCTATTTTCCAAGGATCTGTATCCCTCTGCTCCCTGCCCATTCATGTATCTGTCTAGATACATCTTAAATGATGCTATTGTGCCCGCCTCTACCACCTCCATTGGCAACGCGTTCCAGGCACCCACCACCCTCTGCGTAAAGAACTTTCCACGCATATCTCCCTTAAACTTTTCCGCTCTCACCTTGAAATCGTGACCCCTAGTAATTGAGTCCCCCACTCTGGGAAAAAGCTTCTTGCTATCCACCCTGTCTATACCTCTCATGATTTTGTAGACCTCAATCAGGTCCCCCCTCAACTTCCGTCTTTCTAATGTAAATAATCCTAATCTACTCAACCTCTCTTCATAGCTAGCGCCCTCCATACCAGGCAACATCCTGGTGAACCTCCTCTGCACCCTCTCCAAAGCATCCACATCCTTTTGGTAATGTGGCGACCAGAACTGTATGCAGTATTCCAAATGTGGTCGAACCAAAGTCCTATACAACTGCAACATGACCTGCCAACTCTTGCACTCAATACCCCGTCCGATGAATGAAAGCATGCCGTATGCCTTCTTGACCACTCTATCCACCTGCATTGCCACCTTCAGGATACAATGGACCTGAACACCCAGATCTCTCTGTGCATCAATCTTCCCCAGGGCTTTTCCATTTACCGTATAGTTCGCTCTTGAATTAGATCTCTCCAAAATGCATCACCTCGCATTTGCCTGGATTGAACTCCATCTGCCATTTCTCCGCCCAACTCTCCAATCTATCTATATTCTGCTGCATTCTCCGACAGTCCCCTTCACTATCTGCTACTCCACCAATCTTAGTGTCATCTGCAAACTTGCTAATCAGACCATCTATACCTTCTTCCAGACCATTTATGTATATCACATCCTCTGATGCTGCATGGCCTGCTGTGCTCCTCCAGCTCCACACTGTGTTATCTCTGACTCCAGCATCTGCAGTTCTTACTATCTCTCATGAAGACTACAGAAACTTGATTGTACATATCTTGCTTCCAAAGCTCCTGAATGATGTGTAGGATTTCACTTCAATTTCACTGTTAAAAAAAAAGTGTAATCTATTGGAAAACTATATCCAATAAACTTTTCAAGTAGGGTTTCGACAGTATGTCACAACATAATTTACTTGGTGATCTCTGTAGGATTTTCTGACCCTGGGATAGATAAAGAATTGGTCATATTGTTGAAAGCACAGGGTTATGACTGGTAAGTGCGCAGTTACAGAAATCTGACAGCAATCAACAATGAGACTTGTTTTGTTAACATGACTGGATTCAGTTCAGGGAAGTTTATTGTTAGCGCAATGATTTGTGCCAGTGTTAACAGCTTGAACGAGGACAAATAACAGCAACTGAGGCAGGTCTGATGGGGAAGTGGCTCCCTGTATGGAAGATGACATTTAACAGAGATGTGGATATGGAAAAATGTCAAGCATGTGCAGAGTGCACAGTTTTCCATGTACCTGACAGGGGGGAAAGTACAAAGAGGTTATTGTGCAGGAGTCTGTAATGTTAATGCTGATGGGGTATGGTTATGGTTATGGTAAAGGTAAACATAGAGTGTGAGAATGCATAATGAGGATGTCCCAGTATAAAATGAGAGCACCATTGTCTCCATAGACAATGCCTTGATTTAGGCTTCTTTTAAAAAACTAGGCCCCATTTGATTTAATTGTATGTTGAAGAATACAGAACCCTTGATAACCTACCAGAACAATACTGAATTTAAAATCTCTTTGTTCTAATAGGCTGCAATAGTAAGGCCTTTACAAAAAGCATAGATTTCAAGATTTGAAAGAGGTGTTTAAAATAATGAATGTGTCTGGTATCGAGTCACCAGGTCACCCTTTATTTCTTTGTGCACAGTACACTGGCTGTGGCCAGCCTGCTCAGAGTCAGTCCCTAATCTAAGCAGATTCTAAATCTCCTGTTAATATTGGTCAGCCAGGGCTTCTTGATTGGATCAGGCTAACAACCCCAATCAAGAATCTTGTAGTCAACAATATCCGCCTGGTTCCAATCACTACATCCCTCCACAGTGCACCACCTCCCCCCCCAACCCCCAAGTCAAGGGAAGTAGGCCTGGTCTTTCTCTTGTAACTTTTCCTGCGACATTTTCACACAGGTCCAATTCCTCTGACTCAGTCTCTGACAAAGACGGTGTATACTGGACCGTAGATGTCTCTTGTGTCTGGAACATCTTGGGAGACTTTCCTCCTCTTCTTCCGGCAATAATGGTATTGAGGCTGCATTTATCTCGAGCTCTGAGGTTTCCTCGACATTAGACAGAGGGGGAGAACCTACGGTTTCTGACAGCCTTTCTGGCTGTTCTGAGGGGCCAGATATGCTTTGTTCCTACCCCATTTGCAAGGTAATAGCTTTCAGGTGATCCACATTCTTGTTCAGGACTGTATCACCTACCCAAACTTGTAAGTCACAGGACCTGACCTCACATCAGCCTCGTCTCATACTCAAATAGGTCCATTTCCATGGTTGCGGCATTAAACATCATCCATGAATTAAATTGTTCTCTGTCGCTTAGACGAGGCATGTGGCCAGCATTGGTGTTCGTGCTGCTGTTTCACCCTCCCCCCCGGGACTGGGAAATATTTGAATTCCCTGCTGGTAAATGACATCCCATTGTCTGTGACCAATACTTCTGGGAGTCTGTGTATCGTGAACAATGCTTGCAGCTTCTCAATCATCATCCCTGAGTTTGCCGAATGAACTTTATGCATATCCAACCACTATGAATGGGCATCCATAATGACCAGGAACACTGAGCCCATGAAACGACCGGCATAGTCAACACGCAGCTGAGTCCAGGGTTTTCCTGGCCGTTCCCACGAATGCGGGGCCTGCCGCCAATGGCAATTTTGGTCCTTATTGGCACTCCAGGCACTGCTACACTAACGAGGCTATGTTGGCATCCAACCCTGGCTACTAGACATAGCTTTTTGCTAGCTTCTTCATCTTAGAAACCTCTGGATGACCTTGGTGGAGTTCAAACAGTATCTGGAGGTGAGCTTTACTTGGGACAATCACTCTTGCTCCCCATAGTAATATACCATCCTCTACAGTGATCTGATCTTAACGGATCCAGGAAGGTTTCAACCCTGGTTGCAATGCCCCTTCTGTCTCCCCCATCACCACCAACTGTTTTAGTTTTGCAAGGACAGGATCCTTTTGTGTCTTCTGTCGGATACTGTCAGCGATGACTGGAAGGATGTCCAGGAAGTTTAAAACCAGAATGGACTCTTCAAGGGGAGGCACCACTGGTGGAGTATTTGCCAATGGGAGGCAGTTCAAGGCATCCGCATTAGCCACTTGGGTTTCTGGATGGTGTTCTAGCTTGTACTTGTATGCGCTGAGAATAAGGGTCCAGCACTGAATTCTACCGGTAGCTATAGGCTTCCATTTGAGAGACCCTACTGTAGCAAGGACCATTGGTTATATTTGCATCCACGACATTAACATAAATGGAACAACACCATGTGAGAAAAAAGTCCTGGCCAGTCTCTTTGTTTGTGAACATATTCATCGATGCCTGCTTGGAAAAGACAATGTGATAGTTGAGTCTGGATTGAATTGAATTGAATTGAATTTGTTCTATTGTCACATGTACTTAAACAAGTGCAGTGAAAAGTTTATAAGTTGTCACTTACAGTACCATCTCAGGTACAAAGATATCAAGGTACAGCTTCTTCAGTTACAGATTAGTTACAGTGTAACAATATCACCAGTACATGATGTCACCTTAGGTATAGAGTACCTAAGTACAATCCTTGGTTACAGAATAGTGAAATAAAAAAAAGTTACATTACAGCGATACACAGTACAACCATAGGTCAGAAAAACAAGCAGCAAAGTTAAAAAGACAAACATCACAGTCTGTCTCCCAAGGCCTCTCCACAGCAGACTAGCGCAGGGGCCTTCCAAGTGGATTGACCGCTGACCGTTACCACGCTCCACACTGGGCCACGTTCTGGACTGGGCCATGTTCCACACTGAGCCCCTGCTACTATGCTTTTTACTGTGCCACAGCCGCCACGCTCTGCCCTGAGCCGCTTCCCCCACTTCTTACCAGGCTGCTGGCGTCCCCGCTTCGAGTCGCTTGTCACTGGTGCCCCCGCTTCAGAGACCAGGGCCAGGCATCTGAGGCCAAGAGAAAGGAGGAAAACAGGGAGAAAAAAAGAAAAAGAAGAAAAAGGGCAGAGCGGACCAGCTCCATCTGGAGCGTCCTACTCCACTGCCACCTTACCGGAAGCCTGACCACAAACATCGAGATTGATTTGATGAAAACAATGAGGTAATCCAGAGTCCACTGGGGTAGAAATACAGCCACTCCCAGAGTTTACCTCCGTGACAAGGTATGACTATCCAAGCACAATGATTCCTGAACATCCACGGGACTGTCCAATTCCAATTCAGAGAGAGGATAGACTTGGCTGAATCGGACAACAGATGAACTTTATTCAATTCTATGATGATTTGGAATCTATCCACAAGCCCCAGTCAATTGGTTTGTCACCAATATTCAATGCCAAAAAGGTCGACACTACTAACGAAAAATCCAGAAATATGGGCAAAGCATTTTAACCAACTCCTCATTCGGCCCATATCTATCAATGATGAAGCAATCAATTGGCTGCCACAGGTTGCCATCAAGTGTTTGCTTGGTGACCATCAAACCAATCCTTTAGATCAAGCGCAACAAAATTCTTGTCTGTTGGCAAAGCCCTGGGAGATGATATCTCAACTAAGAGCTGCAAGATTGGAGGTCAAGAAGCTCATTCAATTCAGTAAGTCTGTGGGAACTAGGACCTATTAAGCAGGGGACAAATTTGAATGCACTATCCACATCTACAAGTGGAATAGAAGTTACCATTCCTACAAGATCCTTTGAAGAATCTCACTCCTTTCCATAAGTGGCAATAGTTTAGGCAGAATCTCTCTAAAGCACCTCACGTTAATTCCTTGACTAGATTCTGCTGCCAGAGAATCAGAGCAGTTTCAGAAAAGGTCTTGTCACTGATATGATGTTTACATTTAGACAGTTCAGAATATCACATGACATCTACAGTCACCATGTATGCCAACTGAAACAAGGCCTTTGACACATTCTGTCATTAGCATCTTCAGAAGTTAATACAGAAATTCAGCCTCCCCGAGAATGGCTTGGCAGTTCCATGATGCCACTCTCAGACACGTCCTCTGGATGAAGAGGATCTTCAGATCTATCCCCAGTCATTAATGGTGTGAAACAGGCCAGTCAGCAAACACCAACTGAGAGGGAATCCACATCTTTAAAATGTATTTCTTTGCTTTTTGATATTGACCCTGCTTCAAAACAGAAGTTGAATTCTGGTTGGAAGATGCAGAGGAACATTGATCAGCACAGGCTTGTGCAGAAGCAGCATTGAGCTTGTGTGGAGAAATATTGCAGGAATATTGCTGAGGGGTGGGTGACTTGATTCTGATGCAAACGCCCGACCGTAGGACTGAGACATGGTGCAACTGGGAAGGGATGAAGTTGAGAGCTCCAGGCTGCTGAGGAGTTGCAGCCCTCACAGATTTTCCGGAGCAAGTGTCAGCTCAGTGAAGGCATCTGCTCTGTGAAGCAGGCAGCTTAGTAAAGGGTATGCTTTCAGCAAAAGTTATCTGCTAGAAAGCTGGGATTGAGCTGCTAATTAGAAGCTGGAGGCATGCCCTGTGAATCCAGGAGAGAATGGGCAACTGCAAGGTGATCCATACTTTAGGGAGGTCTGGGCTGGAGACTGTTTGTTCATAACCCCTTGCAGGCAGAAGAAGGAAGAGGGCAACCCAAGCTGAGTTGGAGCTGCTATTGAGGAAATCACTGGTTAGATCCTCAAAGCAAAGGAGCCAAAATTCTTTATGAGGACAGAGTTTAAGGGATTTTTGACTTTCAGTGATCACTGATGTTGCTGAGAAAATTTGTGGTGTCTACCTTATGTCTTATATATGAATGTGCAGTTTGTGGCTTGTTTGACTACATGTTTATTTTAATGTTTACTTTAATATTGGATGTTACAGTAGCATAGATAGTGGTCACCCTGGCTTTATGCCAGTGTAGAATTTCTTCTGTTTGTTTAAAACAGTGGAACTTTGGAGTTCCATTTTCTTGGTGAACATTTCACATTTTATCTTCTCTATAAAACGTCACCGAACCAAATTGTAACATGACTCTCTTCAGCAGGTTTTTCTCCACCGTGTTCCCCGGTGTGGTGATGATCCTGGTATCAAAACCGGATTTCGCATGGATAGGAATCTGGTACAACTGCAGGCAAAGACCAAGCATCTCTGGGTCATTCTTCATGACTTCCTATTTGGGGATGATCTTGCATGAACAGCTGGACTAGATCTGGACTTGTAACATGCCATGGACTTGCTTTTCAGTGCATGTGGCAAATTCAGGCCTTAATAAGTATGAAAATTAAAATAATGTACCACTGTACTCTGGGAAAGCCCTTTCTCAAGGCCAAGATTTCAGTTCATAGTCACCAAGGGTAGTTCTACAAGGAGGCTCAGAGAGCTTCACTTGGCAGTTAGGTCAGTGTCTGAGTCCTGGGAGAAGTTTATTCAGCATCTCTGCCCCTGCACAACCAAATAAATAATGGTGTGGCTTCCTTCTGAAGTAAGCACTGATCAAAAACAGAGAGCTAACACAAGGAAAAATAATCCTCATGTAGTAATTTGTCCAAAACTGAATCATCTGCAAAATCCTATCCTTTTTTTAGAATCCCTACAGTGTGGAAACAGGGCCTTTGGCCCAACAAGTCCACACTGATCCTTGCAGCATCCCACCCAGACCCTTCCCCCTAATCTACACATCCCTGAACACTACAGGTAATTTAACATGGCTAATCCACCTAGCCTGCAGATCTTTAGACTGTGGGAGGAAACCAGGGCACCTGGGGGAAACCCACACAGACATGGGGAGAATATGCAGACTCCACACAGACAGTTGCCCAAGGCTGGAATTGAACCTGGGTCCCTGGTGCTGTGAGGCTGCAGTGCTAACCACTGAGCCACCATGCCACCCCAACTTACAGCAGAACATTCTGGATGTAGTCACCTACTTATCTGTCACAACCGAGATGATCAAACATGGTCACTTTATGTTGAAAGACAAAGACAATGTGGAGATTTCTCAATCGCACTCAAAATCGTAAAGTTAAAGTAAATGGGAGAAACTACTCAGTGGTAAAAAGGAGTCAGCAAGTAGAAGACAGAAATTTATGTCAACTGACAGACAAAAAGAGATTTGTAATTCTTTTACATAGCATTGCCTGAAGGAGTGGTAGAAACAGATTCAATTTCAAGAGAAAATTGGATAAAGGTAATGACGTAGCTTTTTCCAAGGACATTACTGTTATCTCAGTGCAAAAACTATCACTTTAGTACGTCTCTCCCTTCCACCAATCTAACCTCAAGAGCTTTCTATCTTGGGGAAATTCAAGCAGGTCTGGCAACATCTGAGTAGAGAAAAAAAGAGTTAACGTTTCAAGTCCAGTTCAGCTCTGATGAAGGGTCACTGAACTTGAAACATTAACTCTGTTTCTCTCTCTACAGATGATGCCAGATGTGCTGAGCTTCTCCAGCACTTTCTGTTTTTGTTTCAGATCTCCAGCATCTGCAGTTCTTTGTTTTATTTGATTTAATTTGCTGTCTTAACTTGTCTGATGGGTGACCTTACAAGACCACCTGAAGCTCACTCTCTTGAAGGCCATGTTTCTCAATCCAGTCTTTTTCAAATCTCTTTGGAAAATCATAAATTTCCTTTGGTTTTTTTTCCCCCAGGGTTGAAGTTTCAATTACAGGGAAGCACTGGTTCAAGGTAAGAGGGCAAAAGTTTAAGGGAGATGTGTGAGGAAAGTTTTTCACTCAGAGAGTGGTAGGAGCCTGGAATGCACTGCCCGAGGAGGTGGTGGAAGCAGACACGTTGGCGACATTTAAGAGGCATCTAGATAGTTACGTAAATAGGGAGGGAATAGAGGAATACAGACCAAATAAGGGCAGAAGGTTTGTTTTTTAGTTTAGTCAAGGCATGATGATCGGCACAGGCTTGGAGGGCCGAAGGGCCTGTTCCTGCACTGTACTTTTGTTCGTTTTGTTCTCTTTTGTTATTGGTTTCAGTCTTATTTTGACTGCTTTTCTTCCCTTCACATTTCTAGCTGTCTCTCATCTTAGTTGTTAAGTATATTCAAGTCCGAGAGAGACTTTTAATCAGTTAGGGAGTCAAGGGTTATGAGGAAAAGGCAGGAAGGCGGAGTTCAGGATTATCAGTTCAGCTATGATCTCATTGAATTAGTGGAGCAGACTTGATGGGCTGAATGGCCTACTTCTGCTCCTATGTCGTATGATCACAGCTGAAATGGGGTGACATACATTTTGATTTCCGAATCTGGTTGCAAAATATCCAATTAATTTGACTAGGAAAGCCTTACTTCTTTTAGTTCTTTTATCAACCTTCTATCAATAATCCTCTGTTCCACTGTTACTCAAAACCACCAACATCAGAATGTTTCCACTGCCTCAAAGTTATCTATTTATCTATCAGACAGTATTCAGGGGGTTTCCTAGACAGTAACATGTGAATGTACCCCATACCCATGTACACCTGTGAATGTTCACTTTTGTTTCGACACTATTCCTTGTTTGTGAACTGTGTACCACTGCCCTCTATATATCGTATTCTGAACAGCATGATTCAGAAATTCCAAATGCCATTTAGAATGTTGTTCAAAGCATCCCATGGAATCGTCAATCTCAAGTAGATAGGGTGGTAAGAAGGTGTTTAACATGCTTGCCTTCATTGCTCAGACCTCTGAGTTTAGGAGTTGGGACATCATGTTGAGGTTGTACAAGACGTTGGTAAGGCCTCTTCTGGAGTACTGTGTGCAGTTCTGGTCATAATTAAGCTGGAGAGGGTTCAGAAAAGATTCACTATGCTGGGGATGGAGGTTTTGAGTTATAAGGAGAGGCTGGATTGCCTGGACATTTTTCACTGGCACATAGGAGGAGGAGGGATAATCTTATAGAGGTTTATAAGATCTTGAGGGGTGTAGATAAGATGAATGGGAGATGTCTTTTCCCAAGGGTTGGGGATTTCAAGACTAGGGGGTATATTTTAAAGGTGAGAGGAGAAAGATTTTAAAAGTTATGAGGGGCAACCTTTTTTACACAGAGTTGTTCGTGTGTGGAATGAACTTCCAGAGGAAGTGAAATGGGTCCATGCAGGCAGGTGGGACTAGTTTAGTTTGGGATTATGGTTGGCACGGACTGAAGGCTCTATTTCCGCATTGTATGATTCTATGACCTGACAATGCACAAGATGATCCAAACTCATCACAAGCATTTATCATCATCTCTCTGTGTCTGATAAACTAACTTCAAATGTGGATGGTACAATCCTACAAGGAATTGGCTGTACCTATTCTCAACCTCTCAATATGTTGCATTGGTAATGGGGAAGAGGGAGCTGTTTCAGTGTGACAAATTCCACTTAAACTGAGTTGGGACAAATCAAATAATTGGTAGCAAGCACGCATTTAAACAAATCAGCAAAGAAAATCTCTTAGCTCTAGAACAAAACACTATTTCTGTAAACAAAAATAGACAGCGAGAGTAACAAAGGCAATTAGTGATTAAGGTGATATCGTGAAACTTTAAATGGAAAGGGAGGTGTGGTTACTCTGTTGTTTAACCCACTGAGTCTATGTTTGATCTCTGCAACAATAATTGACCTAGTCCCTCTTCTTCACATCCCTGAAAGTATTTACACTTGAGTTGCTTACCCAATTCTCCTTTGAAAGACTCATTTGGATCTGCTTCCTCCACCCCATCACACAGTGCATTCCACATTACAACTCGCTGCACAGATCTCTTCATCCACAGTTTTGGAACTTTAGCAACTGGCTTCACTGTAGTGCAACTGTGAGATGGAGAGCAATGTGGATAACATTTATAGATGTAGTCACTCCACAGGTTAAATGTATATAAGGAAAGAGGGAGATAATAGGTGACATAATGCTTTTTCCATTGCAACAACTTGGCCAATTTGATAACTTGATTCAACCAGAGGGTGCTGATACGTTGCTTGTTTGCATTCTGGGACTGGACTTTGCAGCAGTATGGGTATGAAAACCATCCCTGGTAATCAGCAGGAACAAGAGCATCCAACCAGAGGATGTTGAGATATTGCTTCTTTGCAAAAAAGTCTGGCAACATTTCCTGAAGGTATTCGAGGAGAAGGGAGGTGAGGATCCCCTCTCTCTGTCTTGTCTGCGGCACCATTGTTTGTTCTCCCTGCACAGATGAGCCAGGTTGTGACAATCCATTTGTACAACTCCACATCCCAGCAGCAGATGTCCTGACCTTCCAGGGAATGTACGTGCAGCTTGATGGAGGCAGCAATGATGTAGTGGACCCCTTCAGAATCTGGACCAGCAAGCGGCAGGTCAAAGTGATGCTGAAGGTGGTCGCCAGTAGGAAAATCCTCGATTCATCCTCCAGCTTTGTGACCAGAGGGAAACGAGGCTGCCTGATGTATGTAGGGCAGTCTAGAGTGTGCTGAACCTGTGGGAGGGCAGGGACATGGCAGCAGACTGCAAAGTAACCCTCTGCAGGAACTGCAAACAGGACTAAGGACTGCAAGGAGTCCAAAAGCTGCAACCTGTATGGGGAAGCAAGCCGCCTATTTAAGGTCTGTCCAAGATGGGCTGTCGCCACATAAGCTCAGATGGCTGGAAGTGGCAGTGAGAGCTATGGACTCCCAAAGATCAGTAAGGTGCCACCTCCCAGCAGAAAAACTGAAATGAGGGGCGCCCAGAAGGAAAGACAGGATGTACAGGAGGAAAAGGTCACCAAGCGCGGAGGCATGATAACCGACCCAACCTTCACCTGAACAGAGAGAGTCAATGGAGGAGAAGGAAACGAAGGAGGCAGGGGGAGTGGATACCAGTGAGAAACAACCTGAAATGAAAAACACATTAGGTCACCAAAACCCCGCAACAAAACATAAAGAGGCAGCTGCATAATAGCTACACCAGCAGCTCCTCTGATGACGAAGATGAGCAGAGGAATGGCCATCAACAAAAAAAGAGACAAGAGTACCATGGGGGAGAAGGAGAGGAGCACCCCCCCCGCCCCCAACCTGTAAATGATGGACTTCCCAAGGGGCCCGGTGAAGCCCAACCTTCAGCCGTCCAGAACCACGGGGTACCCACTGCACCACAGTTCTGGGCAACCGGGAGCAGTGACGATCTGACAGTCCCTCTGTCAGACTCAGAACCAGACCCTGCTGGCTTCGTTCCCATCCCGATGATACCAGACATGGGCAAACCTTCCAGGGAGGAACTGGACAGTTACCTCAGTGTGGAGAGCGTCCAACAATTCACCCACATCATAGGGATGCAGGGAGCCCCCAGTGACAAGACTGTGGGTGAATGGACGTTGAGTAATTCTATAAACTGTTATAAATGGATGTTAAAATTGCCTGTGTTAACGTGTGTAGCAATAAATCTACCAAGTGATGTGTATTCATGTTGGCTTATTTGGCCAATGTCAAAGCAGACCTCCTGTTTGTGCAGGAGTGTGGGATTCCACACCTCAGTAGCTACAGGAGATGGTTGAGCTTATAAACCCAAGGACCTTTGTCTTGGTTGGGGGAAATGATAGCCGTTCCTCCGGCCTGGGTATTCTACTGCGAGGAGGCAATGTCACCATCACTGAGGTTAAGGGGGTGATGGGCGGTGCCTCCTCATAGCAGTCATTATATACAGGAATGGTCCACTGAGACTAATTAACGTGTACTCCCTGGTGGTAAAGAGTGAGTGGCTGGCCGTTTTGCAGCAGCTCCCACTGCTGGCGACATCCAGGCCAGTCATTCTGGCCAGAGACTTCAACTGCATCATCGATGCGGATGGATGATCCAGAGGGGCTAACAGCGAACCAGATGCTACGTCCAGATTCCTGATGGAAACGACTGAAGTCACCAAGCTGCACAATGTTTTCAGCAACCCTGCAGATGGAGCGCGGCGTAGATACACCTGGTCACGGCCAGACGAGTCTACGCGCTCAAGGATGGATTTGCTGTTTGTGTCCTGCAAGCTCTCGGTCAGATCCATCAGGCTGTCTGACTACTGCCTCCTGCTAGCCGAGTGCCACATACAGGATGACTAGCGGGCTGGCAAAGGAATTTGGAAGCTGAACATGAAATTATTGGCCCTAGAAAACACAGAGAAGCTCAAAAGGGATTTCACAGGTTGGAGAGCCATGAAGCCCCTCTTTGAGTCTCCAGCAGACTGGTGGGAAACAGTCAAAGGGAACATCAAGAGGTTCTTCATCCTCAAAGGTGTTCAGAAGGTGAGAGAGAGGCTGGCAAAACTGTGTAAATTCCAGAAAAGCATGCAGAACCTACTCCTACTGCAGATGATGGGGGTTGGAGGATCTCCAAGAGGTGAAGAGCCAGCAAGCCTCACTCTTTGCCTCATAGGCCTCTAAGATAATCTTCCAGTCTAGGGTCCATACAGTGGAGCAGGATGAGACATGGTCACATTTCTTCTTCCAGAAGGTGCACAAAGAGATCTCTGTGCTCAGCAGCCTGAAGGAAGAAGATGGCTCAGTAAGGTCATCTCGGTCTGACATACTGAGAATCAGCAAATCCTTTTATGCCAGACTGCATGACATGAAGCCCACAAACAGCGTGGTTACCAGTTGTTCCTGTCGTCTATCACGGAGGTCTTAGACAACAGTATGCGAGAGAGACTGGACCAGTCATTATCTCTGGATGAACTGACCAAGGCGCTTGAGTCCTCAGAAAAGAATAAAACTCCCAGAAGTGACAGCTTACTGGCTGAGTTGTATTTGGCTCTGTGGGACTTGGTTGGCCAGGACCTGCTGGAGGTGTGTGACAGTATGCTTCTGGTAGATATCACATGCGAATCAATGAGGAAAAATATCATCATCCTCATCTGCAAACGAAAGGGGGAGAGGGAGGAAATTAGAAATTGGCGGCCAATATTATTGCTGAATGCAGACTACAAAATCCTAAGGTCATCGCCAGCTGGGTCAGGTCTGCTCTGGGACCTGTGATCCACCCTGACTAGACCTGTACTGTACCGGGCAGGGTGATTTCTGAGAACCTTGTGTTCCTCAGGAATATGATTGCCTACATGCAGGACAGGGGTGTGGACACCTGCCTCATCAGCCTGGACTGAGAGAAGGCCTTTGACAGGATATCATACACATACATGTGGGATATGCTCTCTAAAATGGGCTTTGGGGAGGGAATCTGCAATTGGATCTGACTGCTCTACACCAATGTCGTTAACACAGTCTCAGGCAATGGGTGGGAATCAGAAAACTTCCCGATCAGATCTGGAGTCATGTAGGGCTACCCACTCTCTCCTGCCTTGTTTGTGTGTTGTATAGAGCTTATTCCAGGCAGCAGAGACCAGCAAGTCAAAGCCTCCCTGCACATGGATGATGTTGTCATTTTCTGCTCGGATCCGCTGTCAGTGCACAGATTCAATGAGCATCTGCAACCAGTTCAAACTGGCCTCGGGAGCCAAGGTAAATTGAGGCAAAAGCAAAGCCATGTTCTTTGGGAGGCTGGGCCATCCGATCCTCATTCTCTTCACTGTCAGGAAGGTGCTGGGATTATGGTTTGGAGGGGGAGGGGCCAGGACAAGCACAAAATCTTGGGAGGAATGAATTGCCAAAGTGAAGCAGAAACTTGTTTTTTGGGAGCACTGCTCCCTCTCCATTGCGGGTAAAAACCTGGTCACCAGGTGTGAGACACTCTCTCTGTTACTGTACATGCCGTAGGTCTGGCCCATTCCCTGAAACTGTGCTGCTTCAGTCACCCGAGCCAGCTTCCATTTCATCTGGAAGCCCAAGATAAACCAGGTCTGCAGGAACTCCACGTTAAAAAAACTCTGGATACAGGGGTGGGGGTTGGCGGGTGGGAAGACAGCACCCAATCTTACCCTCATCCTGATGGCCACCTTTGTCCATGGCTACATCAAGCTGTGCGTAGTCCCTTTGTACGCAAACACCAAGTATCACTACGTACTGAGGTTCTACCTGTCTGTGGAGTTACGAAGGATGGAACTGGCCTTGCAGCCGTTGGACTGTTCCGTATCACCTATCCTTCATCGAGAAATTTGCAAAGAAAAACGTCTTTCACCACCAGTCCATCAGGAAGTGGTCAGCACGCAGCATCCTTGAGACCCTGAGGGAAAAAGGAGAGGGTGGAATCCTTCATGTGGTTCCCTGAGCAGACTATCAAAGTCATTTGACAGAATACCTCATCACCAGAACTTTCTAATAAGCACCAAGACATTGCTTGGCTGGTGGTGAGAACGGCACTACCTGTGAGATCCTTTACGTATGCCCAGTCAGTCTGCACTATCACACACTGCCTTCCAAGTGCCCGCGGGGGCATGTCATTGAGACTGGAATGTGCCTTTACAAGAGAAGTCTGGAGTAAGATGCAGTGGTGTATGTCGAGGTACGTCCCCAAAAGCTCCGAGACCTTTGGGTCTGTTCTTTGGGATGCACAGCGAGACAAACATCAGCTGCGCCTGGAGGACCATCAACTTGGTTAAAGACGGTCTTTGGTCTACCCCAAACTTGTCGGTCTTACAGAACAAGAAGTTGCCCCCGACTGAGTGTTGCAGACTTGGCACATTCCAAGATCCAGGACAAGCTGACGGATGCACTGAAGATTGGGGCATTTGCCATCAAGCGCAGTGGGAAAAGACAATTGTCTTCGGTCTTCTTGCTGAAAGTAAATGGGGGCTCCATCCAGTTATAGGACCCTCCCAATGCCACCGATATATGTAAAAATTATTGTACATGTAAGAGAGGTCTCTGGTGTTGTGGATAGAGTCAAAGTTCAACGTTTTGTTTATTTACTTGACATGCATCTATACAGAACCAAATTCCTTTTTGTGACAATGTATATATTCAAAGAGATTTCTTTAAGATTAAGGTATACTTTTGAAATTAAAATAAAGCATTCTGGGAGTGGACTTCACAGTCAGTGTAGGCATGAAGGATATCATGGAAGACCATCCCTGGTGATAAGGAGGAGGAACAGCATCTAACCAGAGGGTGCTGAGACATTGCTGGTTTGCATTCTGGGAGTGAACTTTGCAGTCAAAACAGGTATGAAGGGTATTATGGAAGAACCCACTGTTGAGGAACGGTCAGGCCCAAAATTACATTAATGTAGTGTTTTAATCCTTACATCCTGCTCTACACCAAAAAAAGGGGAGAGGCAAGGTTCAGAGGAGACAGAACACACCGAGAAGATTGGCACCAAGAGTTCAAGTGGGTAAAGGAGCGAGAGCCTAAATAGCTTCTGGACACTGTTGTCAGAGAATACAGCAGGATATAGATCAATTGGAGGCATGGGCAGAAAAACAGCAGATGGAATTTAATCCAGACAAATGTGAAGCGAAGCATTTTGGAAGGTCAAGTACAGGTGGAAATTATACAGTGAATAGCAGAACCTTTAGGAGTATTAACATGTAGTGGGATCTGGGTGTACAGGTCTACCAATCGCTGAAGGTGGTGGTGCAAGTAGAATGGCATGCTTGCCTTCATTGGAAGGGGCATTGAGTTTAAGGATTGGCAAGTTATGCTGCAAGTTAGGTCACACTTGGAATATTGTGTACAGCTCTGGTCAGAACACTACAGGAAGGATGTGGCTGCTTATGAGAGGGTACAGAAAAGATTTACCAGGATGTTGCATGATAATGGGGGATTTTAGCTATGAAGAAAACTTGAATAGACTGGGTTTATTTTCACTGGAACACAGGAGGTTGAGGGGCGACTTGATATAAGTTTATAAGATTGTGAATGGCATGGATAGAGTGGAAAGTATGAGGCTTTTTCTGAAGGTGGAGGGTCAATTACTAGGGGTCACAGGTTCTAGGTGCCAGGTCAGGGGGAGTTTAAGAGATTTGCGAGGCAGTTTTTTCACACAAAGGGTGGTGAGTGCCTGGAATGCATTGCCAGAGGTGGTGGAAGCAGACACAATAGCAGCATTCAAGAAACATCTGGACGAATACATGAATCGGAAGGGAATAGAGGGATACGGATCCTGCTAGTGAAGACAGGAAGAGCAAAATGTGTCAGCGCAGGCTTGGAGGCTCGAAGCTGTACTGTTCTTTGTTTAATTTAGCAGGTTTTTGTCCGCAGCATAAATTGAGATTTGAAATTTGGCATTTTTGCATTTGCCCTGATGAGTGCATAATGAAAATATCAGGAACATGCCTCTCTTCAGCAACATTCATGTCCTGTACTACCAAGTAATTAGTTTGCAAAATTAGGACTCAAGGAATTGAGCTTAAAATATTAACAGAGATTGAAGATTACCTCATAGAGTGAGATCAAAGATTTTGGATTTAGCGTCCTGTAACTAACAGAATACTCAATGAGGAGTGCTCGGATCTTAGCTGTGTGTAAAATCTTTGTTGATGAAGGAACAGCGTGTACAGCATGCAAGTCTGCTCATTATACAAATTTGTTGAAAAATGAACAGTTAAGCGGATTCAAAAAGGCTGTCTACAGAGAGACAACAAGGTGCAGGGCTG
>NC_063338.1:3652702-3701794 GCF_021869965.1 Rhincodon typus
ACCCGAAACGTCAGCCTCTCTGCTCCTATGATGCTGCTTGGCCTGCTGTGTTCATCCAGCCCTGCACCTTGTTGTCTCGGATTCTCCAGCATCTGCAGTTCCTACTATCTCTGTCTACAGAGAGATATGGGCAGTTGGGCAAGTGGATAAAACATGACTACTGTTTGGCAAAATTATAAATGTTTGTCTGAAGAATCTTCAACACAGGTTCAGAGCCATTGGCCAAATAGAACAGAGAGGAGAGATTTCTTCAATCATAGGGTTGTGATTCTTTGCGAGTTCTCTACCCCAGAAGGCTGCTGATGTACAGTTGTTGAGTAAATTCAAGGCAGGGGCCGAAAAACTTATTGATTTTGCTGATGAAAAAAGGGATTTTGTTAATGCTTCTGGCACTCATCAGGAACATCACAAGAAATGTGAAAATAAAGGGAAAACAACATTCATTCTGTACAAGAAACATGCTGACTGGTTAGAATGTGGGTTCCGATTTATATCATTAGCATGGAGAATGTAACAGTAAATTGTGTCAAGCTTTGTTTGCATCTTAAAGCATAGTGATTCTGATTGGCCAAGACACTGCCCTGAGAAATAAACTAGGAAATTGCTGCCACCTATTTTGTTGGCTTGAAACAGGTGTAGAGTATACTTCAGCAATATTGAAGTTCTGTGTTACCAAACAATAATGGTGACAATGCAGGAAGACAGAATTCAGGTAGAAAATTCTCCATGATTTTACTGAATGATGACAGCTTGGAAATGCCCATTGGCCTATTCTAGCTCCTATTCTCATGTGTGCAGAATTCAGTTCAATAGAATAACATTATTGCAGCAAGCAGACAGACTCAGGACTGGCTGTTAATTCATTTCAAGTTCAGGATTGGCAGCTAAGTAGCTACTTTCCCAGGCTGATCAGGATAAAACTCAGTCCACAATAACTAGGGTTATTGAGGGCTTTAAGGCATCATCTGGAAAACATTTTTGATCCTCTCACTCAAAGAAAACTTTGGCTCCAGACAGATGGGCAAAGAAGAACAGGGGTAGAGTAGGGAGTTGAAGTGTTTTTGGAAGAATTTCAGAAAGTGAGCAACTAAATGATTCTCCTGGCAGAAACAGTATTTGAGTGAGCAACTGTGCAATTGTGTATGTATGAGCACATTTTCACACCACATTGTGTAAAGTTTATTTATTTTCTGCAAAGAACAAAAGCCAACATTTACAAAAATAACCTCTTTAAAATTTTATGTGATACATACAGATGTAAACACTAGTACACAGGCTCTGGTCTGACTTAAATCTGGAGGAGATGGACTAATGAAAAATCTAGGTCATAGATTATCTTCAGAAGAATGAGAGACAAAGACTTGCGCACACACACACAGAAACACACACCCAATAGTGTATCTAAAACTCATCCAGCCTGATTGAATAATGAATGTTCCAGTGTAGGGTGACACAGAAATATCCCATATATTAGTGAACACTACAGAGAACATCTGTTTATTTTAAATACAAGATTCTCCTGTGCTTTCAGTAGTGTGCAGATGCTGTCCTAAATATATAATTACCCCTTGATCGCAACACGGATCAATATACATACACACTTCTTTAAACATATGTTTAAGATAGAATGCAGGAATTTTGCAGTCTTGCATTCATTCTGGGTCCACCTTATTTCAGGCTACTTCTGCGTCGAGCTGTTCCTGGAGATGTTCCTGGAAATGACAGAGCAACAGTTAAACAATACTGTGAAAGGTCACAGTGACAAATTCAAATAACAGGACAAATACAGTTTAAAAAATTATCATATATTAAAAGCCCCTTCAACATTCTTACTCGCAAAATGCATCATTATGTATCTCTCTGCATTAAATTTCATCTACTGTACCTTCCCATTAAACCAGTCTATGCTACTTGAAGTCTAACACTATGCTCCTCACAGCAAGTTCTGCATGACCTGTAATTTCTGAAATTATGTCCTGTACACATGAGAATGCATTAACTGATAGGGCA
The DNA here is from genome assembly GCF_021869965.1 of Rhincodon typus. Lineage (NCBI taxonomy): Eukaryota > Metazoa > Chordata > Chondrichthyes > Orectolobiformes > Rhincodontidae > Rhincodon > Rhincodon typus. Next base: position 3,654,713 of record NC_063338.1, read on the forward strand.
GTTTGGGGTGTGGATGAGGGAAAACAAAAGGGTCAGAGTTCCTGCCTTAGATTGCTATCGCTGAAAGTATATAATCAAACAGTAAAAACAAATCTCACTACATCACCAAGTGGTTTGAGCTGTTGTGACTGAGCAGATAAAGAATATTGACAGTAACTGATTGCCTACCTCCAAGACGCTGCTGGATTGCCTCAAGTCGCTGGATGTATTCAGTGAGCGAGCGTTCAGGGTCTTGATTGCCTGAGAGGCTTGATTGGTCGGGCCCTCCACCAGGAGAGAAATGAGATCTGAAATTTACAAAAGGTGTTGATGTCAAATTAGACTGAATTAAAACCGAAAGGACTGCGGATGCTGGAAATCAGAAACAAAAATGGAAGTTGCCAGAAAAGTTCAGCAGGTCTGGCAGCATCTGTGGAGAGAAATCAGAGTTAACGTTTCGGATTGAGTGACCCTTCTTCTGAACAGTTCTGAGGAAGATCACTTGACCCAAAATGTTAACTTTGATTTCTCTCCACAGATGCTGCCAGACCTGCTGAGCTTTTCCGGCAATTCTATTTTTATTACCATCGGACTGAAGTCTTGCACTGATGCTGGTTATGAGTGTGGTGGGTGGCAGGGGTTACAATGAGCCTGCATAAAGTAGTCTAGACTCTAGATGTAATCTTCAGAGTGAAACTAATTTCTATTCTGAAAATGCAATAATGGGTGAACAGGTCAAACTGTAACAGGTAGATTTCAATTTGGGAAACTCAGGTTATCCAATTTGGACCCAAGATAGACAAATTGTAGTATTCCCTAAACAGTGGGAAACCAGAATTTTTGGAGGTGTAGCAGTTAAGCTCCCAGCAATCATATCTTCATTTGATATCAATCAGAATTATGACTGGTAATACAACACATTTGAGTGTATCTACCACTGAGATAACAAGGCTAAAAACCTCAGATTTAAGTTTTACAGAAAATGTTAGAATTGTTTTCAGATTTTAATCATGCACCTGATATTCAGTTTGGTATCTCACCTGATTTGTGATCGATATGGGGACTTTGGCAATTGTTGACTTGAAGCATTAAGTCGTCGAGTGGACACACTGTCTCTGGTTGGTGGTGAATTCATAATGTGAGTCAATGCCGGTTGCTGTTGGCGAAATAGTTCTGTTTTGACTGTCTGAACTAGAATCAGAAACAAGAAGATTTATGACATTCGCAGTTTAGTTGCTTTTATAAATATACGATCCACAGAAAAGCATTCTCCTTCTTATGTGATTATATTGTTATGGATGGTATCCTGCAAAGATGTTTGCCAATATCAGTGAGACAACACTATTTACTCTATACCCACTCACTTTGTTAAATGATGTTATATGATCTTAGCTGGTGGTAATACTGGACAAGTCAGATCTCAGATTGAAATTGTTTCTTTGCAATTTGTTTGCAATGGAGTCAGCCACTGAATACATTCACAAGAGGCTGCCAGTGTATTTTTAGCAGAAGAATATCAAAGCTTATTTCTTGCAAAAGGGAAAAAGATATCCTGTACAAGAACTATCTGAAATAGTTTATGACAACATCAAATAAAGATTCAACTCTGAACTTCAACAACCACTTTACAGTTACTCAAACCTCAACAATGGGTCACCCTCTCCTTGACAGTTCCTTGTTTGGCTGATACAGTATTAATTGTTTTCTGAGCTTTCTTCTCACTGACTTCTGAGCACTTCCAAAGCAAACACCCGAGTTTGCCACAGTCTCAGATTCTGGCGCTTTACTTGTACTAGAGTTTGTTTCTCTGCGACTTAGGAATCTTTCTCCAGCTTTGACTGTGAGGTGGCACAGCAACTCAGTGGTTAGCACTGTTGTCTCATAGCGTCAGGGACCCGGGCTCGATTCTAGCCTGGGCTACTGTCTGCATAGAGTGTGCACATTCTCCCCTTGTCTGTGTGGGTTTCCGCCGGGTGCTCCAGCTTTCTTCCACAGTCCAAAGATGTGCAGGTTAGGTGGGTCGGCAATGCTGAATCGCCCGTAGTGTCTAGGGTGAGAAATGCAGGGATGGTTTAGGGGATGGGTCTGGGTGGGATGCTCTTTGGAGGGTTGGTGTGGACTCGATCGGCCGAATGGCCTGCTTTCACACTATAGGGATTCTATGATTTTATTCTGGAGACCGCAACCCTGAATGAACTTGCACACATTGTCTTTCTAAAATGAAGTTGTTTCTTTCTTTGTCTCCCTGTATCATAGGACACCTTGTTGCTAGGACCAGCTCATTTTATTCTCTGTTTTACCCTTGTTTCTAATGCACTAAACTGTTCACCTCAAGCTCTACTCTAAGACTGTAAACTCTCATTAATCACCAAATTTCAGATATCCTTGCATCACGTATTTGAAATGAAACTAAAACAATGCCCCCCCCCCCCCCCCCCCTATTACACACAATGTAGAAATTTAAATCAAACTTAAAACTATACATCTGTTAGCCACTTTAGGACTCAACTTCCCAAATGATCATCATATATTTGAAACTTTTATTACAACAATTAGACATGTAACTATGGATAATAAAACAAACTCAAAAAAACCCTGCATTTTCCATTATCCCATGAGATGCATGCAGTGGCTTGGTGCATATCATCCAGACTGATGCAAAAAGATATCTACCGAGAAGGGAAATTTTTTTTCTCCAATGTACATGCCCCTCATGCCAGGCTGGTGAAGTTTATCAAGGGAAAATAATCTTTTTAAAGCAGTCTTTGAATTTATGCTGAAGAGAGAGTATACTATGGATGCCTTCCACAGCATTCATCAAGGCTGAATTGTTCAGTGTAGTAGTCTTAACAGGATGATTGCCATACTTGTCAAATTAGATAACATCGTGCCTTGGAGTTGACTGAATAATGTGTAAATATTACTATATTTTCCTTTCAGTTGGTGACAACAGTTTCTCTCGGTGGTTGTTTGCTGTACCCAGCATTTATGTTGTGAAAACTAAAAGCAATTCAGTGTGTTGGATTAGTTTGGTTTGCTTCTCTTCAATCAAAGCAGTGTGCTTACTACGTGGCATTTTGTCATAGAATTAGAAACAACAAACAGTAGACAAATGGAACTTGAGCATTTGGAAAATATTTTGACAATCTAATGGACTGAAGGCAGTCAAGTTGCCAGGACCTGATAGACTGCACCCAAAGGTTTTAAAGGACGTGGCTTCAGAGCTAAGTGGAGGCATTGGTTGAAATATTCCAGAACTCCATAGATTCTGGGAGGTTCCAGCAGATTAGAAAATTCCCACTGTTTAAGAATGGAAAGAGACAGAAAACAGGAAATTACAGGTCAATTGGCCTGTAATCAATTGTTAGGAAAATGCTAGGCTCCAGTATTAAGGAAGACAAAGCAAGACATTTAGAAAACCTCATGCAATCAAAGAGTCAACATGGTCTTGTGAAAGGGAAATCACATTTCACAAATTCGCTAGAGTTCTTTGAGGAGAAAACAAGCACGGTTGATAAAAAGAAACTGTTAGATGTTGCGTATTTAGATTTCCAGAAGACATTTGAGAAGGTGCCACATAAAAAGGGTACTAGAAGCCTCATGGTATCGGGGTAATGTATTAGCAAGGACAGAGATCAACATGCATAAGATGGAGAATCAGGATTAATAGGCCCTTTTCAGATTGGAAAGGCATAACTTGTGGATTACCATAAAGATCAATCCCAGGGCTTCAATTCTTTCCTATTTATATTAATGACTTGGAAGAAGGGACACTATAATGTATTCAAAATTAGCTGATAATACAAAAATAGGTTGGAGTGTATGTTGTGGTGAGGACATAATGAATCTGCAAGGGCTATAGATAGATCGAGGGGGTAAAAACTTGGCAGACGGAGTTTAATGCAGAAAAGTGAGGGGTTCGGTCGGAAGAATCAAAAGGCAAACTATTATTTAAATGGAGAAAGACTCCAAAGAAAAGTCCTGCACAGAGGGATCCAGGTATTCTTGTGTATGAATACAAAAGGTTAGCACGTAGGTGCAGTAAGTAATTCCACAAGTTCTGCAAATGGAATTCTGGCCTTTATTGCTACAGCATTGGAGTTTAAAAACAGGAAGAGTAGTGTGTACAGTTTTATCCCTATATTTAAGAAAAAAAATATTTGCAATTCAGACAATTTAAGAGAGAATCACAAGGCTCCTTCCTGGGTTTGAAGAATTTGAATGATCAAGAACAGCTAAACAGGTTAAGACTTCATTCATTAGCTTTCAGAAGAATGAGGGGAGTGATCTTGTCAAAATGCATAAGATTTTGAGGGGTCTTGACAGGACACATATACGGGAACGTTCATTTAAAACGGAGATGTCAAGGAATTTCTTCCTCCAGAGGGTAGTGAATATCTGGAATTCTTCACCACAGAGAACAATGGAGGCTAGATCAAAATATTAAAAGAAGAGGTAGTTAGATTTTTGAAACAGAGGAGTTTAGGGCTATGAGGAATTGGGACAAAAGAGGAGTTAGGGCTTAGGGCAGATTAGCCATGATTTTATGGAATAGTGGGGCAGAATGTCCCTTTTTAATTTCTTGTGCATTATGTTGTTATGTGGAGAGTTTTTCAGTCAGCAAGATTATACAGACCTTTAAAGTCAATCAATCTTTAAACAAGCAAAGTTTGGAATAACTGGCATTAAATTTCAATAGTGGGAGGTGACAGTGGAAGAGGAGGGGTCACTGATTTGTTTCTCACCATTGATTATATTTTAAATATATGTTAAACTTCTGATCTGATCAAAAGAGGACTCGAGTGCTTTATTTCCAAATTTAGAATTCCAAATTATCAATCTTGGTAACAAGCTTTGGTAAATAGCTTACTCGTAGTTCAGAGAGGAGAACCTCATGATTGGTGTGCTGGAGTGAACAGAATGCAGCATGTTCTGCTGACAACTGACTTTTTTTCATTGCTATCTAAATTCAGACCTTTTCCTGGACCAGCCACAATGTTGCTAACATTAGCTACCAATAGATCAATTGCAGATGCATGTGAAGCCACACCTGCAATGTTTTAGGTCTTTAAAAAAGTATAACATGGAATGAATGGAAATCCCCTGGATTGAAATCTCACCCCAGATTTCCAAATGCATAAAAAAACAAAAATCTGGATTTCAATTGACAGAAACTCTCCAAGTTCTGAAAGGATTTCAGCATTTATGAAACTTGCAATGTTTCTCTACCTTTCAATCCTAGAGGATCAGAGGCCACCAGCCTCAAGCTATTTAACCATTTCCCTGGAAGCAGAGTTGCTATAACCAGGATAGCTTAAGAGAATTTATTTAGGAACTTAGGTAGAAGATGGAACTGTTGTTAAACTCCTGGGCGACAACAAGACCTGATTTTTTTTTTCCCACTGATTGCGAATTCTAAAATGAGGGAAGCTGAATTGTCAGTAATGTACTTGAAAAATAAGCAGGAGGCAATGTGAATGAGAAATGCAGTGAAAGAGGGAATATCATGTACACAATATACATGAGGTTTAAAATACTTTAAAGTTAGTTAAATCATTGGGTTCTCCCTTTTATCACTAAAGGCTGATCTTCACTGCATGAGGAAGATATGAAGACAAAGCATCACAAGACGATAATTCTCATACTTGCACTGCAGTGGTGTTAAAGTATTAACCAAGTATGTCGCCAAACTAACAGAATCCATTTTGTTATCCAATTTTTTCAACTCACCTTTTCTGCTAAAAGTATTTGGCAATCTGAAATACCAAGTTAAATATTCCACTGAACAGGCTCAACCCTATGTTACCAGCTCCTCTCTTAACTCCTCCATTGCTGCTGAATTATTGAAATAATTATTGGACGACCAGTATTAATCAGCAGAAATTTTCTTCCATTAAATACTGGAAAGTCTGAAGCCACTATTTTTGGTCTCCAATCTAGACTCCATTTCTCAACTACTTATTTACTGTCTTATTGTCTTATTTATTTCTACTCTTTGTTTCCTGTCTGTTAACCATTATTCTATGCACCTCAACACACTGTACCCATTCCAACGTGCTTCAATTTTACAAATTAATCTCTTATGTGGGATTTTGTTGAAAGCCTTCTAGAAGTCTAAATAAACTGCATCTCAAAAAATTCCAGTAGAATTCTCAAGTACAATTTTCCTTTTGTTAATCCACACTGACCGTGTCTTTTTCTATCACGATTTTCTCAGTGTTCCATTTTGAAATCTTTTATGATAGTCTCTAGCATCTTCCCTACTACTGACTCACTGGTCTATAATTCTGTTTTCTGTCTACCTTCCTCTGAAGAATCTTGGAGAATGACCACCAATGCATCTACAATTTCCAGGATCACTCCCTTACGTACTCTGGGAAATAGATTATCAGGCCCTGGAGATTTAGGTCTTCAATCCATCAATTTCTACATCATTTCTCTGCTAATAGATTTCCTTCAGACCCTCCTCGCTAAACCTTGTGTTCTTCATCATTTCTAGTATGTTATTTGTGTCCACCTTTGTGAAGACAGAAGCAAAGAATGAATTTAGTTAATCAGCTATTTCTTTGTTCCCCATTATAAATTCCCCTCTTTCTGACCATAAGGGACCTACATTAATTTCCATCAATCTTTTTCCATTTTCATATGAACAGAAACTTTCACAATCAGCTCTTATGTTCCTCACTTATTCACGCACTCTATTTTCTCCATCTTAATAAATCTTTGGTCCTCTGGCTGACTTCTAATTTGTTCTGAATCCTCACATCTATTAATTTTTCTTGCCAATTTGTATGCCTCTTTTTTGCATCTAAAATGATCTCTTTCTTCCTTTGTAAGTCATGGTTTGGCCATTGTTCCCCTTGCACTCTTGCCTCTGACAGGAATCAACAGATTTTTGTGGTTCACCCATTTGCTCTTTGAATGTTTGCCATTGCCCTATCCACTGTCATTCCTTATAGTAAGATTTCCCAATCCATCATACGTTAACTCATGCCTCATACTACTGTACTTTCTTTTATTAAGATTCAGGACCCGGTTCTCAGGATCAATTACCTCACTACTCACATCTTCATGAAGAATTCTGGCAAATACGTGGCAGATGCAGGATAACATGGGTAAATGTGAAGTTATCCACTTCGGTAACAAAAATAAGAAGGCAGATTATTACCTGAATGGCTCTAAATTAAGAGAGGGTATGTCCAACGACGCCTGTGTGTCCTCGCGCACAAGTTGCAGTGTGGGCACAGGTGCAGCAAGCAGTTGAGGAGCTAAACTGTGTTAGGACCTTCATAGCAAGGGGATTTGAATACAGGAACAAGGATGTCTTGCTGCACTTATACGGGGCATTGGTGAGGCTACACCCAGAATGGTGTGTGCAGTTTAGGACACCTTACCTGAGGAAGGATGTTCTTGCTATAGAGGGAGTGCAGCGAAGGTTTAACACATTGATTCCTGGGATTGCAGGACTGACATATGGGCAGAGATTGAGATGGTGTATGCACTGCAGTTTAGAAGAATGAAGGGGAATATCATAAAACCTAGAAAATTCCAATAAGACTAGACAGGCTAGATGCAGGAAGGTTGAGGAGTTATTCCAGAGCATGGGGTCATAGTTTAAGGATAACGAGTAACCTTTTAGGGCTGAGATGAGGAGAAATTTCTTCACTCAGGAAATGGAGAGTTTGTGGAATCACTAACACAGAAAATCGTTGAAGCCAAAACATTGTGTTTTCAAGGATGTGGTAGATACAGCTCTTGTGGCTAAAAGGATTAAAGGATATGGAGAGAAGGCTCAAGGGATTGAATGGCCTACTCCTGCTCCTATCTTCTATGTTTATATGTGTTTCTATGAATGCTCTATTGTTTCTATTTCTAGTGCATTAATTGACTTTGCCCTTGAGGAATCTGTTTGGATGAAGCTAAGAAACAGCAAGGGGATGCAAAGATTGGTGGTAGTTATTTACAGGGCACCAAACAGTAGTATTGTTGGCAATGGCATAAAGCAACAGATTAGGCATGTATTTGATGTACGTAATGCAATAGACATTAATTTACATATGGACTTGGTAAATATAATCAACACTAACACTATACAGAATGAATTTCCAGAGTGCACAAAAGATGGTTTTCTAAAGCAGTTCAGATATAGTGTCGTGTGTTAAGACAAAGTTAATTAATATCCTTGCCGTACAAGAGCCTTTGTGAAATATTAGACATAATATAGAATTTCACATTAAGTTTGAATGTGATATAGTTCATTCTGAAACTAGGATTTTAAATCTCAACAATATAATCTATGAAGGTATGAGTAGCAGGTTGAGTATACTGAATTGGAAAAGTATATTAAAAGGCCAACACACCATTTGCCTTGCTAATTGTTTGCTCCACCTGCATGCCAGCTTTTCAGAAAAGATTTACCAGGATGTTGCTGGGAATGAGGGTCTGAATTAGGAGAAGAGGCTGGATAGGCTGGGATCTTTTCCATTGGAATGTAGAAGGTTGAATTTTATATACCTTATAGAGGTATACAAAAGGGGTATAGATAAGGTGAATGGCAGGTGTCTTTTCCCCAGGGCTGGGGATTTCAAGACTAGGGGCCATATTTTTAAGGTGAAAGGAGAAAGATTTAAAAAAGGCACGAGGGGCAACTTTTGTTTAACACCGTAGTTCATACGTGCAATGAACTTCCACAGGAAGTGGTGGATGTGGGTACAGTTACAACGTTTAAAAGACATTTGGATAAGTACATAAGTAAGAAATGTTTGGAAGTTATGAGCCAAGTACAGGTAAGTGGGATTTGTTTAGTTTGGGTCAGCATGGCCTGGTTGGATCAAAGGATCTGTTTCTGTGTTATAGGACTGAGGTTATTGACTCGCTCACCGAGCTGGCTTGTTCTCGTTGAGATGTTGCATCGCCGTGCTAAGTGACATCATCAGTGGAGCCTCTGATGGAGCTATGTTATTCTACTCCGCTTGAAATATATACTGTCTGGTCCATTATGGCGAGTACCGTCATTTCCGGTTTTGATCTGTATGGATTTGTATATGGGGTCCAATTCTATGTTTGTTGATTGCATTACGGGTGGAAAACCATGCTTCTAGGAATTCCCATGCGTATCTATGTTTGGATTGGGCTACTATGGTTACCTTGTCCCAGTTAAACTGATGGCCTTCATTGTCTGAGTGTACCGACAACAAGGAGAGTTTGCGTGCCGTTTTGCTGCTAGTTGACGTTCATGTATTCTGATGGCTGGTTTCCTTCCTGTCTGTCCGATGTAATGTTTGTGGAAGTTGTTGCATGGTATTTTGTAAACCATGTTAGTTCTGCAAGTTGTGGGAATGGGGTCTTTAATCCTTGTAAGTATTTGTCGTAGAGTGGCTGTGGGCTACCATGATTCCTAGTGGTCATAGGAGTCTTGTTGTCAGTTCCGATATGTTCTTGATATAGGGCAGTGTGGCCAGTGTGTAAGGGCATACTGTGTCTTCCTGTTGTTGTCTGTTTAGTAGGCATCTGCAGATGAAGCTGTGGGGCTATCCGTTTATAGCAAAGATTTTCTGTAGGTGCTCTTCCTCTTTCTTGTGTAATTCCGGAGTGTTGCAGCGTGTACAGGTCCATTTAAATAGTGCCCCAATGCAGCTTTGTTTGTGGACGTGGGGTGGTTTGCTCTAGAAGTTGAGGATTTGATCAGTGTGGGTTGCTTTTCTGTATACTGAGGTTTGGAACTCCACGTTGGTCATACACTCAACTTTAACATCCAGAAATGGAAGTGGATTGTTGTTGTCTTCTTCTCTTGTGAATTTAATCCCTGCGAATATGCTGTTGATGAGGTGGTGGGTCTCCTCTAATTTGTTGCATTTAATAATGACAAATGTGTCGTCTACGTACCGGATCAACAGTTTAGGTTGAATGCAGGAGAGGATGATGTGTTCTAGGGTTTGCATGACTGCTTCTGCAATGAGTCCCGAGATGGGTGACCCCATTAGTGTACCGTGATCTATTTGTATACTTGACCATTAAAGACGAAGGGCGTGGTGAGGCAGAGGTCTGGTAGTTTAAGTTTGTTGTCATTGCTCATGAGCTACTGGTCTGCGTTGCTGCTTCCTCTAGTAATGTGGCCACTGTTTCTTTGGCTAGTGGGATGTCGATGGATGTGAATAAAGCTGTGACATCAAAGTATACCATAATCTCGTCAACGCTGATTTTTATGTTCTTGAGGGAATTGAGGAAATCTTGGGTTGAGTGTAGGACTCTATGACATTCGAGTCCTTTTGGACATCAACATTTTGCAACTTCTAACCATTTAAGAAATAGTCCGCATTTCTGTTTTCCTCCCAAAGTGAATAATGTAACAGTTATTCACATGATATTGCATCTGCCATGTTCTTGCCCATTCACTAATCTGCATGCAGTCTTGTTTCACTTTCCTCACATCTTGCATTCCCACTTAGTTTTGTGTCAAGTGCAGATTTGGCAATACTAAGCTAGCACCCACATCTAAAGCAGATTGTGAACAGTTGTGGCTCTATCACTGATCTTTGCAGTACCCCAATGGTAATAACCTTCTGTCCTGAGAATGATCTGTTTATTCCCACTCTCTGCTTTCTGTCTGAGAACCAATTCTCAACCCATCCTAGTGTATGACCTCTAATCCCACATGCTCTATGATTTTGTTTTGCTGGACTTCTTTGGAGGATCTCATTGAAAGCTTTCTGAAAATCAAAAATACATCGCATTCACTGTTTCTCCTTTATCTACACTGCAAATAACATTCCCAAAAAGACTCTCATCGTGTTATCTCTTTCATAAACCCATGTTGACTCTTTCCAGTGTTACGTTTATTTTCTAAGTGCCCAGTTTCCACATCCTTGATAATAGATTCCAACACCTAATACTGCTGTCAAACTAACATGTCTGTATTCTCCATTCTCTCCTCTTTTTTTATTTACATTGAGGGGTTATATTTGCTACACTCTAATTCTGTAGAATTATGAAAGATAACTACAATGCATTCACTATCTCTACAGTTAGCACCTTCAACACTGTGGGATGAAGCTCATCTGGTCTAGAGGATTTAAAAAAAATTTCTTCCATCCAGTAAAATTTGCAAATACGACCTTTTTATTAATACTATTTCCATCAGTTCCTCAGATTCACAAATCCTGTGGTTATTCAATACTTCTGGGGGCTTTTCTATGTAATCTTCCATGAAAACAGGCATAAAGCAGTTTCTTAGGTTCAATTCCCTGTTCTCCACTATAAAATCTCCTGTATTGGGCCTACAATTGTCCTAAGTAATCTTTTTCTTTTCACAAACCTTGACAATATTCATCTTTGTTTTTCTACTAGGTTGCACCCACATTCTCTTTTCCCCTTCTTCATCATCTGTTTCTTTATCGTTCTTTGCTGGATTCTAAATTGCTCCCAATCCTCAAGGTTTGGGTAGATGCGCCCTGCTCCAGAACTAGTCCCAAAGTAATGAATCTGAAACCCTCTATTCTGCAGCATGCCTTTAGCCACATATTGCACTGGAAATAATCCAGAGATTTGACATCCTACTTTTTAAACTTCTTTCCTGGCTCCAGAAAATCAGTGCATAGGAGCTCAAATCTGTATATTCTTAGTCCTGGTAGGATTCATGAATCATAATATTGTATATCTCCATCAAATCTCTTTTCAATCTCCATTGTTCCATCACTGCAGATCTTTCAACCTAACTTTGCAACTAAGTGCCCTAATGCCTGGAATCATTCTGGTAAATCTGCAACCTTTTCCAGGGCCCTCATGTCCTAGAGATCTCATATGGTTTGCTGACTGTTCTCTCAAAATGTCTGGTAACCTCTTATGCACATGAACCCCAGTTCCCCACCCACTTGAAGGGGAAAGCTTGCAGGACTCTGGGGAAAGAACAGAATGACTGAGTGTTTAATTGGTTAGCTCTTTCAAGGAAACAGTACATTGAAGGCTTTACTGTTCTTAGTCACGCTTGATTCTAAGCTACCATGCAGCCTTGAAGAATTACCTTGTGGAGAAAGTATAATTTACTTATACACTGAACACAGACACTCAAATATATGCCATAATATGAATCAATGTCATATGAACCTATAATGTTTTGAAAGGAATACCGTAACCACTATTTGTAAGTGGCTGGAAGTGCATTAAAAATAAACAAATATTGTTTGGTGAGCTCTTTCTCCCTTTGGTCTTGTGTGAAAAACATTTCACTTCCGCAAGCTAAATAAATGGAAACTTGATAAAATATCATCTTGTATGTTAAATAGCAAATATATTAGGTAAACAGGATTCTGAAGAAGTCGCATCAGACTCGAAATATTAACTCTGTTTTCTTTTCACAGATGCTGCTAGACTTTCTGCTGCATTCTGTTGGTTTCAGAGCTCCAGCATCTGCAGTCTGCCTTTAAACAGGTTTTTTCTTCCTTACTTAATATCATTGAATAATTTTATGAAAATCAAGTTCCTCCCTATATACACAAATGTACATCAAGAACACATACGATGATACTTCATCCACCCAAACATCATTAAGTCTCACAGTTTGGAGAAAAGAAAACACACCTTGGCCACCTCCATTATTGTTTGCTAGGGAGGCAGGGTATAGCCCTTTCCTTGTTGCTTTCTGCCATTTCTTCACGAGGAATTTCAGCCTGAAGTGCAGAGTGGAATATAAAACTAGGTTACAACAAACCTCACTTACAAATGTTAACACATTGCTAGTTCAATCCACATAAAACCCAGACCATGGAAAAGGTATTAGGTTCCTACTTTCTTATTCACCTATTCTTGACTAGTGAGTCATTTGTACCTCCATAGCCAGGGAAATGTTCAAACTATGCTCAAACACCAATCATAAGACAAGTAAATAAATATCAGTCACCATAGCAAAAATGGCACAGGCACACTGAAGCTTGATACTTAGAATAATCTCGAAATTGCCAATTTCACTTGGCTGTATTTAAGATATGAAATGTTTTTACAATAAAGTAAAGCTTTTATATATACGTGGACCATTAATGTAGAAAGCTATTCTAAGGTACTTCACATAGGTGTAATCAAAAAATGGAAAATATTTAAATAAGGGATTATTTAGTGTGATATCCAAATAATTTGTCATAAAATTGGTTTTAAAGGACAGTGATAAGTGAAGTGAGACAAATAGAAGGGCAGAAAGATTTAGGGAGGTAATTCCAAAGCATGAAGTCAAAATGATGCAGGGTATAGTCCTCAATGATACTACAAAAGTAAAAGGGATGTATGTGTTGCTGGCATATAAACATGCAAGTTTCTGAATTGGGCATGTCATTTGGCTGCTGAAGACTGCAGAGTTCGAGAGTTAAGCTTAAAAATAAGAATTTTAAATCTGAGGTACAGGGAATGCAGCAAACTATTTTGATGTTTCAGGACAATGAAAATGGACAAATCAGGCTTGATGTGGCGTAGAATGAAGCTTGTAGACTCAAGTATTTTAACAGCAGATGGGTTAAGGAATGGTGGAGAAAGAAGTGACTTATGACTAGGTCTTTGAGGCACAGAAAGTCTGCTTCTGAGTTGAATAATACACCAGAGTTATGAACTTCTAGTTTGTCCTGAAGTAGTGACTGGGCAAAGAAATGGAATACATAACTAATGTATGGAGTTCGTAGCTGGACATAAATGTAACTTATTCATGACTGGATTTCAGACAAGTAGACTGGTTACGTTCAGTGTTATGCAACCGCAGAGGTGGAAAGGCAGAATTTATATGATCTGTGTATATGTGAAAACTGACTTCATGTTTGCAAACAGTGTGACAAAGGGTCAGCATGTTAAATGCAGAAGAGGGGGCCAAAGGCAGATAACAGCAGAACTCCAGAGGTAACAAAATGTAGAGCAGGAATGGAACCCATTGTTGGATCTGCCCCACCCATGATCCAATAATCACGGGAAGTGAGGGCAGTTCTACTGAGCTGGGCAACATCGAAGGTAAATTGTAGAAGGATTGTGAAATCAGCTATGTCAGTGATTGTTAAGAATCAAGGAGGGATAATATACCATGATAACGGTTACCCTGGATTTTGCTGTGACTCTAATTTGGGTAGTCAGATAGGAATGAAAAAGTGATTTGAGGGATTCATAGGAGGAATTGCAGGAAGCGTGAGCCTAGTTCATAAAAAAAACACAATTAAAACTTCACTTTGGACATGCAGCAGTGGTTTTCAAGGACAAGGACAAGGTTTTCAAGGCTAAATGGTTTATTTTGAGGACAGAGGTGATGTCAGTAGTTTTAAAAGGTATAGATGGATCTGCAAAATGTTTGGGGAGGATTAGTTTAATCGTCAGCAGGTTAGTAGGCATGGAAGCAAAATATCATTTGGGGAAATAGATTGCCATTTAAAAGAAAACGCCCGCAGCCAAAATGAAAAGAGCTTTGTCGTCAATTTGAATGAACAGCTCGTACCTGGATATTGCAATGACCACTCTAACTGTTGAGCGGAACTTTGTTAATGGACGCCACGTGGGCATGTGAATGTCTGTGGGAGAAGGGTACACTCCCATACGGGCAATTAGACACAAGGTTGCCTGTTCGCATTCCTGGAATCCCCCCAGAAGCAGCAATAGGTATTTCTTCTGATATACCAAGGCCTTCCTGAAGCTTTCAGCTCGTAGGTATTTGCCATAAAGCCTCTGCATCTGCATGTAACAAGTAGCAAAATTTAGTAGCGAGCACTGGTAATTACACCTTGCAAATTTGAACTTACAAAGCTAAGAAAATTAGTATCCAATATCTATATTAGTATCCAAATAATTTGTAATAAAGATGGTTTTAAAGGACAGTGATAATTGAAGTGAGACAGTAGAAGGGCAGAAAGATTTAGCAAGGTAATTCCAAAGCATGGAGTCAAGATGATGCAGGGTATAGTCCTATAGAAAAAAGGAAGAACTTCTCAACACAGTGGCTCAGGTAACCAACTCTGCAGCTCTAAATGAGGACTAATGATTGAAATATTAACGTCAGCTGACATCAGACAGTGTTGAGATGAGCAGCATATAGATAGTTGTCATTCATGGGACAAATCATGTGACTGCGTACAATGAATTCTTAGTTCCATCCACTGAGAACAAAGCAAATTTTCTCCACAATGACTTTAATACTGTTTAAAATTCCTGATGGGACCACCAAATTTATATTCCAGTCTGGCCAGGGACCAGTAACTTCTTTTTGTTTAAAGAAAACAAAATTTAAGATCTCAGGTACTCACAAAGAGAATAAAACCTCAAGGTTTTAAAAAGACAAACTAAAAAATCCTCAGAATCCTGATCAAGGGTCACTGGACCTGAAGTGTTAGCTCTGATTTCTCTTCACAGTTGTTGCCAGACCTGCCGAGCTTATTGAGCAATTTCTGTTTTTGTTTCTGATTTCCAGCACCTGCAGTTCTTTCGGTTCTCGTTACAACATTGTCTCCTTTACAAGGGATTTCAACTCTTCGCTTTCAAACATCTAACTTCAAAGACCCCTCAGATGCCATTCCACCATGGACTGCCTCAACAACAGCTCATATCCTGATAGCTCAATTTCTTCCACTGAGATTGCATTTCACTGGATTCCAGAGTCTGCACTCCAGCATCGACTCACAGGCACAATTCCAGTTCTTTTACAGATTGCTAGCTTTGTTAATCTGACCTCCTGAGCTGTCCTCAAGCTCCAAATACGTATCAACTGCACAAATCAAACACTACTTGTGGGTTTACTTCACCCTAACTCTCCACTGCACTGAACAATTAATGTTTCCTAGGGCTTCTTCACAGGCTCCAACTGCTTTGAGTGTTCTCAGAGATATTCTAAGGCCTAACCCAAACTCTTAAATAGCCTCCAGAGCTTCCATCAGTCCCAACTGTTCAGAGTCTGCTATAGCAGCTATTATTCAATATGGAGACCCTTCTCCACTTATCACCACCATATAGTCTCTATTCTTGCCATTTCTTGATGCCATGGCTGCTTTGATCTGTTCTCATGCCACGACTACCACATAGTTACAACACTCGAGGATGGTCAAGCCCTGCCAATCTCTGCATATGCTGAGCAGCAACAGGAATGCCACGAACGAAAATAGAAGTTGCTGGAAAGTTCTAAGGAAGGGTCACCAGACCCAAAACGTTAACTGATTTTTCTTCACAGATACTGCCAGACCTGCTGAGCTTTTCCAGCAACTTCTGTTTTTGTTTCTGATTTATAGCACCCGCAGTTCTTTAGGTTTTTAATCAGGAATGCCAGAGTCGGCAAGTGTAGTCCATCCTATTGTGTGCGTGCACCAGGACTATCAGCACATGCCAAGAATTATAGTCCTCAGCCTCCCTGCCCATAGAAAAGGCAAGTTTGGGTTTATTAACAAACCCTTGGAACTAGAACTGGCAAAACAGCAATTTTCTTCAAACAAAGAAACTGGTACCTTGAATTTCACCGTATAAATTGGAACTGTAACAAGTGATATGAATATGTTTCTACTTTAGATTTTCCAAAAAACTAGAAATAAATTTGGTTGCTTTACAGACGTGCAAGTCAAATCTCCATGGTGCTCACCTTCATGCTAGAGAGGTCAACCAGGTCCTGCCGCAGAGGTCGATTTTCAATCTCTGCCATTACTCTAGCTAATTCCGTTTCAGCGTCTTTTAAGCAATTCTGTAACCGGTTTTTCTCCTTCATCCAATTCGCCCTTTCAATATGTAGAACTACATCTGGGTGGTCAATTGATTTCTCCTAGAATACAAGATCACATAGTAAGGTTAAAGACAAAGCTGGCAAGTGACTGTTCTGAAATGAATTATGCTGCAATTTCTGGCCATCATGGAAAGCATTTTAAATGATACTTTGTCAAAAAGAAATTGAACCTGATTTGCATTTTACCACTAAAAGTCACATTACAGCACTTCATGTTTCATTCTTTATTTGGAGCACTGAGGTACTAAATCACAGCATAGCTGAGCTATAAATGAGTGGAGCTGATGCAAGAAATTCAGCAGCCTAATTACAAGTTAGAAAATCAACTCAACTGGACTTGCCACATAAGCACAGTGGCAGATCAGAGGCTAGGAATACTTCAGTGAGTAATTCACCTCACTCCCCAAAGCCTATCCACCATCTACAAAGGCACAAGTCAGGAGTGTTATGGAATACTTGCTTGGATGAGTGCAGCTCCAACAACACTCAAGAAGCTTGAAGCTATCTAGGACAAAGCAGCCCTCTTGATTGGCAGTGCATCCACAAGGATGCACTTTCACTATCATTGAGGCTCAGCAGCAGTAGTGTGTACTATCTACATGAAACACTGCAGAAATTCAAAGATCCTTAGAAAGCACCTAAAAAACCAATAGTCACTTCTATTTGGAAGGACAAGGACAGCAGATACATGGGAACACCACCACCTTCAAGTTCCCCTCCAAGACATTCATGATGCTGACTTGGAAACATACTGCCATTCCTTCACTGCTACAAGGTCAAAATCTCCCTAACAGCTTTCTGGGTCAACTTACAGCTAGTGACTTGCCCCTCAGATAATGGCTACATTTTGGCTTGCATTGACAGATAGAGCAAAGATGAAAGACATCCATTCAGATGGTTCACATCTACCCATTTCAACATTCAATTTGGGATGTTGTTATTTCACTTACCTGCATATTGGAGAGGAACTGCTGTGAATCATAGTTTGAATCAATCAAGGTCTGTAAGAGGTCTCTTATATCTTCAGGTTTGATGTGACCTTCCTGCCCCCTAGGAAGAGGAATGGAGTTAACATTCTTTCATCAGCGTGCCTTCAAATAAATGCTTACATTTTATGTAGCAATTCCTCATTTTATTCCAGAAACCATGAGTTGCATATTAGCCTTTTTTCCCAATTTATTACACGTTAAGTGTTTCTCTATTCTTCCCCATTCCTGTAGAACAGATCACTGCTAAACTATCTATAATTCAGTAAAACCAGAGAAGGAAGGAAGGAAGGAAGGAAAACAAAGGGGCAAAAGTGGGAATGAATAGGAAACAGAGGTGAAACAGAGGTAAAACAAGAAAAAACAAAGAGTGGTACCTCCTTAAGACAGAAAATATTCCATTTACATAGATCTACTGATTAGACAGGCTTTTGCAAATTGCCTGAAAACTAATTCATTACTTCTTAAACTTTAGCCACGATAATTTTGATTGCAAATGCATACAGCATACAAGACATAGAAAAGAGAGTTTGTCAGAAAGCTACAATAATAATCATGGGGGATTTTAATCTACATATAGACTAGAAAATCAGGCAATAGGTAGCCTGGATGAGAGTCCATTAAATATTTTAGGGATCGTTTTTAGTGGCATGCTATACTACACCTGGCATTGTATAATGACATAAGATTAATTATTTATATCCTATTCAGGCAACCCTAGTGTTAGGGCCTTGGCAGGTTTTTTATTACTTTTACTTTATTCTTTTATCAATTTTGGTTTGCAGCTGTGAATTGGGAACTGAGAATTAAGGATGACATTTGGATTTTGGGTAACATCTCATTTTAAAGGAAAACAGACTAAATAAGCTTTTGTTAATTTTTGAGGCCAGGCTGCAGGTTGGTTTCTAACCGAAAGATTCTGCAGACGCTTTGTCACGAAGGCAGAGCACATTATGTTTAAACAGTTAGCAGAAGGTGACTATTAACAACAAAAATAAATTTGCTAGAAAAGCTCAGGAGGTCTGGTAGCATCTGTGAAGAAAAAAATCAAAGTTAACGTTTTGGGTCACTGGACCCAAAATCAAACTAGGTTTCCTGCTAGAGCGTTGATCAATAAGATCGCAGATATGACAAAAATTGGTGAGAAAGTCAGCCTTAGATTAGAGGAGGACAAAGACAGGCTGGTCAGATGGGCCGATCAGTGGCAAACGTAATTCAATTTGGATAAATGGCAAGATAAACAAGGTAAGAGAATACAATTGAACGATAAGACCCTGAGAAGCACACAGGATCAGAGAGATTTTGGTGTGCATGTACACCAGTCAGTCCCTTCAGGTATCAGGACAATTTAATAAATTGGTTAAGGCAGCAGAAGAGTGTAGTCCCTTCACCGACCACTAATACGAACCCCCCCTTCTCACAGCACCTTCCCAAGTAACTGTAGAAGGTGCAACACCTGCCCCTTCAGCTCTTCCCTGCTCACCATCCAAGGGCCTAAACAGTCTTTCCAGGTAAAGCAGCATTTCACTTGTACCTCCTCCAATCTTGTGTATTGTATTCACTGCACCCAACACACCGGAGAAACCAAATGCAAACTGGGTGACTGCTTTGCAGAACACCTTTAGTTTGTGTGCAAGCATCACCCTGA
The DNA here is from genome assembly GCF_021869965.1 of Rhincodon typus. Lineage (NCBI taxonomy): Eukaryota > Metazoa > Chordata > Chondrichthyes > Orectolobiformes > Rhincodontidae > Rhincodon > Rhincodon typus. The sequence goes on from NC_063338.1 coordinate 3,674,040, forward strand.
CCTTCCCGTAGCCGGTCATTTTAACACAGCATGCCCACTTGTCTGTCCTCGGCATGCTGCAGTTCTCCAGTGAATCAGAGCACAAACTGGAAGAAAAACATCTCATCTTCAGACTAGGCACTTTACAGCCTTCTGGACTTAATACAGAATTCAACACCTTCAAATTATGAACCAACTCCCATTCCTTCCCTTTCTTTTAGCTTAACTTGTTACATGCTCTGTCTCAATTTCCTTTCTCCCCTCCCGCCAACCCAGTGGGACTGTCTGTTCTTTCAAATCTGACAGTCAGCACACCATTGTTCTGCCATTTTCACATTCCGATCACTTAATCTGAGCTGTCAACATCTTTTCTACCTCAGCACTCACCCACCGTTCCCACCCCTCCCACCCCACAACTACAGCATGAATATTGCTCCCTCCACACTTCAGCTCTGATGACTCATTTAGACTCAAAACATTAGCTTGCTGTCTCTCCATGGATGCTGCCTGAGCTGCTGTTATCTCCAGCGTTTGTTGCTTTCAGTACAGATTCCAGCATTTGCAGTTATTTGTTCCTATACTGAGCTGCTAGATCTGTTTGAAGTCTATCCCATTCAGCACAGTGATAGTGTCACACAACATGATCGAGGGTATTCTCAACGTGAAGATGGGATTTCATCCCCTCCAAAACTGTGCAGTTGTCTTACCAAAACTGTCATGGACATATGCATCTGCAGCAGCTGGATTGGTGAGGATGGGGTTATGTATGCTTTTCATTCTTGGCTTCCTCACCACATACTGTAGACCCAAACAGCAGCAATTTAGAGCTCTTTAGGACTCGGCCACCTGGGTCAGTAGCGATGCTGCCAGGCCATGCTTGGTGGTAGACATCAAAATCCCCCACCCAAAGTACATTCCACAACCCACAAGGGTTCTCTAACTGCTGTTCAACATGGAGGTGCATTGAAGAAAGGTCACTGGATCGGAAATGTTAACTGTGCTTTCTCTCTACAGATGATGCCAGACCTGCTGAGTTCTTCTAACAATTCCTGTTTTTTGTTGAAGGAGCACTGATTCAGCCGACGAGGAATCTACACCAAGAAGGGCAAGGGCAACAAATGCAGGTAAATAGCATCGCTTACAAGTTCCGCTCCAAATCACACACCATCCTGATTTGGATTTATGGTGCCATTCCTTCACTACCATTGGGCCAAAATCCTGGAAGTCTCTCCTAACAGCACTGTGGGTGTCCCTACTTCCCAAAAACTACACTGGTTTAAGTCAGTGGCTCACTATTATCTTCTCAAAGCTAAGTAAGCACACAGAATCACTACTGGCTGAGCCAGCAACTCCCTAAATAAAAAGAAAATTGGATATTCAAATTTATCTCTGTTAAGTAATTGATCTCTGCAGAGACTGTAACAGGTTCGGTTGCGTTAAGTAAATCTGATCCTAATTGTTCCTCTGTATGCTCACGTGCAGCATAATAAGGATTTATAGTCGTCCTTTCACTAGTTTTTTTTTCTTGGCATGTCTTTGAAAATTAGAGAGGTCATTTGGTCCAACAAGTTCATTGCTCTACACAAGTTTCTTTGCATTCTTTCTTCATCTCATCCCATTACTTTTGTTCCTTTCTTCGTGATGTGTTTAATTAATTTCTCCTCGCATACAACTACATTATTTGTCTCAACTATACCACACGACAATGGGTTCCTTATCTTCACCACGTATGTCTCTCCCAAACTCTAATCGGATTCATTAATAATTGTACAAGGTCCGTAAGTGTTGGTCTTCTTGAAAAAGGAGATAGTTCTCTGGTAAATTGGGCAGAGCAATGCAGATGGAATTTAATCCTGATACATGTGAGGTGATGCATTTTGGAAGTTCTAGTAAGGGAAGGATATTGACAATGAATGGTCCCTAGGGAGTACCAAGGAGCAAAAGGACCTTGGTGTATAAGTCCATAGATCCCCAAATGTGTCAGCACAGATAGACAGGGTGGTGAAAAAGGCACACAACATGCTTACTTTCATAGCCAGGGCGGTGAATATAAAAGCAAGTAAGTCTTGTTGCAATATTATCTGCAGCTCTGGTCGCCTATTCAAAGGACATGATGCGCTGAAGACGGTGTAGAGGAGATTCACCAGGATGTTGCCTGGAATGAAAAGTCTCAGTAATGAGGAGAGATTGGATAGGCTGGGTTTGATTTCTTTGGAATAGAGGCTGAAGGGGGTATCTAACTGAGGTATACAAAATTATGAGGTAGAGACAGAGCAGATCATGAGGATCTCTTCCTAAGGGACATGTCAAAGAACAGACAGGAGCACAATTAGGCCATTTGGCGAAGTCTGCTCCACCATTCAACCATGGCTGATATTTTTCTCAACCCCATTCTCCTACCTTCTCCCTGTGCCCCTTGATCCCCTTACTAATCAAGAACTTATCTTTGTCTTAATACACTCATTACTTGGCCTTCACAGCTTTCTGCGGCAATGAGTTCCACAGATTCACCACCCTCTGGCTGAAGAAATACCCCCTCATCTCAGTTCTACAGGGTCGTCCTTTCACTCTGAAGCTGTGCCCCAGGGTCCTTGTCTCTCCTACTAGTGGAAACATCTTTTCCATGTCCACTCTATCCAGGCCTCTCAGTATTCTGTAAGTTCAATGAAATCCCCCCATCCTTCTAAACTCCATTGAGTACAGACCCAGAGTCCTCAAATGCTCCTCATATGACAAACCCTTCATCCCCAGGATCATTCTTATTATTCTCCTCTGGACCCCTTCCAACACCAGCACATCATTCTTTCATTGTGGGGTCCACAACCGCTTATAACTTTCCAAATTCAGTTATACAGCCACAGCTCTGCTCTTGTATTCTAGCCCTCTTGAAATGAATGCAGACATTGAATATAGAACATAGAACAGTACAGCACAGTACAGGCCCTTCGGCACATGATGTTGTGCCAACCTATTATCCTACTTTGAGCAAACTACCCTGCATACCCTACATTTTACTATCCTCCATGTGCCTATCCAAGAGTCGCTTAAAAGTCTGTAAAGTATCTGACTCCACTACCACTGCCGACAGCGCATTCCGCACGCCCACCACTCTGCCTTCCTAACTGCCAAGTGAACCTGCATGTTAACCTTAAGAGAATCCTGCACTTGAACTCCCAAGTCCCTTCGTGCTTCAGATTTCTGAAGCCTTTCCTATTTAGAAAATAGTCTGCGCCTTTATTCTTCCTACCTCACACTTTCCCCACACTATATTCCATCTGCCACTTCCTTGCCTGTTTACTAGCCCGCCCAAATTCTTCTGCAGCCTCCCAGCTTCCTCAACACTACCTGCCCTGTTGCCTACCTTTGTATCATTTGCAAACTTAGCAACAATGCCTTCAGTTCCTTTGGTCACTTCGTTAACATAAAACAAATAGCTGTGTACCAACACTCTGCGAAATTCCCCTAGTTACTGACTGCCTTCCTCCCTTTCGACCCCTTTATCCTTACTCTCTGCTTTCTGCCAGTCAGCCAATCCTCTAACCATGTCACTACTTTGCCCCTAACACCATGGGCTCTTATCTTGTTTAGCAGCTTGTGAGGCACTTTGTTAAAGGCCTTCTGGCAATTCAAATACATCATGTTAACTGGCTCTCCTTTGAGGTAAGAAGCAAGTTAGACAAAGAATTCTAACAGATTTGGCAAGCATGACCATCCCTCGATGAGCCATGCTGATTCAGCCCTATTTTATCGTGCACCTCCAAGTAATTTGCAGTTTCATCCATAATAACGGACTCAAAAATCTTACCAATGACAGAGGTCAGGTTTAAGGTGAGGAGCAAATGGTTTAGAGGAGATCCGAGGAAACATTTTTTCACCCAGAGGGGTGGAATGTGCTGCCCGAGGAGGCAGTGGAGGAAAGTACTCTTGCACATTTAAGAAACATTTGGATGAATGCTTAAAATGCCAGAGCATAGTAGGCTTTGGACCATGTGTAAGTAAATGGGATTACTGTAGTGGTGTTTGCAGGTTGGCAAAGACATACACTGGTTAGGGAACTGATGACAATTTAAACCAATTGCTAAAACACAGAAGGGAGGTAAAGATAAGTTTATTTATGCAGCAAAAGGTTGGAGAATAGAACAATGCTATTCAAGGTGACTGATGAGGGACCATTGCTTCTTTGGAGAAGAAGTATTAGAATCAGTAAGTTCCAGCAATAGGAAAAACACAGGCAGGAAAGTGAGATTTATTTCATACCGGCAGATTAGCTGTCATTATTGTCTAGGGAAATACTTTGCTAATTTAGTTCAACAACTAATCACTTCACTCTTCAACACTGTTGAACTTTAACAGAATAGGTTGCCACTGAGCATGGCTGAACTGGCATCATGATCACAGATGATTGATTCTACTTTTCATTCTAACTCGTGTTTTGTAAAAATTGCACACCAATTATTGGCACTTATTTAGTGCAGAAATTCAAAATCTTTGAGTAGTGAGTAGATAGTGATAGCATATACATATACCAATGACTGTTGATAAGCTTAAGAGTGCACAGATTAGCTGGCATGTAGCATAGTCTTGAACAGAGCTAGTTGTTCATTGCTGTTCACCAAATGCTTTAGCCAACAGTGATATTTTGTTTTACCTCAAGTACACATTCAAGATTAGCAACTTGAATCCAAACCAAGGACAAATTCATAAACCAGAATGAAAGGAAATAACCAGCATGTATGATTCACACAGTGACAAACTTATATAAAGGCAAAGCTTATGGTGGTTTTATAATCCACCCAAAGTTTCCAGCTTGATAGCTTCTCACAGAGAGACTCTCCTCCACGTGTAAACACGTACCTATTTTTCGATCCATGAAGTAAATGTTTAAGCTGAACAGTCAATTGTAGAAATTGCTGGTGTGCATTCTCTGGGAGCTGCTGGAAATTTACTGCATTGCCTTCCATACCATGAGTAGTGCCATTTTGCTTGCATTTCACCAGAATATTTTCATGTTCAGCTTGCTGCCTCTTGCGGGACGAAAGTTTACGTTCTTGTTCCTCCAAGTCTGCAAGCATCTTTTGCAGTTCTCTTATTCGTTGATGATCCCGCTGGTGCTGCAGTTCTAACTCATGCTGTTTAAGAGTCATGGAAGTACAAGTATGAAAAGTGAGCAACAGCAGTTTAGAGTTTGGCCCATCATGTCACAGATTGCTTTCTGAAGACAAATCCAAATCAATCCCATTCCATTAGACCATAAAATATAGGGGCAGAATTAGGCTATTCATTCCATCAAGTCTGTTCCACCATTCATTCAATCATGGCTGATATGTTTCTCAACACCATTCTCCTGCCTTCGCCCCATAACTCTTGATCCCCTTACCAATCAAAAACCTATTCCCCTACTCTATACCTGTAGTTCCATAAATTTATTTCCCTCAAGTACAAATGATACACACTTTTAACATAATTCACTGCCTTCACTTCCAGCACCTCTATTGGAGTCAACTACCAGGTTAACACTACTTGGTGAATTAAAAAAAATACTCTCATTATCATTTCTTCATCCTTTGGCCAAAGCCTTAAAAATCCATGCATCCCTAAATACATCATCAACAAATGAGAACAGCTTTTCTTCATCAATTCTCCCCTCAATCTCCTTTACGCCAGGGAAAACAAACAGTTTCTCCAACATAAACTTGGTGTTAAAAATGCACATTTTGTAACGAGGGGAGTTGGTAGTGGTAATGACACTGAACTAGTAACCCAGAACCCAGGGATATGTTGTAGTAGTGTGGGGGTCACATTTTTCTAAGAAATGTGAATCTACCCAACAGACCTACCCAACATCACACAAGCTCTGGAAACAACCATGGTATGCCTAGTCTGGATTTGAAAGATCTACACTAAATAATCCATGAGGCACTGTGGGCCATCAGAAACAGAACTGTATTTAACAACAATCTACAACCTCTTGCCCTGGCAGATCCCCTACTCTACCGTTACCACCAGCCTGGGGGAATCAGCCTTAGTTAAATGAACAGTGCAGGACGGGATGCCAGGAGCAGTACCAGGCTTACTAAAAGTTAGATGTCAACTTGGTGAAGCTACACAACAGGATGACCTGCGTGTTAAAACAGCGTAAGCAGCAAGTGATAGAGCTAAGCAATTCTACAACCAATGGATCAGATCTAAGCTCTGCAGTCCTGGAACATCCAGCCATGAATGGTGGTGAACAATTAAAATAACTCACAGGAGGAAGAGACCCCATTAATGTCCCCACCACCAATGATGAGCAAGCCTGCCATATCAGCACCAAACAAATGGTTGATATATTTTCAGAAGTACAAAGTGGATGATCCTTCTTAGTCTCTTCCCAAGACCTCAGTATCACAGATGTGAATCTTCAAACAACTTTATTCACTCCAAGTGATACCAAGAAATGAGTGAAAACACTGGACACTGGAAAGACTATGGACTCTGACAACATTTCTGCATTAGTACTTAAGACTGATGTCCCAAAATGTGCTGCTCCCCTATCTAAGCTGTTCCAATGCAACTACAAACCAGGCATCTACTGGAGAATGTGGAAAACTGTCCATGTAATAATGCCTATAAAAGTAGGACAAATTCAAAGCAGCCAACTTTTGCCTTATCAGCCTACTCTCAATCAAGGGATGGAAGGGCTCATTGACAGTACCACCACTGGTGTTTACCTAGCAACAACCTGCTTTCATACGCTCAATTTGGCTTCTGCCAGGGCCACTCAGCTCCAAGAAGTCCCAACAAATACTAAAGAGGTGTTGAGGTGAGAGTGATTGTCCTTGTTGAGGTGAGAGTGATTGTCCTTGACATCAGTGCAGTATTTGATCATTGAGGAGTCCCAGTAAAACCAGAACGAATGGGAATCAGGGAGAATATCTTCACTCGTTCGAGTCATGCCTATCACAAAGGAAGGTGAAGGCAGCTCACAGATCCATTGACAGTCAATGGACTTCTAGAAGTTGAATTCACCATTGTTAACATTTTGGGGGTTACCACCGACCAAAAACTGAACTTAACCATAAGACCACAAAACATAGGCGGAGTATTAGGCCATTTGGCCCATCAGGTCTACTCCACCATTCGATCACGGATGATATATTCCTCAATCCCATTCTTTTGCCTTCTCCCCTCAACCCTTGATTCCCTTAACAAAGTCCAAAGATATGCAGGTTAGGTGGATTGACCATGCTAAATTTCCCGTAGTGTCTGGGATGTGCAGGGCCATGATAAATGCAGGGTTACAGGAGATAGTGTAGGGGCTGTGTCTGGGTGAGAGGCTCTTTGGAGGGTTGCTGCAGAACTCAAATGGGCCAAATGGCCTCTTTCTGCACTGTAAGGATTCTATGAACGATGATCAAACAAGAACCTCTCTCTCTCTTAACTCAGTGACTTGGCCTCCAAAGCCCTCTGCATCAATGAGTTCCACAGATCAATCACTCTCTGGCTGAAGAAATTCCTCCTCATCTCTGTTCTGGAGGGTTGTCCCTTGACTTCTGAGGCAGTGCGCTTGGGTCTTAGTCTCCCTTACAAGTGGAAGCATCTTCTCCACATCCATTCTAGTATTCTGTAAGTTTCAATGAAATCCACCCCTCATCCTAAACTCCATCATGTACAGACCCAGAGGCCTCAACATCTCCTCATATGACAAGACCTTTATCCCCAGGGATCAATCTTATAAAACTCCTCTGGACTCCCTCAAACACCAGCACATCCTCCTTAGATTTGGGGGCCAAAACTGCTCACAATATTCCAAATGTGGTCTGACCAGAACCTTATAAAGCCTCAGCAGTACATCTCTGCTCTTGTATTCTAGCCCTCTGGAAATGAATGCCAACATTGCATTTGCCTTCCTAATTGCCAAATGAAGCTGCACGTTAACCTTAAGAAAATCCTCCACTAGGACTCCCAAGTTCTTTGTGCTTCAGATTTCCAAAGCCCTTCCCCATTTAGAAAATAGTCTATGCTTCTATTTTTCCTATCAAACCGTATACTCTCTCACTTTCCCACATTATATTCCATCTGTTACATTTTCGCCCACTCTCCTAGCCTGTCCAAGTCTTTCTGCAGCCTCCCCACTTCTTCAACACTACCTAGTCCCTCCACCTATCCTTGTGTCATCTGCAAACGAAGTATCAATGCCCTCAGTTCCTTTGTCCAGATTGTTAATGTATAAAGTGAATTGTTCTGGTCCCAAAAAGATCCCTGCGGAACTCCACTAGTCATCAGCTGCCAAACTACAAAGATCACTTTATCCCTACTCTCTCCCTTCTGTCAGTGAGCCAATCCTCTATCTATGCCATACCGAGGTCAGGCTAACTGGCCTATAGTTTCCTGTCTTCTTCCTCCCACCCTTCTTAAACAGGGGTGTTATATTGGCCATTTTCCAATGGGACCCATCCCTGACTCCAGGGATTCCTGAAGGATCACCACCAATGTCTCTACAATCTCCTCAGCTAGCTCCTTCAGAACTCTGGGGTGTAGTCCATTTGATCTGGGTAATTTATGTACCTTCAGATCTTTTCGCTCCATCAACATCTCCTTGATGATGGCTGCTACATTCACCTCTGCATCCCTGCCAACCCCCAACCCAAATGTCTCCTGAAGTTCTAGTATGTTGTTCGTGTCTTCCGCTGTGGAGAGTGATGCAATTTACCTTTTCAGTTCATCTGCCATTTCTTTGTGCCCCATTACTACTTCCCCAGTCTCATTTTCCAGTGGTCTACTATCCACTCTAGCCTTTCTCTCACATTTTAGATACTTAAACTTTTGTAATTTTTTTTTCATATTACTTGTTAGCTTACTCTCATATTTCGTTTTCTTGCCCTTGATTGCTTTTTCAAAACTTATCCTCTGCTCGTTTTTAAAAGGATTCCAATCCTTTAGCTTCCCACTAATCTTCACCACATTGTATGCTTTATTTTTTGGTTTTATGCTGTCTCTGATTTCCCTCATTAGCCATAGTTGCCTCACTCTCCCCTTAGTATGTTTTTTCTTCCTTGGGATGAAGTTCTGCTATGCCTCTTGAATCCTCCCCCCCCAACACCCCAAGAAACTCCTGCCATTGTTGCTGCACCGTCTTCCCTGATAGGCTCCACTTGCAATCAACTCTGGCCAGCTCTAGTGTCATGTCTTTGGAGTTACATTTATTCAACTGTACCACCAACTCATCTGATTCAAGCTTCTCTCTCTCAAACGGAAGGGTGAATTTGATCATACTATCATCACTGTCCCCTAGGGCTTCCTTGACCTTAAGCTCCCTAATCAAGTCTGCCTCATTGCTAAACACCAAATCCAGAACTAACTGTTCCCTAATGGGCTCTACCACAAACTGCTATAAAACAACTATCTTGTAGACACTCCACAAATTCCTTTTCTTGTGATCTACTAGCAACCTGATTTTCCCAGTCTATCTGCATATTGAAATCCTCCATGATTATTGTAACAGTGCCTTTCTTACATGCCTTTGTTATGTCCTGATTTATTTTCTTCCCCACATCTTGACTACTACTAGGAGGCCAAGAACCATTTTTTGACAAGAAACATTGTGCGCCATTCTGGAATACACATTATAGGAGGGATGTAACTGCACCAGACAGAGTGCAGAGAAGATTTACCAGGACTTTGCCTAGCCTGGAGAGTTTCAATTATGAAGAGAAATGGACAGACTAGAGTTATCTCCCTTGGAGCAGAGGAGACTGAGGGGGTGTACTTTTTGAGATATATACAATTATCTGGGGCATTAACAGAATAGACAGGAAGAAACTTTTCCTCTTGATGGAGGTTCCATGACAGCCATAAATTTAAAGTAGGAGACAGGATGTTTAGAGGGGATATGAGGAAAATGTTTTCATCTAAAGGGTGGTACAGGCAGAAGCCTTATAACATTTAAGAAGTATTTAGATGTACACTAGCAATGCTGAAACGTATAAGACTAGGGACCAAGTGCTGGAAAATGGGATTCGAAAAGTTAGGTGGTTTTTGACCAGCACAGATTCAATGGACCAAAGGGCCTTTTTCCATGCAGACCTTGACGAATTTATACAAATATTACAGCTACAACACTAGGGCAGACACTACGAATTCCATGTGCTGCAACTAATCCAACTCTTGACTCGACGAATTCTGGCCATCATCTACGAGAGACAAGTTGGAAGTGTGACAGAATACTCCCCACTTGCCTGAATGAGCACAGTTCCAAGAACGCTGAAGAAACTCAACATGATTTAGGACAAAGCAACTCACTTAATTTGCACCTCATCTGCCACCTTAATATTCACTTCTTTCAGCATTGATGCTCAGTAGCAGCAGTGGGTACTATATACTACAAGATGCACTGCACTAACCTATTATGCCACCTTTAATTGTAGCTTCTAAACCTGTAAGCTGTATCACCTGGAACATATGCAGCAGATACATGGAAACTCCACTACCATTTAGAAGTTTCCCTCCAAGCCACACATCATCCTTCTGCACTCAATAACACTACTTTTGAAAGCAAAGATCCCATAGACTTTGCTAGAGATTCTCTCAACATTTCCTGCATATTCAAAGGTAGTTATATGAAAACTGCAGGACTCACTGTCTTGTGTGCTGTTACAACCATACTATTTTATCTGTATTGCATTTTGACAGAAGAGACAGGGCAATGGATCACCACTCATTGCTCTCTATTAAATTCTGTCTGCCACTTTACCCATTCTGGTAAGCCAGGCAGTTTTCACCACCATCACTGCAAGTCGAAACAAGTTAGGTATAATCAATAATTCTTAAATATTTTACTATGTATTCAAATATCCAAATAATTAAACACATTTAAAAACTGCCCAGGAACTGAACCTTGGGAAACACCAAATTCTTTCAATCTACAGTCTGAAATCTGCTCTCTGTTTGGAAGCCAATCTTTCTATCCAAGCTGACACAGGCTCTGCCAATTAGCCTCAGCTTTATTAATTAGGCTCTTAATTGAAATTAATTAAAGTTTTTCTTAAAATCCATAAATCCACAAAATCTGTTACTTCAACAAAAAGTTCAAGGACATTAGTCAAGGACTATACCATTTTCAAAGATAGTAAGAAATGCAGATGATGTAGTCAGAGATAACACTGTGTGGAGCTGGAGGAACACAGCAGGCTAGGCAGTGTCAGAGGGGCAGGAAAGTTGACGTTTCAGGTCGGGACCCTTCTTCAGAAATGGGGAGGGAGAAGGGAGCTCAGAAATAAAGAGAGAGGTGGCTGGGGAAGGTGATAGGTAGTGCAGGTAGGGAGTGGTGGGGATTGGTCAGTGAGGTGGGAGGGGTGGATAGGTGGAAGAGAAGATGGACATGTTGTGTCAGGTCAAGGAGGCAGGGATGAAAGGAAGGGTTGGTCATGGGAATGAGGCCAGGGGTGGGGAGATTTTGAAACTGGTAAAATCCACGCTTAGGCCATTGGGCTGTAGACTCCCAAGGCAGAATATGAGGTGCTGCTCCTCCAGTTTGCGGGTGGTGTCACTGTGACACTGGAGGAGGCCCAGGATGGACATGTCATCCAGGGAGTGGTGGTGGGGGGAAGGAGGAGTTAAAATGGTTCGCGACCGGCAGGTGTTGGCGTTTGTCACGAACAGAGTGCAGATGCTCTACAAAACGGTCTCTGAGCCCCTGCTTGGTCTCACCGATATAGAGGAGGCCACATCGGGAGCAGCGGACGCAGTAGACCATGTTGACAGATGTGCAGGTGAATCCCTGTCTAATGTGGAAGGCTTGTTTTGGGCCATGAATGGAGGTGAGGGGAAGATGTAGGGGCAGGTGTAGCACTTCCTGCGGTTGCAGGGAAAGGTGCCAGAGGTGGTGGGGTTAGTGCCATGTTGACTGTCCTTAACTAACTCAAACCTTTCCAAATGCCTGTTAATTATTTTCCGTTTGTTGTTTCTAAAACCTTACCCACCTGTGTTGTCAAACTGGATGACCTGTTATTACTATTAGTTCCCCTACACCGTTTCTTGGATAAGTTGCTACTATCCAAACTTGGGATGTCTCATTAAGTTAAAGACAATCACATACATGTATGTTACTTTAAAACCTTTGTTTAAAAACATCCATGAGAATTGAAAATATTTCATAGTTTTGACTTGAATTTCAATTTAACTTTACTTTAGAAACAGACCAATTTATTGTTTACCATTCTGTCTTTCACCATCTCATATTCTTGTTCATGGTCAGCTAACTCTCGCCTCTCCTGTCTCCTCTCTCGATCCCGCTGATCATCCTTATTTCGCTCCTTTTCTTTAGCTGCAAGAATGTTTGCTTGAAGTCTCTCTCGTTCAGTCTGCAGGCGAAGACTATGCTGCCTTTCAGACTCTAGCAAGCGGTTGAGCTCCTGTACCTGAGTCTGAACTGATTCAAGCATAGATCTCAGCTTGGAGCTGACTTCCCGTTCTTTCTGAACTTCCTGTCGGGACAGTTGCAATTCATCTTCAGCGTTTCGCTTTGCTGTAATAGCTTGTTGCTGCGTTTTCTCAATGATTGTGGCAAGTTCAACAGTCCTCTTTCTTTCTTCCTCAAGTTGACTCTGCAGCTCTTTTATAAAGGCACGGTCCTGAGTAGCAGTTTCATTCTGTCGGGAATTCAGATGCTGGTACAACTGTTCTGACCGATCACGCTCACGATCCAAGGAATCACTCGTCTCTGATAAGTGACTTCTCTCAATTTGTAGCAAGTCCTGAGTCTCTGCTACTTTCTTGCGTTCCTGCGATAGCAAAGATTCAGTGTTCAATAACTTGGCTTCGAGTTCTTTGCGGCTGTTGCTGTTTGCCACCCGCTCTTCTTCAAAGGCAGCGGACAACTGATGGTTGTGTGCAAGTTGCTCCTCAAGTACCTTCTGCAGTTTCTGAAATTAAACAGTCAGGATTTATTCAATCATCATAAGGTTCAGCATTTACATTCAGAGGGACCTGATGTTTCTTTATATCTTATACAAAGTTCTCTATTTACAAAGGGATTCCATATACCAACTGCACAGAACTCCAAATTGTCATTCCAAACAACCAAAAAAAAAGCACATGTATTCTTACAAGATGCATTTGAAATAATTCCCTGGTGTTTCTCATTTCCCCCTCTGCCCCCTGTCACTAAGTCAGTTTTGGATCCAACTTGCCAAGACCGTAAGAGACAGGAACATGAGTAGGCCATTCGGCCCATTGAGCACATTTCACCATTCAAATAGGATCATGGCAGATCTGACATTCCTCATGCCCACCTTTCTGCCCTTTCCCCATAACCCTTGATTCCCCTACTGACCAAGAAAGTATCTCAACCATAAATGTACAGAAAGACTCTGCCCCAAAGCTCTCTGTGGCAAGGAATTCCAAAGACTCTCAACCATCAGAGAAGAAATTCCTCCTCATCTCAGTCTTAAATTGACATCCTTTATTCTGTGATGATGCCCTCTGGTCCTAGACTCTCCCATGATGGAAAACATCCTCTCAGCACTTACTCTGTCAAGCCCCTTAAGAATTCTATATGTTTCAATAAGACCAGCTCTCATTCTTCTGAAGTGCGGTGAGTGGAGTCACAACTTCCTTAACCTTTGCTCACAAGATAATCCCTCCATACTAAGGATCGTCCGAGTGAGCCTTCTCTGAACTGTCTCTTAAGGGGAACAAAGGGCTCTCAGTACTCCACATAGGTCTCAGAAGCACCTTGTATGGTTGCAATAAGACTTCCCTACACTTACGCTCCAACCCCATTGAAATAAGTGCCAACACTCCATTAGAATTCCCAATTATCTGCTATACCTCTATGCTAGCTGCGTTTTGTGCACAAGCACCCCCACATACCCATGTGTTTCAGCTTTCTGCAGTTTTTCTCCATTTAAATAATACTGTTCTTTTGTTCTCCATTCCAAAATGAACAACTTCACTTTTTCCCCACATTATACTCCATTTGCCAACTTTTTGCCCACTTAAAATACCCAATATCAGTAATTTTTTGTACCTCTCTCTCAACCTGCCTTTCCACTTATTTTAGTGTTGTCTGCAAATTTGACTACAATACATTCATTTCCTAAGTCATTAATTTATATTGTAAACAGTTGCGGTCCCAGCACTGATCCCTGTGGAACCCCATTGGTCATGGATCACCAAACTGGAAAAAACCCTTATCCCCACTCGATGTTTCCTGTTAATAAGCCAATTCTCCCTCCATGCAATATACTACCTCCAACACCATTGGCTCTGACATTATGACTTAATCTTTTATGAGGTACTTTGTTGAATGCCTTCTGGAAGTCCAAATTCAACACAACTATTGTTTCCCATGTGTTTTTACCTTCTTTATTAATCTTCCATGGGGGACCTTGTAAAGGCTTTGCTGAAATCCATATAAACCACATCATCCTCACTTACACACCTGACCACCACCTCAAAAAATTCAATACAATTTGTTAAGCATGACCTCCATCTAACAAAGCCATGCTGACCATCCCAGATCAAACCTTGCCTCTCCAAACAGAGATTAATTCTCTCCTTCAGAATTTTCTCCAATAGTTTCCCTACCACTGATGATAGAATCACATGTCCGTATTTCCATGGTTCATCTCTATTTCCATTCTAGAAAAAGTGGAACTACCTTCTCATCCTCTGTATGAATTTGCTCAAGAACTCACGGACCCCGTTCCCGAATTCTGTACCTATATCTTCCTTCTCCCGAGAGAAAACAGATATGAAGGACTCATTTAACACTCTACCAATGTCCTCCAGTTCCAGGGGCAGATTGCCCTCTTGGTCCCCAACGGGCCTGACTCTTTCCATAGTTATCCTCTTCCCTTTCATATACCTATAGAATATCTTGGGATTGTCTCCAATTTTGTCTACTATTATAAAAAAAATGTCCTGTTTGCTTGCCTATTTGCTTTCTTAAGCTCCCCTCTGCACTTTCTACATTCCACTGGGGCCTCTGTTGATTTAGAGTCATAGAGGAATACAGCATGGAAACAGGCCCTTCAGCCCAAACTGATCTAGGCTGACCATGGTGCCCACTCAGCTAGTTCCAATTCCCTGCATTTGGTCCATATCCCTCTAAACCCTTCTCATCCATGCACCTATCCAAACGTTTTTTAAATGTTGCTATTGCACCTGCCTCAACCACTTTCTCAGCAGTCCATTCCATATACACACCTGTGTGAAGAAGTTGGCCCTTAAGATCTTCTTAAATCTATCCCCTCTCACCTTAAACATATGCCCCCTATTTTCAATTCCCCATCCCGGGGAAAAAGACTGTATGCACTCATCCCTATCAATGCCCTTCATGATTTTATACACCTCAATAAGGTCACCCCTCATTCTCCTACGTTCCAAGAAATAAAGTCCTATCCTGGCCAACCTCTCCCTATATCTTAGGCCTACTAATCCTGGCAACATCCTTGTAACTCTTCTTTGCACACTTTCCAGTTTAACTATGTCTTTCCTATAACAGGGTGACCAAAACTGTATACAATACTACAAGTGTGGCCTCACCAATGACTTATACAACTGTAGCATACCATCCCAACTCCTATACTCAAGGCCTTGACTGATAAAGGCGAGCATGCTAAATGCCTTCTTTACCACCCTGTCCACCTATAATGCCACTTTCAACAAACTATGTACTTGTACTCTTAGGTCCTTCTGTTCTGCAACACTCCTCAGGACCTTACCATTTACTGTAGAAGTCCCACCTTGGTTTGATTTTCCAAAGTGCAACACCTCACACTTATCTGCATTGAATTGCATTTGCCAATCCTCAGACCACTTCCTCATCTGATCAAGATCCCTCCATAATTTTTGATAACCTTCCTCGTTATCAAAGATACCTCCCAATTTTGAATAATCCGCAAACTTATTAATCATGCCTTGTACATTCATATAAATAAACAAATAACAAAGATCACAGCACAGACCCCTGTGGCACACCACTAGTCACAGGCGTCCAGTCCGAGAAACAACTTTCAACTATCACTCTCTGCTTCCTACCATCGAGACAATTTTCAGTCCAATTAGCTAGTTCTCCCTGGGTCCCATGTGACCTAACCTTCATGACTAGCCTGCTGGGCAGGACCTTGTCAAAAGCCTTACTAAAGTCCATATAGACAACATCCACTGCCCTACCCTCATCTATCCTCTTGGTTACCTCTTCAAAAAATACTCAAAGATTTGTCAGACATGACTTCCCGCGCACAAATCCATGCAGACTATCCTTAATCAGACCTTGACTATCCATGTGATGGTTGATCCTGTCCCTCAGTATCCTCTCCAATAACTTGCCTACCACTGACATCAGGTTCACTGGCCTGTAGTTCCCTGGCTTGTCTTTGCTACCTTTCTTAAACAATAGAACAACATTTGCTACCCTCCAGTCTTCAGGAACTTCACCAGTGGCTAAAGTTGAAGCAAAAATCTCTGCAAAGGCCTCTGCAATTTCTTCCCTAGTCTCCCACAACGTCCAAGGATGGAGTTGATCAGGTGTAGGGGTTTAACCACCTTAATGTCCTTTAAGGCTGCAAACATCTCCACTCTGGTGATATTTGTGGTCCAAAACATCCCCACTTGTTTACCTTGCACCGACTAATAGCTTCTTTTTTCCTTCTCATCCAGTTCTGAATATTCCTCGACATCCAGGGTTCTCTGGACTTGTTGCTCCTCCATTTCATACTAAAGGGAACATATTGGGTTTGCACTCTCTCCATTTTTGAACATTCCCACTTTTCTGCTACAGATTTTCCCATAAGGTTTTGGTCCTAGACTATTGTGGCCAGATCCTGCCTAATTTAAATAAAATCTGCTGTTCCCCTATCCAAAACCCTTCTTTGCAGATCTTCACTTTTCTTTTCCATAACAAATTTCCTATTTGACATTAAATATTATTTGCACAAGCCAGTCCATTTTACAAACTGAATCCTCCTGAAGTCTGCTACTACCCTGACTGTTTACTGCACTTCCAATCGCTGACTACTTCTATTTCATAGGTGATCCTAGCCATCATGTTGTCATGGAAAGTGGAGATCACAGTGAGCAGCTTCAGAAGGCAGCCAATTTTTGACAACAGCTTAAATAACCTGCCCCTGTTCGCATGGTTGAATACTTTGGCAAGATTGATGAAGGCAATATGTAAACCAATGGATCAGTCAAGTTCTGCAGTCCTGGCATACTGTCCAATGAAACAATGCCAGCAGCATTCTTCACTAATGGCATTTAAGTGCAAAAGACAAGATTGAAGCATCTGCAAACATCTCCAGTCTGAAGAGTAAGATGGCAGTTGATCTTGGTCTCCTCTCGAGTGTGTGAAATGCCAATCTTTAGCAAAATCAATTCACTCCATGCAATGTGAGCTAACAGCTAAGCACACTGGACAACACCCCTGCTATAGTGATGAAGGCCCGTGGTCTTGAAGCAGTCGCCTCTTGAGCTAAGCAGTTCAAATAAGCTTCAATGCTGTTATTTTACTGATAATGTGAAAATTTACCTAGTTTGTCCTTTCCACAAAAACTATGACCACTTTTAGATTCGCCAATTACCCCATCACCAAAGTGAGAGAAAGAGCAATTGGCAGTGCTTGCACTGCCCCACCAATACCCTGTTCACTGATGGCCAGTTTTAGTTCCACCAGGACTACGCAGCTCCAGATCTTATTACAATTTTAATCAAAATAATGAGAGTTGAATTTTTGAGGCAAGGCAAAAGTAATGCTCTTGATATTGACAGTGTGTAGTATTAAGGAACTCTTCTAAATCTGAAGTAATTAGTAATCAGAGTGAAACTGTCCATTATCTGGAGTCATACCTAGCACAAAGGAAACCATTGGGAGTTAGTGGAGGAGAATCTGAATATGATGAGTTATTTTGAACGTAATAGAACATAAGAACTAGGAGCAGGAGTAGGCCGTCTGGCCCTTCGAGCCTGCTCCACCATTCAATAAGATCATGGCTGATCCTTTCGTGGACTCAGATCCACTTACCCGCATTCTCACCGTATCCCTTAATTCCTTTATTGTTCAAAAAAAAAAATCTACCTTTTTTAAAAACATTTACTGAAGTAGCGTCAACTACTTCACTGGGCAAGGAATTCCATAGATTAACAACCCTCTGGGTGAAGAAATTCCTTCCCAGTTCAGTCCTAAATCTGCTCCCTCTAATCTTGAGGCTATGCCCTCTTGTCCTAGCTTCACGTGCCAGTGGAAACATCCTCTCTACTTCTATCTTATCTATTCCCTTCATAATTTTATATGTTTCTATAAGATCCCCCCTCAATCTTCTGAATTCCAATGAATATAATCCCAGTCTACTCAGTCTCTCCTCATAAGCCAACCCCCTCAACTCCGGAATCAACCTAGTGAACCTTCTTTGCACCCCCTCCAGTGCCAGTACATCCTTTCATGACAATGTAATTCATGACATTAAATCAGGCTCGGTCTCTCGATGACTGCAAACCGCATTATTATTTTTAAAGCATGTAATATTGACATACAAACCTCACGCCATCCAAAAAAAGCAGTGAAAATACTGAGCAGAAGGAGGGGGGCAATAAATGCTGACCAGCTAGCAATGGCCTTGTCCCAGGAGTGAATAAAAAATAAAGGTGATTTTGGGCAGGATGTGTGGAATTGGAGGCGAGACAGTTCCTCACATAATCATTTCAGAGAGGTTTTTGATGATGCAGGTTAGATCTACCAATTTCCATCAAGCTTGACACTGCCCAGGACACAGCAGCTTGCTTTGACTGAAGGAGACGTTGGGACTTTATTTTCCCGTGTGTAGGAGGCGGAGGGGTGACCTTACAGAGGTTTATAAAAATCATGAGGGGCATAGATAAGGTGAATAGCCAACGTCTTTTTCCCAGGGCAGCGGAGTCCAAAACGAGAGAGCATAGGTGAGAGGAGAAAGATTTAAAAGGGACCCGAGGGGCAACTTTTTCCACACAGAGGATGGTGTGTATATGGAATGAGCTGCCAGAGGAAGTGGCAGAAGTGGATACACTTACAACATTTAAAAGACACTTGGACAGGTTTAGGAAAGGTTTAGAGGGATACGGGCCAAATGCATGCAAATGGGATGACTTCAATTAAGCATACCCGGTCAGCATGGAAGAGTTAGGTCAAAGGGCTGGATATCTTTATGGCTGTAATCATCTTAGTTCCAGGTCAGTGTTGGAGTTCCTCAGATCATCATTGCCTCTGAACGATCTTTCCTCCCTCTTAAGCTCTAAGTGCGAATGCTTTTGTGATAATGTATTGTAGTGTACTGTATTCACAACTTCTCATCCTGAAGTAGTGTCAGGTATGATGAGAGCATCATGCAGATTGAAGTGCCCATCCACCACCTTAAAACAATTATTCTCCAATGCTGGCTGTCTTGTGCATCATTTGCAAGATTCACTGCTGCAACTTACCAAAGCTTCCGTTACAGCACCTTCAACATCCACTTTCTTTACCAAACCGAAAAGCAAAGACAGCACGCACATGTTCATAGGATTCTCTCCATGCCATATACCCAACCTACTTGGAACTGTTTCAAATTCCTTCAACACTTGGGTCAAGACCTGAACTTCCTAATAGTACTCGGGTGTATTAAGAGTTATTGAAAATAGTGATTCACCACCCTTTCTCTCAACTGCAATTAGAGATGGAAAATATACGCTTGCTTTAGCAGTGACACTCGCACCCCATGAACAAATACAGGAAAAAGTGATTGACAATGGTTGCAAACAATTCAGCTTTGTGTTTGTATTGGCGTGCTGAGTTTCCCCATCATTGAAGGAAATGATATTGAAGGAAGCTCCTCCTTCCATTCATTATTGAAAAGTCACTACATTACAAACTCAAATTTTACTTCCTACTTACCTGATAATTTTGCCGTTCTAGCTCTTTGTGCTCTTTATAATGGAATTGTTCCTTTTCCATCTTGGTCTGCAATTGCTGTACATTATGTCGTTCTTGTTCAAATGCCTTTGCTGCTGTTAACAATTCATTTTCTTTGGCATTCAATTCTCCTCTAAATTGGGAAGAAGTGGCATACATATGAGAAGGGTACATTAACACGATATAAGTGCAAGGCAAATGTGCAATAAAAACCGCAATTCAAAAAAAAAAGAACAACAGAAATGCTAGACAGAATGGAGGAATATGGACAATAAAATCAGGTATGAAAGAAGTATGATTAAGAGCAAACTTTTTGCATTAGAAAAGGAAGGCAAAAGACATAACATTTAGAGGGTGGGATCAGAGGGTGTGAAATAAGGCAATCAACATGCAGCAGTAAGTACAGGCAGATGAATAAGCAAGCAAGGAAGTGAAAACAGTCAAGGAAAAAAAAAAATTAGATCAGCAACATTTATCCCCTATAAAAAACACTGACTGTAATTTGCCCAGTATCTTTGCTCTAAAACCATAAAGAAACAAAGAACTGCAGATGTCAGAGATTTGGAACGAAAAGGAAAGTGCTAGTGAAACTAAGCGGGTCTGGTAGCATCTATGGAGAGAAACTGAGTTAACGTTTCGAGTCCAGAAAGTTTTGGTGAAGGATTATTGCACTTGAAATGCTATCTCTGATCTTTACATCGATGCTACCAGACCTGCCAAACTTCTCTTACAATTTCTGCTTTTGTTCCACAATTCTAATCATTGACTGTGTATAACACTACATGGAACCTCAACAGCCAGAGATTCATGTATCAAAAGTGTACGTTCAAAAATCTACAGCCATCAGCCAGAAAGCACTGTCTGAATTATCTGTTTGATCACTTTGCACATTTCTTCTTTCTCTTTGCAACAAAGGGTTTCTTCAAATTTTGCAGGTCCAGTATGTTTACACCACTCACCCACAAACCCCAATAAATTTGGGAACAACAAAACGGCACAAGTAGATACTTGAGGTTACCTGAACCAAGGGTGAAATTCCATCACCAAATCATCCTATGAACAGTCCTTGACTACGGAACTGCCTTATACAGAGTCAGGCGCCAGACTGTCAGTATTTCCGTCTTTCAAACTTTTTATGTCTGCCAGGGCTGTCTGATTGGACCTGATTAACAGTCCCAATCAGGGAACTTGTATTCTTTGAGGTCCAGCTGGTTGATCTCGTTACAATCATTACATCCCTCCCCCTCTGAATGTAGGCTGGTCCTTTCTCTCGGATAGCCTCCTGGGGCTTTTTAGTAGCAGGTCAACCACCTTGAGTGAGCATCTACAATGACATACCTTTCGCGTAGTCAATGTGCAACTGAGATCAAGGTTTACCTAGCCATTGCACAGATGTAGGGGATGTTGCTGGCAGTAATTTTTGTCCTTGTTGAGACTCGAGGCACTGCTCCACCAATACAGCTGTGTCTGTGTCCAAGCCTGACCACCAGACATAACTCCTCACCATCATCTTTATTTTGGAGACCCTTGGATGGCCCTGGAGGAGTTCAGCTAATATTTGACCATAACATTCGATTTGGACAAACACTTTTGCTCCCCATAACAATATGCCTTCATCTGCTGTTAGCTGGTCTCTCTGGGTCCAACAACATTTAAATTCTAGTTGTGATGGCCCTTTGGTTCCCCCATTAACACCAGTTATTTGAGTTTGGAGAAGACTGGACCTTTCTGTGTCTAAAGTCTGACATTGTCAGCTGTGAGTGGGAGTGTGTCCAGAAAATTTAATATCATTACACACTCATCCACTGGGAGTACCACCAGTGGGCTGCTAATGGGAGGCACTTCAATGCAACCGCATTCGCTAATTGGCCTCCTGGAATTATAAGGTTGAATGCAGCCCAAAGTTATAGGCAGTACTGCCTTGTCCTCTTTAAACAGACTAACTAGGGGTCTGTGATCAATGGTTACCTAGAATTTCCATCCAAAAAGGAATTGGTGGAACATCCTGACTCCAAATATGACCATCAATCCTTCTTTTTCTTTCTGGGTGCATTTATGCTCTACATTAGTCAAAGTCCTGGGTGCATAAGCTATTGGGCATTCCTCTCTATTTGATTGCCTATGAGCTAATACCAACCCTGTGCCATTTGGGAAGGTGTCGCACATCAATACCAGATCTTTCTTAGGATCGTGGTGTGTCAACACCTCAGGATGACAGCTGGTTTTTTTTTTTCACTTCATTAAACAAGCCCTAGCTTTCATGAGACCATTTCCAAAGCAGACCCTATTTTAGGAGTTGATGCAAACATGCCAGGATGGATGCCAAGTTATGTATGAACTTTCCATAATAATTTACCAGCCCAAGAAATTACCTAAGCTCCTGAACAGACTTGGAAGTCGGGGCACCTTTGATCACTTTTACTCTATCTTCCAATGGTTGTAACCTGGTCTTGTCAATTCTGTAGTCCAAGGTGGTCACCTGAGGGCCTAGAACACACCTTTTTCCTTTCTTTAGCAGATGCCTGTCTTGGAAAAATGCCTTAGGACCATATCCAAGTTCTCTAAATGTTCCCTATTAGTTTTCGCCATTATCAGGACATCATCTAGGTAAGTGGCAACCTGAAGTAGACCTTACAAAACGTTCTCCATCGTCCACTGAAATATTTCAGAGACTTACATTACCCCAAATGGCATAAGCGCTTAAGGGCATTAATTATAGCATGCTTCTGGGAATCTTGTTCTAAACAGAATTGCAAATAAGCATGGATCATGTCCGCCTTCATGAAGGACAGCACTCCCTTACAGCTTTGCGTATAAATCCTGTGTCTGAGGGATTAGGTATTTATCCAGCTGCAAAAAACAGTACACCGTTTGCTTAAATCCTCACAAAGGCAAACTAACCTATCAGACTTCAAAATCAGTACGATCAGTGCTGCCCATTCTGTGAATTGGACTGATTTGATGATTTCTTGATATGCCAACCTTCTGATTTCTGCCTCTACCTTTGCTCATAAGGCAAATGGCACAGGGCCAGCCTTGCTTCCTGGTCAACATTGCAAAGTCACTGGCTCTTCTGATAATCCCTAGACCTTCCTGGAAGTTTTCGTGTTTTTAATTAGGACTTCACTCAGGTAGCCATTTTCTAATTGAAAAATATTGAACCAATCTAGGTGAATATCTTGCAACCAATTTTGCCCCATTAAGCTTGAGCCTGAGCCTTTTACTATAATCACTGGTAATTGAACCAGCTGCTTTTCAAAAGACACCAGAACCAAAGTTGTACCTTTAATCAATAAGGGTTCCCTGGTATAGGTTCTCAGCCTATCTGGGGTGTTGCGCAAAGTTAAGAGTTGGAGTCCAGAGCAAATTTTATGAAAAACTGGTTCTGCATTCACTGATATGGCTACACTGGCATCAGGCTCTGATAGAAGCAGATGGTCATTTAACCGATGTTTATCTTGATTGGTTCTGATTTTGATATTGCTGAGCAACTGTTCCAAATTATATGCAGGTGGACTTTCCAGGGTACAAACTCCTGGATACTGGCTATTTTACTCAACTTATGTCTAGTAGGACCTTTTTGTTGTCTTGCATCCACATTTCAGCAACAACTACAATGCCTTGTCAGCCAGGATCCTGAAGAAAATTTTCATTGTTTTGCTGAGGCTTGGCTTTGTTTTGGGGCTTTGCTGTGGGCCAATCTACAGTCCCTCCGTAGGTTGCCAGCATTCAAATGGCATTCTCCAAGCTTAGTCGGATTGTCGAGTCTGTCCATTTGCATCAGGATATCCTGCAACTCATATGCTGTATCTGCTGCACTTTCCAATGATAATGCCAGTTGTAACGCCTGTTAGAAATCCAGCTGGACTTCAGCTAGATGTTTTTGCGTTGTCATAGCATTAATCCTGCATACCAGACAGTCTCTAAGCATTTTATTAAGGGTTGAACCAAACTCATAGGCTCCTGACAGTCATCTTATTCTAGTCAAAAACCCCGATGCAGATTCCCCTGGTTCTTGAATTGCTGAGTAAAAGCGATGGTGTCTCAGAATTAGAGGCGGCTTGGGGTCATAATATTCCTTAACTGAGTCTGTCAATTCTGGAAAGGTTATAGTATCTGGCCTCCAGGAAAGTTAGGCTCCTAATGACAGCCTATGGAGTGGAAGCTTTTTCTGTCAGGAGAATTAGTCACCATTTTTGCTACCATGTCATTTGTTTGGAAAAAATAACGCTTTCTTTCTACATACCAGGCCCAGTCCTCAACGGCAGGGTTGAACAAGTCAAACTTCCCAAACAAAAGTACAATTTAAGAAATGATTTCACCCACCGAAAGACGAATGTTGTGAGCAAGTTTCCTCAAGACTGTGCTGTACTCGTCACCACTGAAATAATTCCACACGGGCTGGTATCCCATCACCGAATCACCTTTTATTTTAACATGAGCAGTTCTTGACTATAGTACTGCCTCATACAGAGTCAGGCACCAGAGTGTTAGTATCTTTGACACTCAACCTTTTTATGTGTCAGCCAGGACTTCCTGATTGGGGCTGTTAATCTGGTCCAATCAGGGAATTCATATTCTATGAGGTCCAGCTGGCTGACCTTGTTACAATCACTACAAAGCGCATCTCATTTATCACTTGTGAAGTGCAAGGTTTATGCTCCTTTGAGGTCAACAATGCCTCAGAAGGAACACCAGGACTGCAGAGAAATATGTCCTCAGATCATAGGGGATATTTTTTAAGTATCTGAACCTTTACCAACGAACCTCATTCACCCACCTTAGGTGAACCATTAATTTGCATGATTTCTTTCCGATTGCGAAATTAACCAGCAATAAAGGGGAAATTGTGTGATGTTTTCTTTTCAGTTTCTTTTTGGGCAGAGAAACATAGCTAAAGTTTTGGACTGATTTGGGCTATTTGCACAATAACTCCATTGACATATTTAACAAGCGAGTACCTGAAATTTTCAGCAGTTCATTGTCTGTCGAGCTGGATTCCAAGTGGCAAACCACATTTATATTACACATACCTGCACAGCTTGTCTTATCTGCTAGAAAATTAGCAATCAAGTTGTTTCTGATAACAGAACTTGAGTCAAATTTCAGCTTATGTATTATGTTGCTATAGCTGAATAAGGTTATCATGCCTGGGGGAAATGAAATAAACATATCACATCTAACAAATCAATATCTTGGTCTACAAACCGGAGCTTCTGCAGGTTTTGTTGTAGCTCATGTCGTGTCTGTAATGCAGCCTGCAGTTCATCCGAGACCTCAGACAGGTCCGACTTCAGCTCAGTCAATGAAGTTTGTTCAGTTTGTAATTGTTGGTGGAGCTTGGTAACTCGTTCTTGTTCTGCTTTCAGGGTGTTTTGCAAATTAGTTGTTACAATCTGTTCTTGTTGTAGCTTGTATTCCAGCAACTCCACTACAAGGCAGAACAAACACTGTTATAAACGGTTTTCCCATCTGACGTTTGTGCACAACTTTGAGATTTGCAAAGATTAACTTATTTTCTCATCACATTTGCATGCTCACTTTCAGCTCTCTCTATAACATGCACTATTACCATCCAACTTATCAGAGATATCTCCCAATCCTGTTCTTTAACCAAATATCGAGTATGTGAAAAAGTGGTCCTGTAACCTACCCACTTACTTTTCCCTTCATACAATGTAGGTGGTAAATATCAGAAGTGGAATACTATCTCAGTTCTCACAAGTGACAAAAATTAAAACCCAGACCCACAGGAATTGCAGTCATGAAAAAGTACTTGTTGTGAGAGCTATACGTCCATTAGGGAGGTGGACATAGTTTGAATCCCACCATGGCAGATGATGAAATGTACATTCACTAAAAATCTGGAATATATATGCTAGTCTATCTGTGTCTATGTATCCACTGTCAATCATCGTAAAAACTCATTTGGTTCAATCAGATTCTTTTGGGCAGGAAATCTACCATCCTTCCTGGACTGACCAACATGTGATTCTAGATCCACAGGAAAATGGTTGGCTCTTCACTTCCCTCTGGGAAATTAGGGATAAGTAATAAGCGTTGACCCTGTCAGCAATGCCTACATCTCTTGAACAAATTAAAAATTCAAAAATGAAAATGCAGTACAAGCCCATCAAACCACAGACAAGAACTTCTGAAAATTTGTAGAATAGTATCACATCCCAACATTTCACTACACTTTGTTACATTATTAGGTGCATCCCTGAACAAGTAAATAAGCTAAACAACTCAATCTAAAATTAAGCAGGCCTTTTGTTTACTGAAGGCTTGTTGAAGTGAAAATAGCCAAATAATTATTAAACACCACAGTAAATGAGAATACCAAGACACTGAGATATGATCCTTGCTGGTAACGCTGACATTTATGAATCATTCATAGCTGTCCTGAAAATGTGGTGATGGGCTTTCATTTGTTTACAGTGGAGTGGTTTTCAGGGGGTAGAGAATAACTTTTTATTCTTATATGGGATGAGGACATTGCTGGCTAGGCCAACACTAATTGCCCTTCCCTAATTTCCCAGAGGGCAGTTAAGAGTCAACCACATTAATGTGGCACAGCAGTCGCATGCCAGCCAGGAGAACATACATCAAGAGTGCCACACTGCAGAAAACCTAGAGAAGTATAAAACGGAACTTAGGAAAGCAAAGAGGGTATGAAAATATATTGATAAGCAAAATCCAGGAAAACCCAAAAATGCTTTATAAATACATTAAGAACAAGAGCATAACTAAGGAAAGAATAAGGTAAGGTTGATTAGATTCAGCAATTTGAGCATTTGTTGCCACTCATAGCGCTAATTTACTTGAACTCTTCCCTCAGCCCTTAGTTCCGTTCTTAACTTAACATTTCATCTAACTCCCTCTTGAATATACTCATCAACTGAGTATCCACAATGTTACGATTCCAGCTGATATTAGTACTGGACAAGTCCGATATCAGAGTGAAATCTAGCTTGATACAATCGTATTTTGTCTTTTCTTAATTTAAGTTGGTGGTCTTCCATTGAAACATAAGCATGCCAGGCTGCAGACTTTATTTTAACAACAAAACAGGATTTTATTATGAAATAAAGGTAAAGCTAAATCAAACGAAACCATTCACATTTCACACAGTTCAAAAGATTTCAAAAACTGGCAAAACAAAATTGCATCTATTTGCCAGCACCATCATTGTACAGTTAGTTAATCACAATCCAGAGAAAATTTTCCTTGTCTATGAAATTTGTTGGTTGACTTAACTGCTTCTTTCAGTTCTGGTACTCTGAGCCGTGAAGCCTTTTTCTTTGACTAACACACCTGAGATCTTAGACTTCCTCAGCTTTGAATAACCAAAGCAGATTTCAACCCAAACACACCTGGTCTGAAAGTTTTCCCCACCTAAAACCCTTATTGTGAGGTAACCTATTCCCTTAACTGAATGAAATAACTCCACACAGGCCAGTATCAAGTATTCAAGTCACCTTTTATTTACACGTGAAGATTCCTTGACACTAATCCAGCTCCCTTAGAGTTGTTCTTACCTGTCAGCAAGGGCTTACTGGTTGGAGCAGATTTGCAGCCCCAATCAGGGAACACATATTATATGATGTCCACCTGGCCTACCTCATGACAGTCACTACATCCCTCCCCCTGAAGTCAGAAGACATAGACATGGTGGCTCAGTAGTTAGAATTGCTGCTTCACAGTGCCAGACGCCTGGGTTCGATTCCACCCTCAGGCGACTGTCTGTGTGGAGTTCGCAAATTCTCCCCGTGTCCGAGATAACAAGGTGTAGAGCTGGATGAACACAGCAGGCCAAGCAGCATCAGAGGAGCAGGAAGGCTGACGTTTCAGGCCTAGACCCTTCTTCAGA